>NC_086241.1:38895000-39233750 GCF_036321145.2 Pelmatolapia mariae
TAGGTCATAGGTCATGAATGGGCTCCGTTAAGTTGCGTGAAGATGTTTAACCTCTCATCCATGAGGCTTCTGCAGTTTGGAAGAACTGAGGAAATGAAGTTTCAGAGTCCCAGACAAACTCTTTCTCCAGTTCTAAGCTGAAGACGCCTCTTGACGAGACGTGAAATGTCTTCATGAAACCTAAAGAAGTCCATTTCCTTTTTTTCAAGCTCCTTAGAATGAAAAATGTTTTTTTCTCTTTTTTGGAATTTGATGGCAGTCACAGAATTGTCAGAGCCAACAAAAGACTAGAAACCATCAGGTCTACCTGAAGCCACGACCTTCTTATTGTGTCGAGACAGTGCTAACCACTTTCCCACAGCCTAGGCTAACTCCCTCTCTTCCACAGCAGGTCTTTGACTCTCTCACCCACAACCAATCACAGCAGATGGCCCCGCCCCTCCCTGAGCCTGGTTCTGCCGGAGGTTTCTTCCTGTTAAAACGGAGTTTTTCCTTCCCACTGTCACCAAAGTGCTTGCTGATAGGGGGTCATATGATTGTTGGGTTTTCTTTGTATCACTGCAGGGTCTTTACCTTACAATGTAAAGCATTGTTGCAGTAATGCACAAAGGTAAAATAAGATGCTTTATCTTTAGGTTGTTGACTTCCAGTCAGTCTTCCGGATGTCTGTGCATGTATATGTAGCTGGTTTTGTTGCTATAGTTATTAGTGGTCATATGTCACTGCGTGTTGATTTGATTACAGCAAAGCAAGCAGGCTACCGAATGTAAACAAAATTAACGGCTTTGCTTTGTGTTTCTCTATTTTTAACTGTTATTCTTCCAATTAAGTCTCATATTGTAACAAAGTGAAAATATAGAGTAAAATTATACAATTAAAAAGAAGGAATTGCAGATGATTTTAAGCACTTTGAAGTCAAAGAGTTGTCGTGAAGGAGTTAACTGAGGAAAGGTGGTAATGGCACTAAGTTTCTTTTATTAAGGTGCAACATAAAGACTTTGAAGTTATTCCCAAACAAACTCCAAATGTTTGACTTGTAAAATAAGTCATGCAAGAAAACTTGATTGGAGACTTGTAAAAAAAATTATGTGTCACCTGTGCTCTTTGCATGAGCGGTCTGACTTTGTTAATTATGTTGTAATTGTCTAATGCAGCAGACAGATGTTTCAGTTGTTTGCAGAGTAAAAAACAAAAAAATAACTATTTTTAAAAGAACATGACATCATTAGAGGGAAGTTAGGTCCCGTGTTTGGAAAAGAAATTACCTTTGAGCTGCTCGTCTGTACTCTGTACAGCACATCCAGTGTTTTATGTGAGCACGTGCCTGCTATTGTTATTTATTCATTTTTCACCGTGCGACAAAAGCAATTGGGGGGTATCATATTTAAAAAGGTCGAGTATCTACAGGAGTGTTACGCGTCTGAGGGATGATCCTCGGGGACAGCAGGGCCACCGTTAGCTGGAGAGGAAGAACAGTTCCAGGGTGGGAGCTGTGCGCCTGACACGACAAAGCACAACAGTTTCACTTATACACATAGATACAGAAACTACAGTCACGTTCGACTGTTTTCTTTTGTCTGTGTTTGAGTTTTACTGCAAAATGTGAAAAAACATATAAATAGAAGGCCGTAAATAAGAAAGAAAAACAACTGACCCTTAAAGATCGCCCCACCCCCCACTGTGGTCTGATGGGCACTTACCGTGGACACTCTTAGTAAAAACTGTTAAATTTAGCACGTGGTGATCAGATCTGAGCAATTAACTTGGTGAGTGCAATCGAATTATTACAGGTAGAAATGATTTCCAAAACTCTGAGAATAAAAGCCAGGCTGTGATAAATCAGGAATGATCAGGTGAGAGGGCAGAGGGCAACACACACACAGCTGTGAGGCGTTGGATGACAGACGTCAGAGCTCGATGACATTTGCTTTCATGTGATAGGATGCAGTGAAGATTACTGCTATTAGGAGCTGCTGTCTAATCGAGTTTCACAGCACATTAGAAAAACACACTGAGGCATTTCTCTGCAGCTTCTCGGACTGTGGCTGGTTCTCACAGGATCTTCATGCAGCACCCTGAACTCAGTTTGGCACCTCTGTCCTAATTGATTTCTCTCTCTCTCTCTCTCTCTCTCTCTCTCTCTCTCTCTCTCTCTCTCTCTCTCTTTCTAGCTCTCTCTCTCTCTGCCAATTGTAAAACACCAAATGCCACAGAAGAAAGCTGCAACAAACAGCAGTAAATGTTGTGCGGCCCTGCTTGGAATCTCACAGCTAAATAAGACATCCCTCCATCTGTGCATTGCCCTATATCACTCCCTCTGCAACTACCAGGGGGACATGTTTGAACAACGTGCCATAAATCCCATTTATTACACATTAAGCAGTAACCCCAGAACATGTGCTGTGAAACCTGGCCTCTCACCATGTTTCCCAAGCCCCAATTAAAAGCACATTATGGTACTGGTCCCTGGGTCCTGGTCAGACACTCAGAGTGCTGCAGAGCCGCTGCTTCCCCCAGGCACGGCTGCAGGACTTTCTTTATGGAGACATGTTTGCCAAAGGGGAACAAGGAACATTAAGTGTTCTGGCTGTCTGCATCGACCCGGCTCTGTCTATCTGTCATGCAGGGGGACGACTGAAAAAACCAAA
The DNA here is from genome assembly GCF_036321145.2 of Pelmatolapia mariae. Classification (NCBI taxonomy): domain Eukaryota; kingdom Metazoa; phylum Chordata; class Actinopteri; order Cichliformes; family Cichlidae; genus Pelmatolapia; species Pelmatolapia mariae. The sequence continues at coordinate 38,897,649 of NC_086241.1, forward strand.
GCAGAGATGAAAAATATTACATCGCTGTTTGCTCGATGTGAGCAGGTAACAATGCTTTAAAACACTATTTTAATAAAATCATACCTTCTCTTTCTTCTGGTGTGGACGAATGTGACCAAACTGACAAAGACTCAAACCAAAGACATTTTTTGTAAATATAATTTCAGTCAGCGTTCATTTTACCCTGAAAGTCAACAAATGTAAATGTTTTCTGACATCTAAGTTTAGTTTCCTTAACTGTAATAACCCAGGACCAGGCAGGATTCAAATGTTGTTGTTCTTAAACCTGGTCAAACAGCTGATGAAGAAAACCACCAAAAAACTAAATATCAAACAAAGTGAAAACATCTCTCTGATGATACACTACATTAATGCTAAATGTATGTAAACCTTCTGGCGTGTGCTAAACATGATCTTCCTAACATGCACCGAGTATGAAATAACCTCACAGAACAGCCATCTGTGACAAAACACATATGAGGGACCAGTTCTTTGAAAACTCACAGCCCAGCATGTTTGTTGGAGACTTTTGTAAACTGGTAAATGTAAATGTAAATCACCTGGGTTAGGGTTAGGGGCTGCATGTGACTAACTAGGGTTAGCTTCACTGTTTCCTTCATCCTTCAAAGCCCCAGAGACACTTATGATTTCACATGCTGAAGAATGATCCAGCTTTGACATCTGTGTAATACCACCTTAAATGTGAAAGGCAAAACCAGTCACCAAACTGGCTGCTACAAACGCCTTATTCTAATCAGCAGGCTGCTCGATTTGTGGGCTGATTGTGTGCGGTTGCGTCATGGATGCTTACAGTGCACATTCATGTTGGTGCTTGCAGATATCCCCCTCCACCTCCACCACTGTGATGCAACCCAGCCTTTTCCTTTCAACAGCTCTCTTGCTGATGCAACCATGTTGACCCCAGAATGTGCTGCTGTTATTACCACTCTGCCTAATTACATCCTGTGTGTGTTCATGTGCAGAGGGCATGGTGTGCATGTTTGAATGCACACTTAAACTAGTGTTTATCACTGAATCACATGTGCGTGCTTCCTAACCCTGCTTTGTTTGCATTTTTCTGTACATCTGTGTGTACTTGTGTCCAGAGTGTCCTCGGAGATCATCTCGTCTGTAATGAAGGCCCCACAGACGCAGGGAGTCAGAGGAGGGACTGCTAGCATCACTGCCGTGGCTCCTTAGGTCAAGCCAAGCATTTTAATTGGCTCTGAGTAGCTGGTTAATGCTGCTGGCTGGCACGGCCTTGGGTGAGTGTCGTCACCTCCTGTGGCCACTTTGCACTGCATGTAAGAAACGGCTGTGGCGGTAGCAGGAGATCAGTGTGTGGCCGCTGGGCTGCAACACGCACTAACTCGGTGGAGGTAATTTGCTAGCACACACACACACACACACACACACACACACACACACACACACACACACACACACACACACACACACACACACACACACACACACACACACAATTTGGACCTGTTTAAAAAAGCTTTCTTTTTTCAGTCTGTGTGTAATCAGTGCGCAGTTTTACATAAAAACGACAGGAAGACTCAGAAAATCAGCAGCAGAAAGCATCTTATTTTTATAAATATTTATACAATCAGAAATTAAATATTTAGAGACAGCAATTCAGAAATCTACTCCAAATTAAGATATCAAAGAGCACCTGGTACTACGTTCAAAGAGGAATCAACAGCTAGTGATACAACTAACTGAATTCTGCACACCTAATCTTCTGACCCTCCCAAAGGAGACGCAAAACTAATAAAAAATGGAAGATTTTACTATAAACTAAACCAGGTATGGAGAGAAAACCAAACTGTGAGACGGCGACAACCATAAAGTTTATTTTGAATTCTTTCCTGTAGTGGTTAGATGATAGTAGTTAATGATTTCTGACGGGTTGTTTCTCCATCAGAAGAAATGTCTGGACTCATGTGTGCAAACTTGAAGAAGAATCTAATCTGTTAACCTCTGCAGGAGGGGGCTCTGAGGCTCTGTTAGTGTGTAGGAGAAAATTAGCTGGAATGGTTAAAAAGCACAAATCCGTGACAATCACTCCGTCAGTGTTGATTCCCCCAGTGTCAGGCCGACTAATAAGCATTGAAGCACCTTTAAAAGGCATTGGTGGGAGTTCACGGCAGGGCCTCCCCATGCTCCCCTCTGGCACTCCTGCTGCAAAGCTTCTTGGTAAGGTCTACAGACCCTGGTTTGTCCTAAAACAGCCTGAAACAGCATGCCCTAATGGACAGATATTTGAGTTTTCAAACAAGTAGACAGATAAATGATCGATAGCATAGAGCTCTGTTGAATCAAATGCAGTCCAGTCAGCCTCACTCACAGGTCATGTGACACATGGATATTTTATCCCCTAAAAAACAAACACGCCACCAACCCGTTCTCCCTGTAAGGGGGTAGGGGGGTCTCTCTTTATCATTTCTTCACTCACAGTATACGGCATGACTCTGCTCACTTAATGCATCTATTTCATGTTGACAAAGCCCTTCATCGCTCCCTCTCTCTCTAGACATATAAGTGGAACAAAGAGAGGGGGGCATGGCAGCATCAGAGCAGGCCTGTCAGTGTAGGTACGGATAGCCTTCCTTCCTTTCTGTTGTTTCTCATTCTTGATGGCGAGATGTTGTCTAATTAATGACTGTGTGTGTGAGTGTATGCTTCCAGTTGACCTAAAAAAGTTATCATCACTCATCGCTGAGTGTCACTCCCATCATGTTTTAATGTGAGGGTTGTCAGTTGCTCTCTTCTTCGTATCCTCGCCATAGATGATGATATGCTACTTTTGACTTTGCAGCACTGTAGAAAAATACTCTTTCGCTGGTCCTGAGCATGGAAACAGGTGTTTTTTAAACTATCACTGCTGTTCAGATGGGACTGATATGTGTTTAGGCTGTGAGAGGCTGTCATATCAGCTGAGTTCATACATGTTTTGTACCGGGTGGATTATTCTTGCATCATTTCATTCCTTCTCTTTACGAGCATCGTATACTTGATATACTATCATATACTAAAAGATGAATCTGATTTTAAATTAGTGGCAAAATTAGCTGGTGCATAAGTGCTAACAGAAACAGGGCGTCAGTCCCATCTGTGATCAGAGTTTACAGCATTAACAAAACATGCTTAAAGTTTCTTACAAAAAGAGAGATAAACAAGTAAATACAAAATAAAATGGCTCTATATCTTTGTCTTAATAACAGCAGTTCATCGACGGGTGTGCCAGCTCAGGCAGCTGTAGGTAGGGATGGGTATCGTTTAGGTTTTATCCGATACCGGTGCCAAACCGGTACTTTTGAAACGTGCCGGTGCTTAAACGGTGCTCGAACCGGTGCTTAAAGGATGGAGAACACAAACTTTGTCCAAAAACCTCTCATGTTCAGCTGTTTTTTTTGTAATAAGATAACAATGTTAGCCTTTTCTGCAGCTATAGGGCATATATGGTATCACTCTTGGCTGGAAGCAGTGCTTAAACAATGGAAAAAACACAAACTTTGTCCAAAAACCTCTCATGTTTAGCTGTTTTCCACTTTTTCTTTGGTCATTTTAGCCTTTTTGGCCAGGGTGAAGGGAGTATCTGCCATCAAACAAGAAGACAGCCGCATGTAACTTCGACGGTGTTTGCTAGTTCACCTTACATGCATTAATGTAATAATGTGGTTAGCCTACTCAACGTAAATTACACACGAACAACATTAAGCTACTCACGCAGAGAAGAACGGCTGCTGTTGCCATCATCATCCGTCATCATTTCTGCTACACTGGCAGGGCTAGGGGCCAGGACTCTCCTCTTCGGGTTCTTGCGGGATATTGCTAACTCGGTGCATTTCTCGTCTTTTAAAAAAACGCTATGCGTCGCGAGGTGTTTCATCAGATTCGAGGTGTTACCTCCTTTGCACAGTATCACCTTAAAGCACTTGTTGCAGGCTGCTGAGTTTTAATCTTTTGCTGTGAAGTACAGTCAGACTTTTGACCGCTTCGCCTTGAGCATTTTTAATCTGTAGCTCTGCTCTAAAGAACGTACGTACCTGGGCCCGCCTACTATCCTTGGAAAGGTAAAATGATTGGCTAGAATCCAAAGTGTATGACATCTCAGGGGAAAAAAAGCACCGAAATAAAGCACCGAAATGTGCGCTGCTTTTCGGTCTGGTTACTACCGTTTATGTCAGAACCTACCGGTACCCATCCCTAGCTGTAGGTGGCAGATGTTGGTTCCAGTCACCAAACTGGACCTCTTTGGGCTTTTTGGAGTATTTTGGGGTTTTAAAATTTTTTTTCATGTGCATATATTTCCATGTTTTTTGCTACAGACTGCACAGTGTGAGGTATGTTTTGTCTAAACTTTGTTAAACCAAGTAGGCAGGTAGAGGGACAAATTTAAGCACACAGAATCACCATTTTATTCTGGTTTCCAGTTGGATATTGAGAATTATGTTATCCTACTGGTATTGATAGCAACTACAAAATGTCTGTGTCTGATGACGTATTTTTGGAAATACTTCAGTTCATTGCAGCAGCTGAGTTTCTAATTATTCTAAAATTCTTGAGTTTAGCTGCGCTCTCATTGATAAAGGTTGCCATGTGTGGATAATCTCGAGAGGACCGGCAGGGAAGAGACAGCAGCCCCAGCACATGGTGGGAGCTCACAGGGCAAATATATTCCACACAAATATGTTTTGAAGGAGATGTGAGAGGAGGCTGATGACTGTACCGACTGAACAAACACACACAGACAATGTAATATATTAAAGCACCCTCGACGTGACATATCGAGAACATGCGCTGCATTGGCTACAGCTGCACTGCACCCAACTCTATAAATGAATTAAATATTAGAGTGCCTTGCTCTGCTGTGATGTAATAACAGCCCGGTTCACTTTGTGCATGCAGTGCGGACACTTCATGATTTACACTGGGTAGATCTTATTGAGTCAACAGCTCATAATGCTCCGTGTTTGTCTTTGCACCTCTTGTAAAATTGATTTCAGGGTCAGGGTAAGGAAAACGGCAAACACTGCTGTTTCACACGTGTGCTGCTGTGTCACACGTGTGCTGCTGTGTCTGTGCTTTGAGAATTTGGGGTAAGGCAGTCACAGGATAATGTGTGCAGTTACAATTTTTCAAAATCTAAGTTGGTTCAGAACGAGACAGGGTGAAGGCACAACAGTTTCAGTCTAACAGTACATTTTTTCTCAGCGTTCAAAGACAACATCACTGATCATAATCTAAAAAACACTGATGAGACACAACAATTATGAGCCAGTGTTTGTTCTACAAGTCTGAGAATTTCCAAGGCTCTGTTTCTGAGTGGAACAGTCCTGGGTGGATGAGGTTGACCCTGAGTTCTCTCTGGATGTTGTAGAGCTGTCTTGGTTCACTCTACAACGTCTTGTGGTGCCCCGGGGTGGTGCCGCTGGTTTGGCAGACCGGTGTGATGTTACCATCTTTAATGGAAATGGATGAATGAGTCCATCAAACACATTTGCTTTAAACAATTCAAACACACCAATCAGTAATCAGTATATACATTTATGCTCAGAAGTTTATATACACCAATCAGAGGCGTGAATGTCACAGGAAGTCTGGGCTTTAATCATTCCTTTGAACTGCTCTATTTTTAGTTATTTACTGCAGACATTCAGTTCTTGTTTTATTTCGGATGCTTTCTTATTTACCTGCACTGTGTATAGTGCGGGTGCAGTGCTGCTGACTTCGACTGAGAAAATTGTCGGGCGGTGGAAGGAATACTTCGAGGACCTCCTCAATCCCACTGGCACGTCTTCCGTGGCGGAAGCAGAGTTTGGGGACGAAGGGGATGACCCGCCAATCTCTGGGGGCGAGGTCACTGAGGCAGTTAAACAACTCCTTGGTAGCAGAGCCCCAGAGTAGAGCCGCTGCTCCTCCACATCGAAAGGAGTCAGTTGAGGTGTTTCGGGCATCTGACAAGGATGCCTCCTGGGCGCCTCCTGGGTGAGGTGTTCCAGGCATGTCCCACCGGGAGGAGGCCCCGGGGCAGACCCAGGACACACTGGCGAGATTATATCTCTCGGCTGGCCTGGGAACGCCTTGGTGTTCCCCTAGACAAGCTGGAGGAGGTGGCTGGGGAGAGGGAGGTCTGGGCTTCTCTGCTTGGGCTGCTGCCCCCGCAACCCGGCCCCGGAAAAGCAGAAGAAAATAGATGGATGTTTTCTTTTTTGCACAGGCTCAAATATAGAAGCTGATGAAGGCCGGGCTCACAAAGGTGTCCTGCCTGGTTGAGGTCAGGACTCTTTCTCTTGCTGTCACGTGATAATGGAAGAAATCCAAAGTATGCTGAGTTCCTTTCACTGGAGGTAAACTCCTGAGAAACATCCTCACATCTCTCTCCTAGGGATGGGTATTGATAAGATTTTCACGATTCCCATTCCATTTTCGATTCTGTTTAACGATTCGATTCTTTATCGATTCTCTTATCGATTCTTTTTAAAAAAGGAGAACACTAAGGTCGACTAGCTTAGAACTTTGTTTTATATCTTCTCTTTGAACAAGATAGAAATTTAGGAGTAACATGGCCTTACAAACCCAACAGTGAGATCTTAAGAGATCCACAGCTTACGGCTCTTCAATGGGGTGTCACAGGGTCCCCAGGAAAAAAATTGTAAATGTAAAACAATAAAATGAATATTCTTCTGTAGCAATAACAAAGTATAACATAAATTATTCTGTAGCAATTACACAAGAATATCCAGTAATGTCCCTGCCTACAATTAAACACATTCACTTACCAAAAATCGGGGGCATCTGCTGTGGCAAATGGGTGCAAGCCTTTTACCACAAACTTAGTCACTGCTCGGTGACATTCGTCTATCCTGAAGGCTCTGGATGTTGTAGGGCTGTCTTGGTTGACACGTCTCTGCAATGTTGCAATGCGGTTTTCAGAAGGCATTTGACCGTGTCCCTCGGGGTGTCCTGTGGGGGGTGCTCTGGGAGTATGGGGTGTCTGGCCCATTGCTACGGGCCATTCAGTCCTTATACGGCTGTTGCAAGAGCTTGGTCCGCATAGCTGACAATAAGTCGGACTCATTCCTGGTGGGTGATGGGCTCAGTCAGGGCTGCCCTTTTGGTACCGATTCTGTTCATAATTTTTATGGACAGGATTTCTAGGCGCAGCCAAATGGCGGAGGGCTTTCACTTTGGTGGTCTCAGGATCTCATCTCTGCTTTTTGCGGATGATGTGGTTCTGTTGGCTTCATCGGGTGGTTGCCTCCAGCTTGCCTTGGAACGGTTCGCAGCCGAGTGTGAAGCAGCGGGAATGAGGATCAGCACCTCCAAATCTGAGGCCATAGTTCTCAGCCGGAAAAGGGTGCAGTGCCCACTCCGGGTCAGGGACGAGACCCTGCCCCAAGTGGAGGAGTTTAAGTGTCTTGGGGTCTTGTTCACAAGTGATGGGAGAAGGGAGCCGGAGATCGACAGACGGATTGGTGCTGCGGCTGCAGTGATGCGGACGCTGTACCGGTCTGTTGTGGTGAAGAGAGAGCTGAGTGTAAAAGTGAAGCTCTCAATTTACCGGTCGATCTACGTCCCTACCCTCACCTATGGTCACCAGCTGTGGGTAGTGACCGAAAGAACAAGATCACGAAAACAAGCGGCGGAAATGAGCTTCATCCGAAGGGTGGCTGGTCTCTCCCTTAGAGATAGGGTGAGAAGTTTGGCCATTCGGGAGGGGCTCAGAGTAGAGCCGCTGCTCCTCCACATCGAAAGGAGTCAGTTGAGGTGTTTCGGGCATCTGACAAGGATGCCTCCTGGGCGCCTCCTGGGTGAGGTGTTCCAGGCATGTCCCACCGGGAGGAGGCCCCGGGGCAGACCCAGGACACACTGGCGAGATTATATCTCTCGGCTGGCCTGGGAACGCCTTGGTGTTCCCCTAGACAAGCTGGAGGAGGTGGCTGGGGAGAGGGAGGTCTGGGCTTCTCTGCTTGGGCTGCTGCCCCCGCAACCCGGCCCCGGAAAAGCAGAAGAAAATAGATGGATGTTTTCTTTTTTGCACAGGCTCAAATATAGAAGCTGATGAAGGCCGGGCTCACAAAGGTGTCCTGCCTGGTTGAGGTCAGGACTCTTTCTCTTGCTGTCACGTGATAATGGAAGAAATCCAAAGTATGCTGAGTTCCTTTCACTGGAGGTAAACTCCTGAGAAACATCCTCACATCTCTCTCCTAGGGATGGGTATTGATAAGATTTTCACGATTCCCATTCCATTTTCGATTCTGTTTAACGATTCGATTCTTTATCGATTCTCTTATCGATTCTTTTTAAAAAAGGAGAACACTAAGGTCGACTAGCTTAGAACTTTGTTTTATATCTTCTCTTTGAACAAGATAGAAATTTAGGAGTAACATGGCCTTACAAACCCAACAGTGAGATCTTAAGAGATCCACAGCTTACGGCTCTTCAATGGGGTGTCACAGGGTCCCCAGGAAAAAAATTGTAAATGTAAAACAATAAAATAAATATTCTTCTGTAGCAATAACAAAGTATAACATAAATTATTCTGTAGCAATTACACAAGAATATCCAGTAATGTCCCTGCCTACAATTAAACACATTCACTTACCAAAAATCGGGGGCATCTGCTGTGGCAAATGGGTGCAAGCCTTTTACCACAAACTTAGTCACTGCTCGGTGACATTCGTCTATCCTGGCCTGAAAGGAGACGCTACCGGTAGACTGCAGCGACAACTGCCAGCGAGCGCCAGCCAGACTCTGTCTCTCTCATCATGGTCACCTAAATGCAGCGCACAGTAATAGCAGGTTTTGTAATAAGGCAGATCGCGCTAACATAATATGCACTGTTAGTTGATTATTTACCTGCCGCATTAACGGGAGAGGACGTGCAAACGTTACCACTGCTGCTGGGTTGAGATTCACGAGTCCAGAGCGGAATTAAAAACACGACATTCATTTAAGGTCATCGCGTGTTTTGTGAGCAAATGCTTTTGCATATTCGTAGTGTTTCCTCCCTTAAATGAAATATCTACTTTGCAAGTATTGCAAGTTGCCCTGTTGTCATCCATTCTCGTAAAGTATAACCAAACTTTTTAGCGTTTGAGCCGCCATGTTTCCTGCCAGGTAAATGACGCTCCGCAACGTGGTGACGTCATTCGGGGCGACTGGAATCGATGAGGGAATCGTTTGCAAAAATGCCAAACAATTCCAAGCAATTGAAACAGTGGGAACCGGTTCTCAACAAGAACCGGTTTTCGATACCCATCCCTACTCCCTCCACCAAACTTTAGCTTTGGCACAAAGCAGTCAGAGAAGTGCAGTTGTCCTGGCAACTGCCAAACCCAGACTCGCCCATCAGATTGCAGACAGAGAAGATGAGAACATGTTTCCCTTGCTCTAGAGTCCGGTGGCTTCATGCTTTACACCACTGCATTCAGTCCTTTGCATTATGCTTTCGATGTAAAGATCTGTATGCAGCTGCTCTCCAGCTAATCTGAGGGCCACATGATGTTTGGAGGTCTGTAGCGATGGACTCTGTGCATCATGTGTCTCTGCTCTGTGGTTCTAAACATGGCCTACCCCTCAATTATTTGTTATAATACCACTAACAGTTGACTATGGTATATTTACAAGTTCAAAGAATTCACCAAATTACCACGACAATGATGTCAGTGATGTCAGTGATGACAGTGATGAGTGCATGCAAACTTCTCTGCCACAACTTTATTTAGTTAAACAGATGTTGGTGAAAAAAAAAGTTTGAGTACATCTGAAAGTTAATCATCAAAGTGAAAATATCAAAATTATTAAAAGGAGGAAAAAAGCGTAAAGGTCGTCTGGGGACCATGCATCAACACCAGAGTGTAACGCGTTACTGTAATCCGATTACTTTTTTCAAGTAACGAGTAAAGTAAGGGATTACTATTGCAAAAACGGTAATTAGATTACCGTTACTTTCCCGTAGGAACGCTGCGTTACTGCATTACTAAAACCGTGATTTTTTTTACGACAGTGTCTCATGACAGTGACGTAAGCGAGTGCGACGTTCGTGACAACAGCTGTGTGCAGATCAACAATGGATAATATATCGAGTGCAGGAGAGAGTATGAGCATGCAGCGTTTAAAGCGTGGAAGTACTGACCTTACTTTGAGTTTGATTCCATAAAAAGTGACAAAAACATTAGTGTCCGTTGTGCGTGGGAAGAAAACTTCTTTTTACAGCGAAAAAAACCCCCTAAACGTCCAAGTAAGCACCGAGTGCGCTACGACGTAATGTGAAATTCACAGAGAAACTCGCGGATTCTTCAACTGACCGCTGCGGCACACCTGCACCAGGGTAAACCTCCGCCTACCCCACTCCTGCTTTACAGGTGAAAATAGAGCAACAGGACCGCTGAGTCTTTGATTTTATTTATTTTCTGCTGTGTTTTACTTGCATCTATTTGAAAGACTGAGTGTAAACACAAAAAAATATTTTATTTTATGTGCTGGAATGTGCAGAAAATAGGTTTAAATGTTAAACAAATTTCTTCCAGTCAGAGAATGTTGCATATAATTAAATTTTTGCTTGATGCATAAAGTTAAAAGATTAAAACTAATAAAACAAGTTTTAAAAAGAGACTTTTTCATTTGATCACATTTTATATGATGGATTATGCAGAAAAAGTAGAATTGGGCTGAAAGATCTATCGCTTTATCACCTATTCAGGTTGTAAATCGTGTTTTTAAAAAGTAACTAAGTAACTAAGTAATTAATTACTTTTGAAAATAAGTAATCAGTAAGGTAATGGGATTACTTTTTGGGGGAAGTAATCAGTAATTAGTTACTGATTACTTTTTTCAAGTAACTTGACCAACACTGATCAACACTAATCACCGATCTGAAATGATGAGCACCGCGGGCTTTCTCTCAGCTTCCTTCTAGACTCTTAGCTGAACACTTCTTAAATGCTGTATCGCTGCTTTGACCCAAAAAGTAGAAAGTAATAAATCATGTGGCCACTTCATTCTTCAGTGATCTCAAAACCAATACACTTCGGTTATCTTGGAAGTACAGTGGGCACATGTGTGCGTCACCTTTTTCTTTGTACATCATTTATGGAGTTTGTGGATACTGAGCTTATTCTATGACTTTTCCAAAAATCAAACTTTTAGTATTGGGTCAGATCTGTTTCTTAGTCACACAAGCTGTTTCAGTCTGTCTGTCTCTGTCTGTTTCCTTCTTTGTTGAAGGTCTCTGGATGAAAATGTTGGAGGGATGGCTGATTTCCCCACAGAAAAACTATTTCCTCCAGGCCAAGTTGCTGCCATCTGTAGCACAGATCCCTGAAGCTTTACGTCGTCTCCCTTCCAGTGACACTAAATATAACCACCAACTGTGCCACAACACAATCATTTGATTCTTTGACAAAAGACATTCAGATGAATGAAAACAATTCAGAGCAAGACTAGATAACCAGCACTAACTGCAGTAACAGTTTCTATAGGCAGCCTACTGAAAGTGTTGCTGGACCCTCGACCTGTGTAAAATCACACTCTTCTTCATCTTCCTCGTACAGGCCATTCTGTTTGTTGTTCTGCTCAGAGTGAACTTAATCATTATTTACATATCTGCCCATACATTATTCATTTAGGTAATATCTTGTAATGATTAAGAAAGCACTGAAAAATAACCACTAATATGCTCCCCGGTTAGTATTTAACTGATTAACTCGCCTGCTCTAACTCTACTAATCATCATCACACTTTAGTGTATCTGCTGCACAGTTAATGAACGGATACAACGACTGAACAGTAAAGTCACACTGTACTCTTCACCTTAATCAGTCTACTATTTATTTCATATACTAAACACTGATAAGGCATACGTGGTCTCAGGGCCACACTGCAGAAACGGTGACTTAAGATCCTTTTATGAAGCATCCACCCATTTCCTTCCACTTATCTAATTCATCGTCATGGTAATGGTGATGGGCAAGAGGCAGGGTACATCCTGACATGAGAAACTGTGAATGTGTGAGAATTTGAATTTGAATTGAATCTTTATTTTTAACATGTTAAAAAAAATACAACCACATAGAAATAAAAAAGAGACAAACAAACGAAGCAAAACAAAAGGAAAACAAAGCAACCACAACTACAACAAAAAAACCTTTCATGTTCAAAAAGGAGCAGGAAGAAGCATAAGCTTATTTAATCCCACCCCCTTTCCACTATTCAGTAATCAATACATTACAGAAATACCTCATTACAATGACATCATATGTTGCATGTATTATTATTTTTTTTAATTAATTATATATATATATATATACACACATAAACACACATTAGCATTATGAAAATATTGGACAAGAACACACTATCCGAGCTCTACCTCCTCTCTGTACCCTGCAGACACCCTGCAGAAACCATATCCTTGAATGGCTTTTACACTGACTCGTGCTTGGACATTGCTTCATTTCTTTACTTCATCTGTTCCACAGCTTCACTCCACAAACACAGATGCAGAGAATGATTTTATAAACCCAGTTACACAGACTGGGACTGCTGATCCAGTCCAAGGGTTCTACCTAACCTGATGTTCTTCTCCTGTTAAAGGTAACTACATGTTGGGTCAAAGCAACCACAAAGACTGAAAGGCGTGAAAGGCAGCAGCTTCCAGTTACTACATAAGTTAGTACAATCTAAATCAAGCTTAAACCCAAACACTTGTGTCAGTGACAATAACACACAGGACAATAACACTGGTGGGAAAACCCTATGCTGTTTTACTTTGTGTCACAATGGAGGAAACCAGCAACGTCCCGACAGGAAGACGCCATGTTCAGATGTTTGGGTCTTCTTGATGATTATGGTTGACCAATGAGCAAAGCGCACTCGTCCAGCAATTTAGTGTTTTCTGTTTCCCTTCCTGAAAATTGCTAGCTATGATGTTAAATAGAAAAAGTCATTGTTGTAACATTTTGACTGGTAAAAATGATTTTGCCTTTTAGATCAATCTAAAGAAGAATAATTGAAAGGCCCATATACCTGCACTGCACAGCTGTCCACATCAGCAGATGTTCTTACTTTGGCTGATTAGACATTGTCTGCTAAAGTGACACTTCTCTGTCAGTCTCCTGTTGGTTTTCTTGCACATTATAAGACAAGAAGAAAAGACACGTTCCCAGCCAAACTCCATGCTTGCTTAGAAACTTCTGATCAGCCAGAGTCACTGTAAGGCCTTAAGCTCGTGTGAGCTGTAGTGCTGCTTTGAGTGGTTTCACAGTGAGATCTATTATACAGAACATTACACTTTTTAAAAACTCCTTTACAACCATCTGTCTGATAGCTGTAAAGAAAAAATGATGTAAAGAAATGATGTGTTGGGAACTAACAACAGTGACGATTAGTTCCACCTGGGCGAGCTACTAATGAGAACTGGCTGATACAAAAATGTCATAAAAACTGAGTGAGATGGCTTCATAAAGCATTACAGTGATACTGTTAATGTGACTCCAGGTGGCTTCTCCATGGGGATTAATGTTTAATTTAGAGGAATTTTAAAATTAATTTTTAGTGTAACCTAAACTGTAGCTTACAGCTGCCCGATCCTTAGAATAACCCTGAAATATGTCTCTCTGTCGCAGCCTAATCACTCGGCTTTTGTCCCCACCACGCAGACACATCCCCGTCATGTGACTCCCCACAACACTAGCAATATTTAGACTGCACACTTACGCAGAACTGGACTGCCCCCGAGTGTCCCCCTGCCCCCTGTAGAGGGCAGCACTGTGCCAAACCACCTTAGGCTCCATGTCTGGATCAGAGGGGGGCACTCAGTGAGGGAAACACCGAGGGAGGCAAGGGAGAGGCTGCAGCGACTAAAGTGGCATTTCCAGAGCGCATGAACAGATACCCCCCTCCTATACTTTACCTCCATCACCCTCTGTGCATCACCCGCTCCCTCCCAGCCCCAGGCCTCATAAAATTGGACTTATGGCTGTGTTGCCAGCATAAATAAGTCCCTTTGATAGTTAGCGGAAGAAGTTACGACCCTCCTGGGTATGGTGAGGGACAGTGGCAGGGCAGCGTCTCGGTGGCAGCTCGCCCGGCACCCCGTGGCTCTGATCCTCGTGCCGATTCAGGGCACGCTCTCTTCATTACCGGCGGCCACCGGGGACTTGTTTTTTCTGCAAGATTAATGAGTGCCGCGGAAATTCTCCTGCGCATCTCGATAATTAAGTCTTTGTTTATCAAAAAACAAGTTATATTAGGAGCAGGAAATTCGCAGTAATTATTCATAATCCTAACAATTCAAGTGTAGCTACCTCATTTGCCTGTGTAATTCTGCTTTTTAATTTCTCGCATATATTTGCATATTAATTTTGCCCATTGGCTGCTGCTGGGGCTCTGACAGTTTTTATTTTTTTATATACTTTTTCTTCTTCCCCCTCCCTTCTCCTTGCTTGGTGTGTTTTTTTTGTGTGTGTGTGTGTGTGGGGGGGGGGGGGGGGTGGCTCAGTTGGGTGGCATTTTGGACTGGGTGTAATGGTAAATTATGAATTTTCCTATTTGATGTAACCCTTTCTTATCCACTTCCTCTGTGTCACTGATCCTTTCTTCATGGCTCCGCCCCCACACACGCGCCCCCCCTCCACTGCATCACCTTCATCCATGTGGTCATTAGGGACAGAGAAAGCACCTTTCATTGGTGTCAAAGACTGTCTGGGAGGCGATGAGAGGAGATCGGCCAGCATGGCATCTTGTCAGAGCCCTTTGCTCTGACTCTCTGTGCCCTGGCACACTGCCTACCATCCCTCTTCTCTCGTTAATTCTCATCTCTCTCATAATCAACCAGATACTTTTCTCTTGTTTCAAAGCCCTTCCCCACCACCGTTTATTCTTCTCTTTAGTAATATTTTCAATGATTGTTTAACCTTTGCTCTCCTCTATCTTCTGATGCCCTTCATATCTGCCTGGAGTAATCTGTGCATGTGTAGCCTTCTCTGTCATTCGTCTGTGTTTGTGGCATGTTTGTATGTCTGAGGACGGCTCCTCGTGTCCTTGATGAAAACATCTTTGTGGCACACTTATGAAATGGTGGGAGTGCATTTGATAAGCGCTAAGCGTTACACAACACTAACTGCCGCTGTCACACGGAAATGAATATTGATGATCTCAGGCCCCGTGATGCATTCTGGTTGACATGCAAGAGCCATACCATTAAACTATCTACATTCTCATACACAATCACATCATCTGGCAGCAAACCATGTATATTAAAATCTAGAGTAAAAACTTTAACCACATCAGCTGACAAATACACTATGAATTAATGCCACTATGTGATAAAGTCATCAAGATGAGATGAAGAAACCTGCTAAATTCTTAAAAATGGTTAATTGAACAGAAATGTGCCACGACAAGTCTTCACATAGCACAAAAACATCAAATTACATCACACGTGTTATTAAAGTGTTCTTCTAAATATATTCCCATATTGTGAGTGGAACACAGCTGTAACTACTGTTTAAGTAAGTTCAATCTTTGTAGTAATTCGTCATTTCAAAATCTCCGAAGTCCCCAAAATGAGGATGAGTATATTGTGCCATGTTTGCCAGGACGTTGCTGTTTTATTAAAACATGTGGCCAGACACACACGTTAGCCTTAGCTTGGTCTCTCAACTTTATCATAGAACATCAAAGACATCATAATGATTTTTACACTCGACATTCTGAAGCCTCAATATTAAATGATTATTAAATGATGATATTGATGATATTAAATGATTTCCCGCCACAGTTTTTTGTTATTTTAGCTAGAGGGTGTGGCGCTAAGATGCAAGCTAAAGCTAACAAACTGCCTTCATAAACTGATTAAAAAAGATGCACATATCTGCTAATTAGTGAGACATTACAGAAAGACATCTGGCTACTCACGCACCAAAACTAAAGTACAACCTTCCTGGTCAATCTGCACCACACAACAAGCCTCATTATTTGTTTGAAAGGCCACAAAAGGGAAGTAGGCTGGAGTAAACCACACAAATGACAATCAGTAGACCATGGTTCATTTCCCGCTTGAGAGCTTTGTTATTGCACTTGGTTTTGTTTTGTTTCACTCATTGAGTAGTTTCATTTTCTCTCACTGTTTACTTATAACCACCAAAAATAAACTGCTCAAAAGAATTATGGGGAACACTAAAATCAAAGCGTGATGAATCAAATATTTAGTTTAAAGTCTTTACTGGCATGTCTTGTTTAATTTATTGAGAATAAAATCACAGCAACAGTTAATGGAAACCAAAATCATCACGTTTTAATGGTAGATTTAAAATTACCAAAAAAGGTTTAGGTCTATTCTTCACATTTTCCCGTAAATTCTGAGCAGTGTACTTGGTTATAGTTATAAAAAGATGGTTTGATGAGCATATTCCTGTTCACATCATTCATTTTGTGTAGTGAAAACTAAGACCAGAGAGCGAGGAGCTGAATTAACTACAGAGAGATTCTGACCAAACTATCAACGAGCCGGGATAAACAGTTGCATCAGGAAGGGCATGTGTTGTGAAAGCTTCACCAAATCAAACATCAAGAATGCGATTTTCGAACTGGACCGGTCTAGGCCTTGGGTTAATGTTGGCCAACAAAGCGCTGGTGGAAACTGTGCTACAGGAAAGGGGGAAGGCTTGTTAGGAGGCATCGAGAGAGAAGGAAATGCAGGAGTGAGGAGGTGACAGCGGCACTTTAAATGTTGGGACTGTGACTGGTAACAGAACAGAGATGGCTAACATGATGGTTATTGCTTATTTGTCAGATTATTTTTCAGCTCATCAACAACTTTCAGTATTCATCAGAAAGCCAAGCAAATGCTAAATGGAGTCTTAAAATGATGATGTCATTTAAAGAAAAAGAAACAAAGCCTACCCAGACCTTAAGAAAATTTCCCACTCAATGCCTCCTTTGGCAGCAAGAAGTATTTGTAATAACTGGCAGTGCGACGCTCATGTTGCTGTAGTCATAAATTGCAGGGACAAGGTAAAAAACTTGGGCGTGTGGTTCGACATGGTACTCTCTTTCGAGTCTCATGTAAAAGAGATAACAAAGACCGCCTTTTACCATTTGAGGAACATTGCCAGAATCAGACAAGTTTTGTCAAGCGACACTGCAGAGGTTCTTGTCCATGCATTTGTGTCCTCACGTATTGATTATTGTAATGCTCTTCTTTCTGGCCTACCAAAGAAAAGTTTTAGAGGTCTACAGATGGTGCAAAATGCAGCTGCTCGCATTTTTAACAAGAACTGGGAAATTTGAGCACATTAGCCCTGTTCTGAGATCTCTGCATTGGCTACCTTGTCAGGTTCGAGCAGATTTTAAGGTCCTGCTGCTCACCTACAAGGCTTTAAACGGATTGGCACCTTCATACCTCTCTGACCTTTTACATCTTTATGTTCCATCCCGTGCTCTCCGATTGCAGGACTCTGGCCTTCTAAAGGTTCCTAGAGCCAGAAAAAAGACTATCGGAGAGCGTGCTTTTTCTTTTTGTGCCCCGTTTCTGTGGAACAACCTCCCTCAAGATATTAGGCAGGCATGCTCTGGTGAGGTTTTTAAAACTAAGCTGAAGACACATTTGTTCACCCTGTCTTACATGTCTTAATTCTATTGCTTTTAGTTTTTAAATTTTTACTGTTTTTAACTTGTATTGTGTCTTTTACTTGTATTGCTATGTTTCGCTTTTATTTTATTTATCTTTTTAGTTTCAAATAGTTGTACAGCACTTTGTTTGAAAGAGCTTTATAAATAAAGTTATTATTATTATTATTATTATTAGGTGGAGGCAAGGATTAAATGGTGGACCCTTTTGTAAAGAGTTTAGGAAGGAGCTGAGACGGGTTCTAGGTGTTAGGGAAAAGTTAACAAGTTACCAAGTTCCAAGCGATCCGATCAGGAACTAAAAATGTGACGTTGTCAGACTGATTGGCTGGTCAGTAGTGTTACTCGATGAGTCATGACAGCGTCTCTTTAATGAAAAGCAAAACTTCCATTCTTAGAACTCGGCAACAAAGGAAATGGCTACAAAAACCAACGCCGTGGTCCTCGAGACTGACGAAAAGCCAGAGAATAGTATGTGTGGCTGAACACACAGGAAAGAGAAAAAGACTGAGAGAAAGATGAGCTAAATGACAGAGATGGAAATATAACAAGTGAGAGACAGATGGGTTCAAATTGGGGGTGGGATTACATCAGGGATTGGCTGTGAACCCTTTGTTATATATGACATATATGTGATTATGATATTGTAATCTGTAGTGAGAGCAGGTGGAACGGTGGATGTATGCTCTCGAAAGAAGACAGCAAGAGTAAAGGGGAAGGTTACAAGATGAGAGCTACTAAAGTGTATTGTTCGGAGATGACGGCACCAACAAAAACATAATGAACAGCTAAGGGTGGATGCATGGAAGAAAGACCACAGAGGAGGTTCATGGATGGAGTGAAGGACATGCAGAGGGCCAAAGGAGGATGCTAAGGAGAGATGGAGGTCAGCCACCGCTCAAGGGAGCAGACAGAAGACGTTTCAGCAGACAGTGAAGAAATGACAATAACAGACAGCATCTACTCTTCAGGACCACTCAGATTTTTAGCCACTAAGGCAGATTTATTGGCCAATCAGAGGCAATGTTTATCTTTTTTTTAACATCAGAAGTGCCAGCAAACCAGAACAGCTTATTTAGACTTACATGTGTTTGTTCTTTCTATATATGTGAATAAATGAATAAATAACTAAGACTGTTAATAGTTTCCTCCTTGAATATTAAATTTTATCATTACAAATAAATACAATACTAACTTCTGAAGGTATAACATATATAGTGGCATTCAGGGAAAAGAAAGCTAATAGACATTTGCACTTTCTCTTAAATAGAGACGTTTTCATTATTTGATTGTTTCTTTTATTTGTTCTCACTGCAGATAGCAGTTTCCATTTAAAGTGCAGACCTGCTCTCAGCTGAGCACATGACAGCCTTCTATCTTGTGTGGCAGTGCCAACATGCTCTGTGGTTTCAAGGCCCACGTAAATGTCAGAGCTTAAACTGAAGCATATTGTTGGATCAGATGCACTGGAGTAGAACCACTGCCTTTCTGCTGCATACACACAGACATACTGTCTCCTCTATTAGGCAAACTGCTGTTGATGCACACAATGTCTCTGACCCCTGATCTTGGTGAGTACCGGCCGTATTCTTGGATTAGATGCTAGGGCTCGTGCATATTCCCCATCTATTTGCAGACAACCAAAGTTCAGCCATTGCAAACAATTTATTCATGGCGCTGTCCATCCCAGCCAACACCACTAATGTGCAAACCTCTGAATATGGAGCAGAGAGGGGAGAACAGCGATACAGTGAGAATGACTCATTAAGGAAAAAGACGGGAAAGTGGTGAGGAGTCATTGGACACGTTGGTGACTTGGTAACTGGTAATGTGTTATCGGCTAGCAGGGGCACGACCCTTGCAATAGCAAGGTGTCAGAGCATCCTGCTGTCACCACACAGGGCTGGCTCCAAATCTGGGTGACACCATGGGGGCTGGGTAGCAGGGGGTTTAGGTCAAACTAGATGACACCCCATAGTCAAAAGAGGTGACATCTGAATCAACCCTAACACCAGCAGGGGAAAATGTACTGTGGTTCCTGCAATTTACAGCAATTTACCTCTTAAAGACCTTGCGCACTCAGCGATGAGAGACCCTGATGTGAGCAGTATATGTACATGTAACTACCACATAGCATTTGGACTACATCAGGGCACGGGCTCAAGAACACTTGTGATTTTTAACAGTGTTAAAAATCACAAAAAAGATGGAGAAGCCATGTTTTCTGGACCTGAGCATATCTAAGATCAAACTGGCCTTCAGGCTAAAGAGGCTACTGTTTGTTTAAGTTCATAGACGTGCATTCATGCAGATGACATGAGTGGCTTGCATGTCTGCAAAAGCTCCACTGATCCTGAGCGTATGTGCAGATTTGGTTTATTTATCAAGAGAGGCCTCACACTGTCGTGCAGCTGTACCAACAATAACTGATCTCAGTAGCTATTTTTAAAAATAATGACAGCATAGAGTAAAACATGCTGCTAATATTACATTTAAAGGCAACATCTTCTTTTTTAAAAATCTTGGTTTCAGCTTTTGATACATTTGCACAATTTTACTTATATATAAGCTTAAATGATCGATTTGTTCACCACAGGCTGGTTTCATTGACATTTATTATTATTATTACACAGCATTTCGACTTCTTTTGAAGCCGGCTGGTATAAGCATGTGTACGATGGAGAATCTGAAGCAATAAAGCATACACATAACTTACAACAAGCATGATGCTGAAACCCCTGCTGAAGCCAGCTAAAGTCACATTAGGAGTTTCCTCTTGAGAGCAGAAACAGTTGTACTGCACACGGAGTCAGCACACGTCAAAACCAATGAAAATAAATCGACACGTTTTAGATTCCTCACAGTTTCTGATTAAAACATGTCAATGGCTTCAAATCTCAACAGAACCTGACTTTGGACCCGTGTGGATCAAACACGTTTGTATGAGTCTGCTATCGAGCTGTGACACTGCAACAAGCCTCGCCGTCTCCCCTCCATGCTACTCCAGGACAAATTGCACCTACAGCTTTGGTACTTCAGCAGGCCTGTCTGGCTGCCGCCACCGGGGCGAGAGGCTGTCGAGTGATGGCGGAGAGCAAGAAGTAGAGAAGCCACACAAAGAGAGCGAGGTGGAGGTTTGGCGGCGGGGCTGTTGAAGTTGAAGCCTGTTCTTTTGTGGCGCCCTGCCTTCTGATCATTTACATCAAGTTGACATTCGGAGAGTTTACTCTGGGGTCTGTAATTGTATTCTTTCGCCAGTTCTGCATTGCCAACCATGAAAATGGAATCTTATCAACCCTGACCAATTTTTAATGTACAAAATGAATTGGCAGGGGTTCAAAAAAGGGGGAGCTACAATTCAAATCAGGTGAATGATACACAGCCATTTTTTTGCCCCCACCCCCACCTTAAACACACACACACACACACACACACACACACACACACACACACACACACACACACACACACACACACACACACAACCTCTCGCCACCTTATCACCCTTTGCTTTCATTTGGATTTATTTCTCTTTCAAAGGCAGGGCAAGCTTAGCTGGGACAACTCAAGCTAAAAATACACGTGTGTGGGATTCTGCCTGTGTACTCACGCATACTTGTATGTATCTGGATATACATACTGCACTAATACTGTATGTGAGCATGTTTTTCTGTGTGCTTTGGGTGGTGGATGAAGAAACGCATGGAGGATTTGTTTCAGAAAACAGTACAAGGGGTTACTCGCCACGTGTTTACGGGCACTTTCAGGGCAAGTGCACTGATTGGACTGATGAACCTAAAGAAGGAAAGTTCCACTCCTCCTATAGCTTTACATTTTGTGACAAACAAACATTTTTTATTTAGGGGTTTTAGAAAAGATTTTGTTTTTTTTCCCGTGTATTCAACATTAAGCTTGTGTTTTATTTTTGCATCTACATGTGAGAATCTAACTGAGTGAGCAGATCAGATAACCTCCATGTCAGCCCATATCCACAGCTGGCTCAGCTGATGCCTTTTTCCAAACTTATCTCAGATTTAAGCTGCTCACTTACAGCTGCTGTGCATCTACAAGCCACTTTGTAACCCGCCTCCACCCTACATCACTGAAACTCTGTCTTCCCTGTGCTGTGGTGGTTACACCTGCTGCTCTCTGCACCTTTGAGCTTTAATGTATGCATATAGAAGGATGAGAAGATGTGTTCTCTCCAAATATATGAGGGACGGCATGATGAGGCTAATATGGGCTTACTACAAGTATAATACACTTTAATGCACAAGCAAATATAATTTTGGACTATATTGGTCCTGAGTGAAATCCCATTATTTTAATTATTTTCATATATTTGTCAGACACAAAATAATAAAACAATCTTACATAGATATATCTGAAACCTTGTGATCCAAGTTTCCCTCTTTTTTATTCTTTTTTATGATCTTTGATAGTGGGTTAATGTTTGATAAATATTCAATTTATCTATAAATGTATTGTAAAAAAACTTCAAATTAAAGAAACTTTAATCTGTTAAGGATTTGGATCACAGATCACATTCCCTTCGTCTCATTAGTGTCCTGGAAAGGAAAGCATAGGAAACAAATTGCATTTTTTAAAATCAAAGACCTGCGTAGACTTTACTACTACTACTTATTCAATTCTATTCAGTTTTATTTATATGGCGCCAAATCACAACAACAGTCGTCTCAAAGCACTTTATATTGTAGAGTAGATCATACAATAATAGATATATATATATATATGTATATATATATATATATATATATATATATATGTATATATATATATATATATATATATATATATATATATATATATATATATATATATATATATATATATATTTGATTATTTGATTTGGGTTGGAGGAACAAACAGGGGGTGAGACTGGCATAATATTTTAATCAAATTGTCATGAATGAGTAGATACAATTAGGGAGGCTGTCAGTCACCGAGGCAGGGATCCTGTTGCTCGTCTATCACGGAGCAGATGGGGAGTGGAATGAGTGGAGGATGTCTACTCAAAGTGAGTACAAAGGCAGTGCATGAGTACCAGTCCAGCTACCATTGTTTGGGAACAGGAGATGGACTAAGAGGGAACCTCATCATCTGAAAACTGATAACACACATAACTGTACAAACAGGAACAGGAAGTGCAGACAAAGACAGGACGGGAGTCTAATGATGCAAAAGAAAGACAAGTGTACAGTGAAGAGGTAATAGACAAAAGCACAGAACAAATCAGCAATCCACCATGTACCCCCCACTCCTTATTTCCCTTTCTTCCACTCCAGTTGTTTGCATGAGCACTCTTAAGCCTAAACAAGTGTGAAAACTGTTGCTTATTAGCCCAGTTTGGGCCCGGCCTGACTTTCCACACGTGCATAAAGACTGTCTCTGTTATCTGTGATCTGGAAGCACTGGGCCGTCTGCTCATGGTGAGATAATCAATTTATGATGTACATACAGAGGGCCAGGGTTGGTTTCCCTTAATTGGGCCATTACTTGAGCGAGAAGCATTGACTAACGACAAAGGGTTATGTTATTATTAGCTAGACACTGCATTATTTTTCCCTCCAGTGATTTCGTTGGCTGGTTTTCCACCACCCAGTTAGGAAAGGCAAACAAATCCATTGTAGTTCTGAGTTGAGCTGGTACCCAGTCATTCTTTTTTCAAGGGAAAAGCATCAGATGTGCTGAGGATATAGCTTTCTGTGTAGAGCAGATTAAAGCATCCTCTATCTGTGGATTACATACGTACACAAACAGGGCTGTCCTCGTTCACGCCCCGCCCTCACATCACACTGCAGTTGTGATTTATCAGATTAATTTGTCTGAGTCAGTTCTTCACGCCATGAGACACACTAAGGAGCAAATTGACATGTTACCAGACACACTAAGGAAAGGTATCTCCATGAATATCTGGTAAAACTAATTAGACAGTGGATGTCAGATGGAGTGACTGATGTCAGATGTGATGACACGCATGACAGAAGAAATGAGCTCAAGCCAAATCAAACGTAAAGAGCAATGAAACAGTAAGGCAGACACCTCGTCCCCTCTTTCCTGATCCATGTAGTTCACAGTGAATTTGTGAAATATGATGGAGGCTCGTGATGCTCTGTGTTGACTCCTACAGCACGTTGGTCCTTGAATGAAGCGTGGTAGGATGGTCACTTGGTGATCAGTCCTAGTTTACTCAAGTACTCGTTTATCATCCATCCATCCATCCATCCATCCATCCATTCGCTTCCGCTTATCCTTTTCAGGGTCGCGGGGGGCGCTGGAGCCTATCCCAGCTGTCATAGGGCGAGAGGCGGGGTACACCCTGGACAGGTCGCCAGTCTGTCGCAGGGCTAACACACAGGGACAGACAACCATTCGCACTCACATTCACTCACACATTCACACCTAGTGGCAATTTGGATTATCCAATTAACCTATCCCCACAAGCTGCATGTCTTTGGACGGTGGGAGGAAGCCGGAGTACCCGGAGGGAACCCATGCAAACACGGGGAGAACATGCAAACTCCACACAGAAAGACCCCGGCCTGATGTTGGAATTGAATGTTTATCATAATGAGCTAAAAAAATCCTATTAGGATACACCTGATAGAGCTTTTTATTCACACTGTAAGAGTGCAAACCTGAGTGTGTGTTTAATAGTTAAGAGTTTCAGTCAGTTTTATAACCTCTGTGGTATAAACAGCCTCCTTACATGAGTCTATGCCAGCATAGGAGGGTCTGCTGAACAGCTGAATCTTGGATTCATGACAAACTATGTGGCTTCATCCTGGTCCTAAGTAATGCACCAATATTGTTTGTATTTGAAGATGTGTGGCTGTGTGCTGTGAGGGTTTCATTGGGGGTACAGTGACCTGTAGTTACAGGTCATTCCTGCACAAATAGTCAGAGAGGTTGGTCTATAATGGTGGTAATTAGTGGGATTCGTGCAGCAGGAAGATCAGGAGCACTGAGTGTGAATTGTGAGCAAAAAGCTCATCAAAGACCTGAAAGGTTTGCTGTCACTTTGTTCTTGTATCATTTCATGTCAGTTCCAGTTCCAGTGGGGCAAACATTTCTTAGACAGGGAAAGTGAGGATGGTCACCACAAGTGGTCTGTAATCCATCCATTCTCTTCCTCTTATCCTCCTATCAGGGTCATGGTGAGGCTGGAACCTATTTAAGTCATCTTAGAGGCAGAGGCAGACCCTGCTGAGGCCGACAAATCTGACAGGGTCGACACAGAGAGACAGAAAATCCTTCACACCTGTGGGCAGTTAACCTAACCCCACTAAGTACATGTCTTTTGACTGTGGCAGGAAGGAGGAGTATTTGGAGAGAACCCAAACAAACATGGAGAGAACATGCAAACTCCAAACTCTGTAAGGTGTACCATAAAAGCAAGATCCTGCAGCCACTGGTTTTCCCTTTTGCTCCATGAACTGCCCAAACTCTTCTAATAGGTCAGTGAAATGCTGCAAGAAGGGTCAGGGTTGTTAACATGTAGCATGGTAGCTCGCTTCCATGAGGTTTCCTGGTGTGTTTGGGGGATGATATTATTATTGTTTTAATTCTTTGTTTATCCTTACTTCTCATTCTTGCTTATCCTTACTCTATTAATTATAAGTTGGAGTTTTTCCTGACTTGTTGTGTTCGCTGCTTTGAACTCTGCTTCCTGACTGGTTGAATTTTTCTGGACTTACCAACGTTTAGTATCAATTTTAAATGTCATGCCTGTTGTTTTAGAACAAAAGAAAGGTTTCAGACTTTTTTTCAGTGACCAGTCAACACATGGTGTGATATGAAATGGACAGAATCTCTACCAAACATTGAACCCAACATAAATATACTCAGTATAATGTTGTGTGACACATGGAGGAGCTCACTTTAGCATTCCAACACTGTGGAACATGATCACAAAGTTTTATCCTCGCGCACGCTGGTTTGTTACATTATGCGTGCTGTTATCAATAATCATACTAAATGTGTCTTTGCTAATGTGTTGTGCCTGAGGCCGGAGCCACTGAGGTGGAGGGTAGCCTGGCTGAGAGCCCCGTTCATGCCACTGTGATTTCTAGTCATTTGTCTACATCATGGGCCCGTGCATCAGGCTGAGATTGAGCTCCAGCCAAGCTCTACCACTTAATCAGCAGGTTAATGCCAGCCTCTAAGGGAGGAGGGGGAGGGAGGTGTTAGCCATATTGGGATTCCAGCCCATTTACAACGCGTGCATAGAAAATTACCTAGTGCCCATGAGTCGCATAATAGGAGAGTGGGGGGAGGTGACGACGGAGGGAGCGAGAGACGCTATTATGTCCAGAAGAATTATGCTGCTCTTACCTTTCCCTGTCCTGCTCTGTGCTCTCCTTTCTCCGGCGCCGCTCAGACCTGCCCGTCCTCCTCCATTCCAGCTCCAGCACCCTTATCTGTGTGTCTTGTCATTTTAATTCTTCCCCCCATCCCTGTTATTTTTTTCCTTTATCCTGTTCTTCTCTGTCTGCCACCTCTATTCTGGGGAACATGGCATCCCAGGGCCCCAGTGAAATATAGCTGCCTGTTTGCGTGTGTGTATGTGTGCGAACACTCCTGCACACATCGTGCACTGGCAGTATGGTCTCACTCAATCAGATTTGCATAAGTAACCTCTCAGCAGGCCTGCTCCACTGGCCAGGTGCGTTGCTCTATTTGCATATAGAACTGTGAGGCTCCCCAGAGTCACTTTAGACTCCAGTGACTGCTGAGTGAGCCCACATGAAATCTGAATTAAAAACCCTCCTCCTGCCCGTCTGACACCCTCCTCCATCCCTGCCCATCTACATACTTTACTTCTCTTCCCTTCCTTCTCCTCCTCCTCCTCACATATCAGCGTATCTACCTGGAAGGCTACCCCCAGCTCTACTATAGTGTTAAATTTGCCCCCAAACATTTCT
The DNA here is from genome assembly GCF_036321145.2 of Pelmatolapia mariae. Taxonomy (NCBI): domain Eukaryota; kingdom Metazoa; phylum Chordata; class Actinopteri; order Cichliformes; family Cichlidae; genus Pelmatolapia; species Pelmatolapia mariae. The sequence goes on from NC_086241.1 coordinate 38,924,243, forward strand.
CAGACTGCTCACCCCACCACACAGTAACTCGAGCACCTACTGAGCTCGCCGGATACTCATCAGTCATCAGCTTGCTGCCTTTTAACCTTATCTCTTTCGGATTGTGCCACTTAAATTAAATTGTGTAAAGTCAGGACAGATCCTTCACTTTATATGACATTTATCCATGTTTTAAACTAATTTTCCAAAGAACAAAAAGGGCCAAGGAAAAAAGCAGAAGGTTCAGTGTTGTCAGTGCATCAGCTTCTCTTTTCTTCTGATTGCATCGTCAGATTAAAGCACTTTTGACAATCCATTTGTTGCAACTGATCCAAGCATGACACTTGAGATTTTCTGTGCCAGTCTACACCTTGCATCTTTCAGCCAATAGTTTTGCTGTACGTAGTTCAGCTCCAGCTCTCAGAAGGGCTATTTGGGTTCCAAGTGCCGCAGTCTGTTAGCATTAGCCACCTATTCCCCCATCATGCTGGGGAGGACTGATTTTAATTTTCATATATCACTGTTGTAATGCGTCCTCAAGCTTTCTGTCTGCTTTCTTTAAGATTCTGTGCCAATATTATTTGAAGGAAACTCGTGGCTTAGACAATAATTGGGTAAAATATACATAATATACAAATTTAATTATGTGAATAATTGGATAGCTATACCCCGTTCCTAGCTTTATTTTGCATGAACACAACATATCTTTTGAGTATAGAGCACTTACGATAATTCAATTCAATTTTATTTACATAGCGCCAATTCACAACAACAGCCGCCTCAAGACGCTTTATATTGCACAGTAGACCCTACAATAATAGATACAGAGAAAAACCCAACAATCATATGACCCCCTATGAGCAAGCACTTTGGCGACAGTGGGAAGGAAAAACTCCCTTTTAACAGGAAGAAACCTCCAGCAGAACCAGGCTCAGGGAGGGGCGGGGCCATCTGCTGTGATTGGTTGGGGTGAGAGAAGGAAGACAGGATAAAGACATGCTGTGGAAGAGAGACAGAGATTAATAACAGATATGATTCAATGCAGAGTGGTCTATTAACACATAGTGAGTGAAGAAGAAACACCCAATTATTGAGATTTAAATTTATAATCTGAATACGTACTTCCTGGCCACATTATTTTATAGAAGAGAAGGTCTAACTTTAGGCCTACAAGGTCTTGACAGGAGACACAGGCTTGTGCAGAGTATGCTTTGCAAAAGTGAAACCGAAAGCAGAGTCTGAGTGCAAGTATTTTGAGCAGGTTATTTTATTATGCATTTATATCTTTGATTAAGCTTTGATTAAGTTTTAAAGTTTTAAGTTTTAACAGTTAAGCAGTCTCGTTTATATTTTGGGTAACATCATTTGAGTGTGACATTTAGACTAGAAATTACACATATAGTTTCAACTGTGTACGTGCTGGCCTTCTGTCTAGTGGAAAGGTTACAAGGTCTAGCTGGGGAGCTGAGAGGTGAAACAAAGTGCAAGCAGAAGCTGACACACACATACACCCACATACACACACATATCGTAGATAGACTCAGTTATATAGGTAAAAGTTAATTATGTTTTGCTTGCAACTGCAAAATTGTGCGTGCATATGTGACTGTTTGATGAAGAAGCAGGTGCAGGATGTTCCAGAGACAAGCGACAGCGAAGGCGAGCTTGTGGGACGACACCTGGATGGAGACGAGACGATGTTCTTTTTAAACTATGTTAAAAGTCATTGTGCTTTTGGACTGACGTATGTTTTACTGAATCTGCCTGACAACAGGAGAGGGGCTGTACTGTTTCACCCCTATAAATACTGTGTTCTGACTATTGTAAGAGAGTTCAACACTGAATCTGTACAGTGTTGGCTCCACGCTGCGTGTATTCATTAAAATGTCGTCTAACTTTACCCGGCCGGATCAGTGGTCGTTATTTTGGAATCCCCCTCAATTTATGAATCTTAACATTTGGGGGCTCGTCCGGGATTGAGGGGGATTTTGGAGGTGTAGGCGGAGAGATCCGGGGTCCGTGGTGATTAGACGGGCAGACGCTAATCAGTGGTGAAAGTGAGGAGGCATTCCCCGGGGCATTTAAAGGTAAGACACTGCCTGTTGAAATATATTTCCAAAAAGTGTCAGATTGGACATGACAAAATTAAAGTCTACTCACTGAAATTACTGGTGAATGTCTGTTTTGATTTTGGTGAAAATCTCATGAAAACTGAAGTTGAAGTAATGATAAAGAAATGAAAGTGATAGAGTGACAGTACTGAGTTAAAGAGAATAAAGGAAAAGGAAAAGAGTTAAAGTGAGTTCGAGTCTCACGTAGAAAGTAGGGAATTTGGTCATTTTTGTGGGTTCGAGTCCCATTGGTCATTGGCTCTATTCTGTGATGGTCATTTTGTGGGTTCGAGTCCCCTATGTCCACAAGGATAGGTCTGCCTGAATCTTACTCCTGATTTGGAGTGTAGATGGTGGGTTCAAATTATTCTAAATCCTTCTAGAACGACAGCGGCGTCTGTTAAGAAGCGCATTTTCTCGGAGGCAACGCTCCCTCCTGGATAAAGACGTTTATCCTTGACCTATCGGCGAATAGGGTTAGTACGGCCGACAGCCGGGAAGAACTGGGGAACCTTCAAAATTGCTAGGAGTTCGAGTCTCCTATTTGCGCTTGTTTGGCTACTGGTAAATTAAGTTAGGGTTAGAAATCTGGACAGAGCAGTTCGAGTCTGGCCTGGTGAATTGGTCGCAAAAAAGCAGAGGCTTTATCGGTTGGACCGTTAGGATAAATTTATCTAAATTATGTAGGAGCTAAAAGGCCTAAAATCTGTGCAGTTGTAATTATAAGACGTCTCTGTAATATAAAATATGAGATCTTTGTCTGCGAGGAGTTTCTGAGTCATCGGTGCACTGCCGGATGTGCACTGATGGTGTGTGTGTGAGAATGCAAATGAGGAGCGGTGACGCGCATGGAGAGTGTTGCTTTCAGTTTAGAGTGTGATTGAGCTTTATAACTATTGTTTGAAAAATGGCTAAAAGCCTGTGACTGAGAGGCTGGTTTTGCTCACTAGAATGGTATAAATAGAGTTTGAATTCATTACTGTAGATGTATAGGAGTTGACTGACCTTTGATAGATATATATAGATTGTGTGCATTGTACAGTACCTAAGACCAATATATTACTTTAAGTAGTAACCTATCTTGAGCCACAGATCCTGGTGTGTTTTATTTTTCCAGATATGTGTGTGCTGTGAGAATGATTAGAGGTTTAAATAGTTTTTCTTTGACTTGCTTTTTCTGATTATGAAAAGCATGTCTAAAGTACTGTTAGGAGAGCGTATTTGGAGTGATTTGAACTGTGTGAATGTTGTGAGTAGAAATGCAAAGAATTTAGTATATCTAAAAGGCAGTGTGTGTGAGACGATTCATGATGTCTGAAAGAGGTTAGAATATTTAAAGGTGTGCATGAAATAAGGGTGTATTGTTTTTAGACGAAGATTTAGTAGAACTAAAGAGGGTTTGTAGACTGTAAATATGGAAAACAAGAGTTTGATTAATCTGTAGAAACAGGAAAGAGAGACAGAAAATACTGTGCTGCTGTGTGTGAGAGGAAGTGGTGGTTGTGAGAGGAACTTTGCATGCCCATAAAAGGAGCTGACTGTGTCAAGACAGCTGACAGAGAGAAACAGACGAGTTAAACTCTAAGAAGATGAAGCGAATGAATGTCTTAAGAGAAAGTAATAAAATTATATTAATTATATGTTTTAGAAAAGAGAAAGACCGAGAAAATAAATAGAAGAACTAGCAATTACATTAATGAATTGAAAACGCACGTACACAATTGTTATATGTGAAATTATTGTTGGAAAGTTTAATACACACATGAAATAAAGAAAGCAGTTTACACTCCTTTAATTTCCAGAACCAGTGTGTCCCCTAAGCTGATAACACCATTGCCCAGTTGGCCCCTGTATCAGGCGAGTACGGAAGGCTGGATAGCCCATGACGGGTAAGATCCCACCTGAAAATCCTGGGACAACCTAAGGCAGGCACAGTCACGACTACTTGACCTAAGTCCGTGTGAGCTCGGACTCACTGGTGGAGATGGGACTTCAAGGGTACAGCCGCTGGGCAGAGGGGAAATGTCATTAACAATGACCAGTGATGAGCCAAAGAGAGAAAAACACGCTGTCTAAAAGGAGTCTGAAACACAGTAAAAGAAACATTTACAAAACCACACATACAAACAGAAAACGCACTAACCTTACAGAGACAAGCTCAGGAAGATTAATGCATAGACATTGATTAAACCTGGCTAAGAACACAAACATATGTAATTAAATCAGCTTGCTAATTTCATGAGTGTTAAAATAGGTGTGAATGTTTAATAAAATAGACTTAAAGCTTGAAGTTGACTCAAAAGAAGCTGTATGACAGGGGAGTGAGTTATGGAAAAAACAAACAAAAGAAAAGTGATTAAAGTAGTTTTTAAAAGAGTGAGTTAGGAGTGCTCTTGCACTGATTGATCAAAGCAAGTGATTAGTATAGAAAGAAAATGAAAATGATTGAATAATGTGTTAAGGTTTAAACAGGCATTTCTCTTGTCAAGTTAACTTGTTGAGGTATGACTCAGTATGCAAATCAGCTGGAGTGAGTGGTGACGAAGACACTTCCTGTGTGCGTGTGTGACTGAGGCTTTCAGTTGAGGAAACAGAGCAGTGACTGGGGAGGATTATTTGGACAAATATAATGGTAAAGTAATAGGATAATTGATTACGGTGGTCAGGTCTGTTCAGAGGGGCAGATTTGGACAGGAAATTTATAATTTAGTGATGATACGTTATTGTAATGGGTGTATATCTTATGCTGAATCTAAGTATTGTGAAGTGTCTAGGGAGACATTGTTGTGTGGAAAACGGTGCAGCTTTTGACGAGGTTTTCGGTGTGTTGAACGAGTGACATTTAAGATTGTGTAAGATTTTTGAGGTTGTTGTTTTTAATTTTTAATAGAGGGAGTTTTAATGCATAAACATTGATCAAACATGGAGATGTGTAAGGGGGCCCATTAGTTTGGTAACAGTGCACTTAGAAAAACCTGTCAGGTGATTTTGTTTTGTGTTTTGATGAGCTAATAATCAGCTCTCTTTTTCTCATTTTTGTTTTGAAGCAGGCCTGGAAGAGAGTGGACTAACGGCGCTGAGAAAATTCTCGGGAGAACAAAATGTAAGGTGGGCTTTTCAGATTGTAATTGGCTGAAGAGGAGTCCATCGTGGGGACCTGATTGGTGGTGTGTCTCTGTTTAAAAGGATTGTAGCGATTCAATCCAGTCAAAAGCCTAAAGGACTATTTTCCTAATCAGGAAAACGAAATAAAACAAATGATTGAGCTCATTTTGCTGATGTGGAGTATCTCATTATTTGCGTGGAAGGCCCCATATCAGCAAACATCATGTGTAAATGCGTGTGAGTGAATGTGAGTGACTGGACCAAGGTGGGGGTGAATGAATGTGGACAAACAATTTACCATGCCAGGATGAGAAGGGGATGTTGATTTTTGAGTTGTTTGGAGAAAATTTCTGTTTTACTGACTGGGGGTAGATTATGTTAATACATTATAAAATGCTAAATGCGAAAAGGGAAACATTTTTTGATGTAACTCAAGTTACCATTAACTGAAGTAACACATGATTGATAACTGTTCTGTTTTAAGTTTATTTTTGGTATAACACAGATTGGATCATAAAGGGGGAGAGTTGGTTATGAAATGTAAAGTACAGGTTTTGTTTCCAGGAATTTCCAAGGATCCAGACTTTGCATGGAGCAAGGAGTTTGAGAAGATTTGACATAATGATTAAATTGATTTTATTCCTTAAACACAGGTTTTCAGGGTCGGAGCCGAATACTTGAGAGGAAGATTGCACATTGCTGAGGTGCTTGGAGAGATGATATGACTAACCTTTTTTCCCTTTAATTTCTTAAGCCCGGGTGACACATTTCGAGTTTTATTTGGACACACATGTGATGTGTCCAAAATAAAAAAGGGGAGATTGAAATAAGTTTTAGGATCATGTAGTGATATTTATTTTGTTTTGTTTGATAATTTAGATATGGTAACACTGAGGCAGAAATTGAAAGGATTTAAATGATTTAAATGAACTGAATTTGGTTTAGAAGATAGAATGCTGTGTTCATAAGAAGCTGTACACGAAAACTTAAAGGGAAATTGTGGGAATAATAATAATAATGGGGAAGATTAGTGAAGATTTTACGAGTAGGAAAATGTGTGATTTCTTTTGATGTTTAGAATAAGCTGTTATAATGTAGGCTTTAGAAACAGATATTAAATAGATTTATTTCTAGGGTAGAGGAGAGCTTTTTATGAGGATGTTAAAAGTGTCACTGACCCAAAGGAATAGCATTGAAGATTATATACCTAGAAATGATTTCATACACATTGCATTCTGTGCCTTTAAAGGAGTTGTGGCTCAGAAAGTCGTCTCTTGAGGGTTATAAACTTTTGATTAGCGTTAATGATTAGCCAATCTATTGTGAGAATGACCTGAGTTACTGGAGGATTGCACACGCTTACAGACATATGGAATTCTTAACACACATGACAGTATTGAGTTGAGGCCAAGGGCCTGAAATTCCTTTAGCTTTTATCTGGATTTGAGTTGGCTCACTAACAGGTGACAGAAAAGAGGAACTGAATAGGAGTTTGCTTGTAACTAAACTGTGCGACATGTAAAAGATTGCGATAATACATGCAGCTCTAACTTAGTCTTATTATATAAAATGCAGTTACAGAATAACAAATGCTTGTTGAAGTGACCAAGTTTTTTGCTTTAAAACAGAAGTAAACGGGGAAAGCTTATATATTTTGGTTAAGACTGATAAAGTATAAATTAGAATGTATCATTACATTAAGAGCAGCAAAATGAGATAAAATGTTATACCAAGAATCGAAATAACACAGGAAATGTGGGTTTTAAAAAATTAAGTTAGGGTTAACACATAGTAATTGATTATATGCTTACATCTAGTTGATTAGAATGGTTGTTTTTTCTTCAATCCTTTAGTAGAATAGGCGTTTATGATGATTTTTCTTGTGAAAGGTGATTTTCGATGAGAGTTACATGCAGCTGCGACAGTACAGGATGTTGATGATCAGATAAGGGGAGCAGCAGGAAATATATGCAGGGGCGTGAACGCAGCGCTTTAAGACTGTTAGAATGTTGTAGATTAAAATAAGTGATGTTTAAGACTATATATGAACAAAAGTCAGGAAGAGTTTAAACGAGGATTGAAAGGAAACTAAACTGGGTGAAAAGGGGGTGAAGGAAGTAGATTTAGGACCGGTCACAGCTTATTTGTTTGATTTATTTGTTGTGGATAGAAGTGATTATGACAAAATAATGAGGAAACATTGAAAACATACAACCTTTTGAGGGGACAGATAGGGTTAAAACTAGGAATTGTGTTGTGTTTCTATGGAAACACAAAAAGGGGGAATTATTGAGATTTAAATTTATAATCTGAATACGTACTTCCTGGCCACATTATTTTATAGAAGAGAAGGTCTAACTTTAGGCCTACAAGGTCTTGACAGGAGACACAGGCTTGTGCAGAGTATGCTTTGCAAAAGTGAAACCGAAAGCAGAGTCTGAGTGCAAGTATTTTGAGCAGGTTATTTTATTATGCATTTATATCTTTGATTAAGCTTTGATTAAGTTTTAAAGTTTTAAGTTTTAAGAGTTAAGCAGTCTCGTTTATATTTTGGGTAACATCATTTGAGTGTGACATTTAGACTAGAAATTACACATATAGTTTGGCCTTCTGTCTAGTGGAAAGGTTACAAGGTCTAGCTGGGGAGCTGAGAGGTGAAACAAAGTGCAAGCAGAAGCTGACACACACATACACCCACATACACACACATCGTAGATAGACTCAGTTATATAGGTAAAAGTTAATTATGTTTTGCTTGCAACTGCAAAATTGTGCGTGCATATGTGACTGTTTGATGAAGAAGCAGGTGCAGGATGTTCCAGAGACAAGCGACAGCGAAGGCCAGCTTGTGGGACAACACCTGGATGGAGACGAGACGATGTTCTTTTTAAACTATGTTAAAAGTCATTGTGCTTTTGGACTGACGTATGTTTTACTGAATCTGCCTGACAACAGGAGAGGGGCTATACTGTTTCACCCCTATAAATACTGTGTTCTGACTATTGTAAGAGAGTTCAACACTGAATCTGTACAGTGTTGGCTCCACGCTGCGTGTATTCATTAAAATGTCGTCTAACTTTACCCGGCCGGATCAGTGGTCGTTATTTTGGAATCCCCCTCAATTTATGAATCTTAACACAATGCATCATGGGAATCCCCCAGCAGCCTACGTCTATTGCAACATAACTAAGGGAGGATTCAGGGTCACCTGGTCCAGCCCTAACTATATGCTTTAGCAAAAAGGAAAGTTTGAAGCCTAATCTTAAAAGTAGAGATAGTGTCTGTCTCCTGAATCCAAACTGGAAGCTGGTTCCACAGAAGAGGGGCCTGAAAACTGAAGGCTCTGCCTCCCATTCTACTTTTAAATACTCTAGGAACAACAAGTAAGCCTGCAGTGTGAGAGCGAAGTGCTCTAATAGGGTGATATGGTACTACAAGGTCATTAAGATAAGATGGGGCCTGATTATTTAAGACCTTGTAAGTGAGGAGCAGGATTTTGAATTCTGGATTTAACAGGAAGCCAATGAAGGGAGGCCAATACAGGAGAAATCTGCTCTCTCTTTCTAGTCCCTGTCAGGACTCTTGCTGCAGCATTTTGGATTAACTGAAGGCTTTTCAGGGAGTTTTTAGGACTTCCTGATAATAATGAATTACAGTAGTCCAGCCTGGAAGTAATAAATGCATGAACTAGTTTTTCAGCGTCACTCTGAGACAGGATATTTCTAACTTTAGAGATGTTGCACAAATGGAAGAAAGCAGTCTTACATATTTGTTTAATATGTGCGTTGAAGGACATATCCTGGTCAAAAATGACTCCAAGGTTCCTCACAGTGTTACTGGAGGCCAAGGTAATGCCATCCAGAGTAAGAATCTGGTTAGATACCATATTTCTAAGATTTTCAGGGCCGAGTACAATAACCTCAGTTTTATCTGAATTAAGAAGCAGAAGGTTAGCGGCCATCCAGGTCTTTATGTCTTTAAGACATTCCTGCAGTTTAACTAATTGGTGTGTGTTATCTGGCTTCATGGACAGATAGAGCTGGGTGTCATCTGCATATCAGTGAAAATGTATGCTATGTCTTCTAATGATACTGCCTAAGGGAAGCATGTATAATGTAAACAGAATTGGTCCTAGCACTGAACCCTGTGGAACTCCATAATTAACCTCAGTGTGTGAAGAGGACTCTCCATTTACATGAACAAATTGGAGTCTATTAGATAGATATGATACAAACCACTGCAGTGCAGTACCTGTAATACCTACAGCGTGCTCTAATCGCTCTAATAGGATATTATGGTCAACAGTATCGAACGCTGCACTGAGGTCAAGCAGGACAAGCACAGAGATGAGTCCACTGTCAGAGGCCATAAGAAGATCATTTGTAACCTTCACTAAAGCTGTTTCTGTGCTGTGATGAGCTCTGAAACCTGACTGAAACTCTTCAAATAAGCCATTCCTCTGCAGGTGATCTGTTAGCTGTTTGACAACTACTCTTTCAAGGATGTTTGATATGAAAGGAAGGTTGGAGATTGGCCTATAGTTAGCTAAGACAGCTGGGTCTAGAGATGCTTTTTAAGTAAAGGTTTAACTACAGCCACCTTGAAGGCCTGTGGTACATAGCTGATTATTAGAGATAGGTTGATCATATTTAAGATTGAAGCATTAATTAATGGCAGGACTTCTTTGAGCACTTTTGTAGGAATGGGGTCTAAAAGACACATTGATGGTTTGGAGGAAGTAATTATTGAAGTTAACTCAGAAAGATCAATTGGAGAAAAAGAGTCTAAATGAATATCAATGGTACTGAAAGTAGCTGTAGATAATATTACATCTGTGGGATGATTATTGGTAATTTTTTCTCTAATGGTTAAAATTTTATTTGTGAAGAAGTTCATGATGTCATTACTAGTTAACGTTAAAGGGATGGTTGGCTCAACAGAGCTCTGACTGTTTGTCAGCCTGGCTACAGTGCTGAAGAGAAACCTGGGGTTGTTCTTATTTTCTTCAATCAGTGATGAATAGTAAGATGTTCTGGCTTTGCGGAGGGCTTTCTTATAAAGTATATAGTTTTCACCGGAGCTACAGTATCCAGAGTCGTACGTAGTGAGGAGGTAAAATTATTAACAAGATGATCGACCTCTGTTGGAGTAGCGTTCAGGTAGCTGCTCTGCTCTGTGTTGGTACAGGGCATTGAAGATGATAACAGTGGGTGGATTATATTCTTAAACTCAGTTACAGCACTTTCAGAAAGACATCTACTGTGATAAAGTCTACTCTCCACTGCTGTGTAATCAATTATTGTAAATGTAAATGTTATCAGGAAATGATCAGACAGCAGAGGGTTTTCAGGAAGCACTTTTAAATGTTCAGTTTCTATGTCATATGTTAAAACAAGATCTAGAGTGTGATTAAAGTGGTGGGTGGGTTCTTTTACATTTTGAGAGAAGCCAATTGAGTCTAATAACAGATTAAATGCCATGTTGAGGCTGTCATTTTTAGCATCTACATGGATGTTAAAATCACCCACAATAATTATTTGATCTGAGCTGAGCACTAAATCAGATAAAAAGTCTGAGAAATCAGAGAGAAACTCTGTGTAAGGCCCAGGAGGACGATAGATGATAACAAATAAGACTGGTTTCTGAGTTTTACAGCTGGGGTGGACAAGACTAAGCATCAGGCTTTCAAATGAATTAAAAGTCTGTCTGGGTCTTTGGTTGATTAATAGGCTGGTGTGAAAAATTGGTGCCACACCACCCCCTCGGCCTGTGCTTCGAGGTTTCTGGTAGTTAGAATGACTCGGGGGTGTTGATTCATTTAAACTAACATAATCATCCTGCTGCAACCAGGTTTCTGTAAGGCAGAGTAAATCGATTTGTTGATCAATTATTAAGTCATGTACTAACAGAGACTTGGAGGAGAGAGACCTAATATTTAATAATCAATACAGTATCAGATGTGGATACTGTATTGTTCTTTCTGTGACAAAGTGGATGAGCAGTTGCAATGCTCTCCATTTTTCCCATATGTGTTGACCTTTTTTTTTTTTTTTGCACATTATACACATTATTCTGTTTCTATTTATTTGCTATCATTTGCTATTTGTCAAGTAACACTGCTGCACTCACTATCCCGGGTTTGTTTGTGTAAGCGTTCTGTTGCCAGTAAATTAAACATTCTGCAAATTAAGGCAAATACTCAGTTACATGTTTCTTTATATTTTATTATGTTACACATTAAGTCATTTGTTCATACTTACTTTGTTCTGTGTTTTCAGTCTTCATGAGGGTCAGGTGTGGGGAAACGCCCGCCTAGCATTTCCTCATTTTAAAGTCCTGATGATGTCACACATGACATCAGCAGGTCGAACCAAGTGGAGGGGTTTCTTTTTCCATAGAAATGCTTCCTTTTGTTTGTGTTTTCTAAATTACACATTTAATTAAGTTCACTGTAAATAAATTGCTCACCTCTGGAAACCTCAAATGTCTGCGTAGTCTGCTTCCCTACCACCTTCCTTGACGTTTGAGTCTGACTACTTCACACTTTCTTTGTGATTTTTTATGTTTAAGTTGTTTGTTGCTGGTTTTTAGTTTGTTTTTTGTCTGTTTGGGAGCTGACACAGTCTCTATGGAGATGGGTTTTTGGGGGGGTAGCAGGAGGAGAGAAGCTGCAGAGAGGCGTGTAAGACTGCAACTCTGCTTCCTGGTCCCAACTCTGGATAGTCATATTTTGGGGGGTTTAATAAATTTGTCCATATTTCTAGAAATGAGAGCTGCTCCATCCAAAGTGGGATGATGCCGTCTCTCCTAACAAGACCAGGTTTACTCCAGAAGGTTTGCCAATTATCTATGAAGCCCACATCGTTTCTGGGACACCACTCAGACAGCCAGCAATTTAAGGAGAACATGCGGCTAAACATGTCACTCCTGGTCTGATTGGGGAGGGGACCAGAGAAAACTACAGAGTCCCACATTGTTTTGGCAAAGTTACACACCGATTCAATATTGATTTTAGTGACCTCCGATTGGCGTAACCGGGTGTCATTACTGCCGACGTGAATTATGATTTTACTGAATTTACGTTTACCCTTAGCCAGCAGTTTTACTTTTCCCTCAATGTCGCCTGCTCTGGAAGACAATTGACTATGGTTGCCGGTGTCTCTAGCTTCACATGTCTGAGAACAGAATCACCAATTACCAGAGTTTGACCCCCGGCGGGTGTGTCGCCGAGTGGGGAAAAACGGTTAGACACATGAACAGGTTGGTGGTGTACCTGGGGCTTCTGTTTAAGACTATGTTTCCTCCTCACCGTCACCCAGCTGCCCTCTTTCCCCAGCTGCTTGGGGTCTGCCGGGGAACAGCTAGCGGGGCCTACGCTATCTTCGGCTGCACCAGCTACAGCGGCCTGGCTAGCTACGGGTGAATGAAGGGTGCGAAGCCGAGTCTCCAATTCAGTAATCCTGGCCTCCAGAGCTGCAAATATGCTACATTTGTTACAGGTATCATTACTGCTAAAGGAGGCTGAGGAGTAACTAAACATCTGACACAATGAGCAGGAAAGTGCAGGAGGGACAGGTGAAGTCGCCATGGTGCTAATGAGTCGGCTACGAGCTAAGCTAAGCTAGCGAAACAGTAAAGACACAGTGAGTGAATACTTTGGCTATAAATTAGGTAGTGAGTACACAGAAAGTGTGCTTCGGATGAAGCACGTGAAGATTATACTATGAAAACAGAAGTTATCTAAAAGTTTTTAATTAAATTGCTAAGCAGATAAGCTACTCAAAAACACCACTGTGTTTGAGCAGGAATACCCTGACAACACGTGGTTCTCGCTGTCACAGAGACGGCAGAGCAATGGAAGTGTTTTAATCTGACATCTTTAAGGTGTAACAAATGTGCAAACATCTATGCTTACAATCTTGGTATCAAAATAAAGCTGACACTCATGAAATTTCATCAGAGGTATAAATATTGCAGCAAATATTACTGTGTCAAAGTTACTGAGACTGGAACACAGAAAAAGTTAGTAGATTTTATCCTCGCCTAATTTTTTTATTTATTTTTTAGCATATAACCCTTTTAAAAATATGCCTCAGTTCACATTTCATTCCAGAAATTCAGTAACCAACATATAAACATCATCTGTGCAAAGATTTACGTTTCTAAAGTGAAACATTGAAAAATTACAGCACTGTCAATACATGAATATCCAGACGTTGTACAAAAATGTCCAATTTTGGCACACATTGGACACCATGCCAGTTGAATTTTTTTAGGTATTAAAAAGCAGAAATTAATTAATTTTATTAACAGGCCTAAAAATGCTTTTTTGAAAAATATATTTGTGAAGAAATAACCACACATTTACATGGCAATGGCCCTTTTCTGCCGTGCGCATAGAGCGCTTGATTGGCCTCTGGCCCTTTAAACTCTGAGGGGCTGTAACTTTGGGTTCTTTTGGTCAATTTGCATGATTGACACCTGTTTTTGATCGTTTGAGCCAATAGGATCACAGTAATGATGCCACGTTCACGTCACTTCAACCAATGAGAAGTTGCAAGGCCAAAGCCCACATGGGCCCAAATTTACTGGATGTGGCGTCTGTCCAGTCACGTGTCTATAGGTGGGTTAAAACGGAAAACGACTCTGATGCGGCTAGGTAGGCGTGGTAACTGCTGATAATCACATGGCTACTGGCTACCGGCGAAAATAACGGAGGAAATCGGGACGGTAAGCCAATTTCTGTCTTAGCGCATTTGCGCCGCTGTGTGTTTTTGTAGTCTTCTTTTGCGGCTCATTCAGTGAATTTTGGTCAGAGTGTGGTGAAACTTGGTGTGTGGAGTCAGTGATAGCCCTGGAAGCTAACCAGCCTATCTTCAGCTGGTTTCATGAAGAGAATTTCTTGTATGGTTTTGTTTGTTTAGTGGACTTGTGCGCATTTAGGTAACTGCTTGTTTAATCACGGCTTGTTTTCGGTGTGTTTGGTGGTTGTAGAAATGGTTTATTTGAGATTTTAGCTGAGATTCAGAGGTTTCTGTGGATACCACACATGTCTGGACTTATATTTCTGACCCCGTGTTATAACCGATTAAACATGATCTCCTCCTTTTTGCCCCCGGTACCAGGGGCGTGGGGCTTAAGTGGATATGAGGACATTTGTTTTAAATTTAAATAGAACAGTGGCAGTATAATGTCCTCGTAAGCGGATATCAGGCCCTTGTAGAGCAAAATTTAGTATTTTGGTCTAGACAACCCAAAATGTGATGTCCACATATGTGGATGCCAGGTCCTAGGAGGTTAATTACAAATCCTCAACTCTATCATAAAAACAAATAAATAAAAAATTCTTGCCCTTTTTTAAAATTCAGTGCCCAGGTGCCCTTAAGTAAATGCCTTGCTGTCACCATCGCCTAATTCACAACACAAGGCACTTGTGTTGATAAAAACCCTACAACATTAAAAAGAGACCTGAACAATCAAACAGCGCCTCCCATTCTACTTTTGAAAAACTGCGAGCCAGAAGTAAGCCTGCAGTCTGAGAACAAAGTGCTTTCTTTGTGACCTGATTATTTAAGGTTTTGTATCTGAGCAGAGGGATTTCAGTTCTGCATTTAACAGCGAGGCAGTGAGAGGGAGCTCATATGGCCTCTCTTTGTAGACCTAGTGAGTGCTCTCGCTGGGACCTGATGATATACTCCAATCATAACATTATGACCACTGTCAGGTGAAATGAATAACTCTGATTATCTCGTCATCATAGCACCTGTAAGTGGGTGGGCCATATTAGGAAGCAAGTGGACATTTGTTCAAAGCTGATTAGAGTTGGAAGCAGCTGATCTGAAGTTCTGATAGCTGGACGACTGAGTCATCTAGTGGGGTGTTCCAGGTCTGCAGTGGTCAGTTTCTATCAGAGGTGGTCCAAACAAAGAACAGCGGTCAGTCACTGACTGGGTCATGGCAGCCAAGGCTCACTGATGTAAGTGGGGAGCGAAGTCTGGCCTGTGTTTTCTGAATCAACAGACGAGCTACAGGAGCTCAAATTGCTGAAAAAGTTCATGCACAGAGCAAGAAGGTGGCCTGGTCTGATGAGTCATGCTTTCTTTTCTATCATGTGGATGGCTGACTGTGTGCAAAAGAAGGCAAACCGGTGCAAGCTGGGAAAACGTGGACCCTGCCATCCATGTGGATGTTACTTCACACCACTTACCCAAGCATTGTTGCAGACTGTGTGTACTCATGGAAACAGCACTGGCTCTTTTAGAGGATTATGTGGCCTACCACCAATCAAAAATGACTCGGGATGATTTAAGGAGCACAACAGTGAGTCTGAGTGTTGACTTGGCCTCCAGATCCCTCAGATCTTAATGGAACTGAGCATCTGTGGGATATGCTGAACAAACAAGTGTGATACATGGAGGCCCGGCTGGCAACTTAAAGGACCTGAAGCATCTGTCTGCATATCTTGGTACCTGACCCCACTCCTTGATGTGTCAGGGCTGTTTGGGCAGCAAAAAGGGAACCAACACAATATTAGGCAGATGGTCATAAGGTTAACCGTGATCTGAGTATTTGTGCATGCAGCCTGATGAAAAATAACTTCATGATTCCTCACAGTGTTACTGGAGACCAAGATAAAGAAATCTAACCTCAGTAATCTCAATTATGAATCCAGTAATTAGTAATCTCAGTAATGCAAATGGTGAAATGTCTATGTATGATGCATTTGCCAAAGTTCCTGACAGAAAGCATAAACTGGCTCTATGAAGGTCATTTTAGTTCAATAACCGCTGAGGTTATAAAATCTTAACAAAACACTTGAGACAACCTTGCAGTTCAGTCTCTACTGCTTTCTCCAATTTAAATGGCAAGAGGAAGATATTGAAATGTATGTCCCGCTCTTTTCACACACTGTGACAGCATCACAGAAATTGGCTGACTGGATTTCAGTGGTGTCCCATTTATGAGGGATAAAACTTGTAAAACAATTCATTTTAATACATGAAGAACCCACAGCGTTTTCAGACCAGGCGAGAATGCATAAATTTCCTGGCTCTGAGTTTGACCTCGACTTAAGGGTGTCCTTAACTAAGGGCTATTTGGTGAAAACCACCGGCTATACCCTGTTCCATTTGTACTGTCTTATATGTTAATGCATCTAGGAATTTATCCTAAGACCCTCAGAAACCCCCCCGCCAAAAAAACGGGCATAGCCACAAGGGAAATCCAGTGGCTGAGCAATATCCTTTCTCTATGAACAGAGGAAATTGTTCAGTGACCCTTTCAGGCCTTGTCCATTTGAATATGTGTGTTGTCCCTGTCTGTGTCCTCATCAGAGCAGACTGAGTAATGGCCACAACACAACAAGGACGCTTCAGTAAAATGAAATGCATGTGTTCTGCTCCTGGTTTGCATTTCAGAGTTTTCCAAGACGACAAAAAAAGGAAATGTGAATGGAGAGGAGACTCTCTCTCGCTCCTTCTTTTCTCAGGTGTAGAGGTGTGCCGATGTCTCGTCCCTCCATGGGTGCAGCCACCTTTGCTTTCCTTAGCAGTCTGAGTGAGGTGCAGGAGCACCAGCATTGCTGCTAAATCGGATCACCTTGTGTTCCTCTAGTTGTGTCTGCTGTTTTATTGTACTCAGTGTAATGTACTCACCTGTGGAAATCTCACCTGTAAGTCACATGCCAGCCCGCCTCACCACCAGCCCTCCCCTGTCACCTCTGAACTCCAGCCTGCTCGTTAGCTACGTAACTACGTAACTTTCATGCCGATTACAAGAGGCAGAGCTCGTTCAGGCCGTCTGCCGCTGTCGGCCAACACAACCTCCCCCAACCTCCAGGACCGAGTCATTCAGTCTGCTTCCTGTGGTGCTTTAAATAAACCGAATCTGCTCACAGAAACAGATCTGATCGTGACATCTTGGTGTTTAGTTAGGAAGTGCAAAGGATATGTTTTACAAAACTTTAGTGAAACCGCTCATCTCGTCTCACAGGAACTTGGAATACAGTGAAATGTAAAGAAAAGCAGATGCAATGCTTTGTGAATCTCATAAATCCACATTTCATTCATAATAAAATATCAAAAACAGAGAGTGAGATAATATGAGCTCATTTTAAATTTGATTTAAAAGAAAAATATCTGGGAACCAGTGAGGTCACTGGCTGCACTTTTCTGTCCCCTCCTTTTCTGTTTTAGGGTTTTCATGTCATCTTAATAGCATGTGCCTTTTGACCTGAGCGCTGATAGCAATCAGACGGTCCCGTTCCTCTTTAGTCTGGAGGACACAGCTCCAGTTTTTTCCAAAAGGAATTTCACTTTTAACCTTCTGACTATCTTCACTTCTGAGAAACTCTCTGAGAGATCATCATGTTACTGACCTGCCGACCTTCTTGTTAGCACCGCCTACTCTTCCAGGCTTTGGTTGTCCCGTCACTACTTTTTTAGCAGGGTGTTGCTGCCACCAAAGTCAAAATGAGATGAGCTAATATTATTGTTAAAACTGTCCATTTTCTCAGTTTTCTCAGTCACTATATTTCCAAAACTAATGTATATAAAATAATGTTAAGAACATGTAGCTTCATGGAAAACACCTAAACCGTGGTGCGTGCCACAGACGCAGCTGTTTCTGCACAAACAGCTGCGCCACATTTATCTTTGTCCTGAAAATGAAAAAAGAAATGAAGGGTTCACTGTGGAGACATGAGAGGAGATCCAGTATGGATCGCAGAGGCGGAGCATGTCTTTAACAGCAGGATCCAAACTGAGTAATAAACATACTCGGAGACATTTTTCAATCACAATTTGTTTAGTTTATCTCCCGCTGTGCAAAGCCATGCATGTGAAGTGCAGCTGGTTACTGGTGTACCAGGTCAGCCTCAAAGCACACATGTAAGGACTCTTGTAAAATACAGAGAGGGCAGAGTGAGGGGCAGGCAAAAATATAACAACATAAAAAAAGGTAAAGGCGAACAGAAGCAGAAGGTCTTCATCTCTCATGTATAGAAATTGGAAACGTCTGACCAGCCAGGGGTTGCTTATCTCAAAGGGCAGATAGCATCACGAAACAGGCCTGTAATGGCCACATGCTCCAATTGATAATCCCCTCCTTCCCCTCCCTGCTGCTGTCTGTCCGGAGATACGAGGCCCCCGGTCGCAGGCTTAGAGGCTTGGAGAGCAAGGGAGCATTACTGATTCAAAAGAAATGCATTTTGGCTCTTTCAGGGCTCTGGAGGACTGGGTTAACATAATACCTTCCCCTCCCTGGTCCTTGACTTGTTTTTGATTGATACTTTTCAATTACAGTCCACTCCTGTCCAAGCCAGCCGCGCCGCTGTCCTCGCCCCCTCCCGAAACATTCAAAATGCTATTTTTCCCACTGTGTGATAACTTCAAACATTTAGGGCTACAAGAGCAGTGGTAACCCTGTTTAGCCGGCGCAGTAAATTGGTTCCATGTTCAACATAATAGCACTGACAGGCTTTTGCTAGGGAAATCAGTCCGGCAAAGGGACATGCCAACGATAAGACATCCAGCTTTGAAATTCTATTTCTCCCTATCAGAATTAAATCTGGACTTTATATTTCTTTTTGCCTGGGCGCGGGCTCTCTCTGGTCGCTTTCTGGCCTCTACTATTTGATCACAGGGTGACAACTAATACTTACCCCTGAGATCCTTTGCTCTCTCCATTTTCTAGGACTTTGGACGCTATTTTTTCTCGTGCCTTGTTATTTTTCCTCGTCTTTTTTCCCATATTGGTTGTCAAAATCTTCGATGATTTGTCCATCCCGAGGATGTACTGCATCAGAACGCGCTCTGCGCTTCTGCAGCCTTTTAAGATACTGCGCTGCACCTGAGGGTTTCCTTCACATTACATGCACACAGCAGTATCATGTACAGTTAAACTGAAAAGCTGTTAAATGTGTGTCGTGAGAATCGGCACCTTTACAATGCAAATAAATACAAGGTGCAGTATGCTGCAGAACAGCACGTGCATACGAGTCCTCTTCTCTTCTCTGGGTAAATATTTCCATAAGCAGCAGCAGTGCTGTAATCATTAGCAGAAGCTTTCCAGTGGTATCTGGGCTGATCTGATATCAATGTGGCTCCTGATGACAGCACCAGGCCCTGCAGATAATTAATCTATTTAGCTGAGGGGGTGGAAAGCCACCCGTCGCTAGGTCAGATAAGTTTGTGGATTTACACATTTTAAAGTCATCCAGTCCCTCAATGGCACCAAACTGTGCAATATTCTAATGCCATTAATTACTATTTCCAATTGGATGGTCTCGACTGTTTCTGGACCAGCTGTTTCATCAAGCGCACGCGTGTGTGTGTGTATGTGTGTGTGTGTGTGTGTGAAACACCCACTCCCAGTGCAAACAGCATGCCTTCCTCCGTCACAGGGCGACATTCTAAAAGATCCCTGTTGTAATTCAGCCCACCATCACAGAGTGGCGCGTGTGGGTATGAATGCATGAGGAAAAATGAAAGTGGTGTGGCACTGTGTACTCAAACACTTCCAATCAAATAAGAGCTGCAGTAGGAGTCCAGTCATGGCATCTACATATGCAGACAAGCAAGGCTCATCAGGCCGAACTGAGCATTCAGACTACTTTAGATTAAAGCTGATGTCCACAGACAGTCTTTGGACTGTGGGATAAACACCAGAGTGACGCAGCTAACCAGGTGACTCACACACCTGGTTGGCTTTGAACCTTCCTGTTGTAAAACAGTGGAAACCACATGATACTGTCCCTATAATATATTCAGTTTCCCCTCTTTTTGTGTGAAACATACAGTACATAGCAATGAAAATACTTGCAGAAGATCCTGTATTGTGTGCATTATGTGGGCACGTGCGTGCAAACAGAATCCAAATCTGCTGGAAACACTGAGATGGTCACATCACCACATCAACTCTCAGTAATAAAGAGACATCACTAAGTCACTGTGCTATCCCAGGACAGATGCATGTGTGCTGCATTCACTGCTCAGAGGTCTCATTTCAGGAAACGCCTTCAGGTCCCATCAGAACCATTAGGATCCTACTTTGATGTGTTCTTAGCAGAACACTGCATATTTTATATTTCCATCTGTTTTCCAGTGTAACCAGTGTAACCAGTGTTTAAGTGGTTGTCTTCACATGTGTGACACTCCTGTATAAGAGTTTGACTAAAGTAATGCTTCAAATACATACATTCAAATACCTGGTAGAAATGAGTGAATCTGCATATGAGAAATCTATATTTTCAAAGCCAGCAGTGATGTCCTGATACACAGTGCATACACTCCGTGGGTGTGCGTATAGACGTACATTTATAGTGCCATCTACAGATGTCACAGGGACATCAGCATCCCCAGTCTCACCAACTTAAAATTCACACATTCCAAGCATTCATTAGGGGCTGGGGGCAGAGTGACAGAGAGGGAGTGAGGTGCTCCCGGGTTCCCTGCTCTGACATTGTGAGTGTCAGACTCCGATCACTTTAATCAGAGCGAGGATATGCATGATAAAACGGATAAGGGACTTTAATCAAAAAAATTCGCTGGTCTGGAAACGTGACACACTCCGACAAGCACGCCTCATCCCCCCACTTCCCTGCACCCTCCCGTCTCCACCCCCACCCCCCATCTGCTCAGCCCCAGTATCACCAGCACTACAACCCGGTCTGAGCTCACCATGAATATGCATGGGCCAAACAGGAGATAGGTGCCACATTAAAATGGACCGCTGTGTGTTCAGCTGAGGAGACTAGAAACATCCAGCGTGCATCGTGCATGTGTGACACACACACACACACACACACACACACACACACACACACACACACACACACACACACACACACACACACATGTCTGGTTTGCTATCCTCGTGGGGACATCCCATTGACATAATGCTTTCCCTAGCCCCTTACCCTAACCCTAACCATTAAAAATGAATGCCTAACCCTAACCCTTACCCTAAACCTAACCATAACCTAATTGTAACCCTGACAGTAAAACCGCATTTTGAGTGTGAAAATTGCTTTCAACCCCAAGGGGACCTGGATTTTGGTCCCCACGGTGCAGAAAGTCCCCACCAGGATAGTAAAAGTCAGATTCTGGTCCCCACCAGGATAGTACGAACCCGTACACACACACACACACACACACACACACACACACCTAAAGTCATGGGGACACTGTACTTTTATCAAATCTATAGAATTAAAGGAAGATGAGCTCCTCGTCACTCCCAGGATTGGTTTTTGCAGCAGTTGCACATTCCTTCACACATTCCCTTTCATCGTGTGTTAATAACGTTCATGTTCGTCGTCAGAGGTTCATGCTAGTAGATTCATGCTCCACTGCTGGTTAATGATCAGTTACACATGTTGGAATTGACATGCAGATGCTTTCCCTGACATGAAATATAAATGCCCTTATTTGGATGAGTTCATATATTCATATGAGATTACTGCACTGTGTATACAGAACCGTCCTGTGCTGCCTTTGCAGCATGCATGAAAACAAGCAGAACAAAGAAAAACATGTGAACACTTTGGTTTGTATTGCCACAGCATTCATATGAAGTAAATGGAGCTGCATGACTTTAAATAAAACAGACACATTGGACAGAATTTATTATTATTATTATCTTTTAACTAAGTAATAACTCGTAGTTATCAGCAGGGCCTTTACCTGCTCTTGTCTGCCTGACTGTTGTCATGATTTGGTCCATCTTTGCCTTTACTAAAAGATGACTATTCAGTATTATATCAGTAATATCAGTGAAAACTCCCTTATATGGAATTTTCACTCATACTGCATAGCCAAATGGACTTGTTGTAACTGAATACGAGAAATTATGCTTGTTTAGCATGTGGCTAACCCTACCCTATTCATGATACAGCATTTATGTTTGCATGCACAGTCGCTTGGCTGTAAGTGGAGGATTTTTGTCTGGAGCCTATGCAGACATGCTTGCAGTTGAAGTACTTGTGTGTAGTCCTCCAAAACTTCAACAGTGTGTTGATGAGCTATGCACAGATACAATGCTGAGTAGCTGAGATGAGCTTGTAGAGGCTAAGCCTACGTTTGAAGCCTCTGAGGTGTTCGATGGTGGGGGTGACGTGATGCCACTGGTATGAATGAAACTCCAGCCATGCTTATCCTGTCTGTTTAACATGTTTGTTGTATCCCATCAGTTGTATTTGTTTTCAACTCAATTCAATTTCAATTCAATTTTATTTATACAGCGCCAACAGTCGCCTCAAGGTGCTTTATATTGCACAGTAGATCGCACAATAATAGATACAGAGAAAAACCCAACAATCATATGACCCCCTATGAGCAAGCACTTTGGCAACAGTGGGAAGGAAAAACTCCCTTTTAACAGGAAGAAACCTCCGACAGAACCAGGCTCAGGGAGGGGCGGGGCCATCTGCTGTGATTGGTTGGGGTGAGAGAAGGAAGACAGGATAAAGACATGCTGTGGAAGAGAGACAGAGATTAATAACAGGTATGATTCAGTGCAGAGAGGTCTATTAACACATAGTGAGTGAGAAAGGTGACTGGAAAGGAAAAACTCAATGCATCATGGGAATCCCCCGGCAGCCTACTTCTATTGCAGCATAACTAAGGGAGGATTCAGGGTCACCTGGTCCAGCCCTAACTATATGCTTTAGCAAAAAGGAAAGTTTGAAGCCTAATCTTAAAAGTAGAGATAGTGTCTGTCTCCCGAATCCAAACTGGAAGCTGGTTCCACAGAAGAGGGGCCTGAAAACTGAAGGCTCTGCCTCCCATTCTACTTTTAAATACTCTAGGAACAACAAGTAAGCCTGCAGTGTGAGAGCGAAGTGCTCTAATAGGGTGATATGGTACTACAAGGTCATTAAGATAAGATGGGGCCTGATTATTTAAGACCTTGTATGTGAGGAGCAGGATTTTCAACCGTTCTCGTATCCAACGTCATTTATCATAAATCACAACAGCGCAGCGGTCACAAACCGTTTGCTCCTTCTGACCAACAACACCTGATGCTAATTACATGAGTCTACCTTAAATACAGTCCCACAAAACACAAAAAGTGACCTTAGCGGCACACATAAGGTAACAACAGCGCTCTTGAACAGAAAAGAGTGCTGCAGCAGACTTCACTGTGAACAATAACGCATTAAAACTAATCAAAGCTCAAACAACTGTTTTTGATTTTTAATTTCATTACAAAGAAGCTTTTTGTTAGCTCACAGACCGTTTGTTAGAAATGGCAGGTGGAAAAATGCTGTATCCTGTCACCACAGTATGTATCTGCATAGCTCTGTGTAGGACCAATATACAACCAGTATTAAGTGACTGGGGGGTCGTGGGTTGGCATGTCTGGTTGCATTGAGAGAAGCTGTAGTAAATAATCAATGAGAAACGTGCTTTGCAAATATTTATCAAATGAATGGATCACAAAAAACTGCAGGGAGGCCTACACCTCGCTCACTCCTCTTCCAGCTGTGCAGGAGGACATTCCCAGGTCATCTTAGAGGGATCAACTTTCTGCTGTGTCCTCGTCTGCCCTGGGATCTCCTCCAAGTTATACATGTAGTAGGTGACACAGATCATATGGCAGATGATTTCAACAAAACTAAACATTTCATACGTAGAGTTCAAAGCAAAACTATGACAGGTTAATGTTTCTTTGATTTTTCCCAGCTTTATCTATAGATATATTCATTTACTGTTAGATGTAAATAAAACAGTCCTTTTATTATTTATCAAGTCATGCTTAGTAAGATAAACTACCTCTGGCTGCCCAAATCAAGTTTTAACCTGTTTAACTTTTGTTTGTTTGTTTGGTTTTGTTTGTTGTTCTTTAGATACATTTTTATTTGACTGATACTTTGAGTCTGCACATGTCACTTAGTGCATTTATTAAAATAAGCTGTACTTTGTGTGTGTATTTGCACGAAGCCGCGGCCGTTCTGATGTAGCATCCGAGTCCAGATGGCTTCTCGGTGTATCCCGTTGGCCCGTCCAGCTCCAGCCCGAGCTAAAGGCTCCACACTCTCTGACAGCAGCTCGGACAGCCGCTCACTCTTCCTCACATCAGCGCTAATGAAGCGTGTTCAAGTGCCATGAAAGGACCAGTGAGAGAGAGAGTGCACGTGGGCGACATCACACTATAATTACTTCCTGAGCTATGCTAATTAATTACATACATGCATTTCTAAACGGGTCATACATGCTGAGCCAGATGGTCTAAATGAAAACATGTATGTGCATGAAGTGCTATCAGGGAAAAATGAATCGTACATAGCAGGCGTAGCTGTGACATTAGCATATTATATTGATTGAAACACTGCAAACAATAAAGACAATTAACGATGTGATAGCTGGGACACTTCCTGAGAGCTGCCACTAAAGATGTGAGTGGAAACTTTTTACCTTTAACACTAATTGTGTATTATTGTGTTTCCATGTGTATATGGTAAATGTGATCCATTAGGTACCAGCAGAGGTGGCAGAAGTACAGACATTCTGTACTTAAGTAGAAGTACAAACACTACTGTTAACAACTACTCCTGTAAGGTTGAAGTACTGATTCAGCCTCTTCACTCAAATAAAAGTACAAAAACAGTACAGGCTCTGAAATGTACTCAGAGTAAGAAAGTAAAAGTATCTCTTTGGAGGATGTTTGATCTTTGTGTAAAGCTAACTAACCTTGTGATGATAGATGGGAATACAAACTTTAGTCCAACATTTTTATTCTAATTATACTCAGCTTGAATCAGAAGGAAAATAAAAACTATATATCTATTGTCTGTTCCTCACAGCGTGAAAATGTGAACAGTCAGGGGTTAAAGTGGGTTCAGCAGCTGGGGAACCTAAAACTGGTTGTAGTGGTCCCAGTTTGGGAAAAGAATCAAACACAATAATTTCTACTGAGAGCTCCAGTAGATGTTGTTAGTGTACAGGCTGTGATCAGCTGACCTGCAGCTGAATCCAACCAGATGTGAGCAGATGTTTCCTGAGCTGTCCTGACTGATTTCATCCTCCACACTGACAGCACACTCTGTTGATGCTGTCTGTTTTCTAGACGGTATAAAGTTTGTACGAAGGTGGAATTCAGTCAGTGAATCTGTGCTACACTGTAACCTGTCACCATGAACCCACAGCCACTGTGCAGCAGTCACACTGTTCCTTACTTTAAATGATCACAGTACAAACTAACCTGTTTATCCTGCCCTAACCTGCAGAGGAGTTTCATGCAGCCTTTAAATAGCAGTTGGTCTGCCTCAGTTTGTTGTGCAGCAGGTTTCACAGTATGAAGAAAACATAATGTCACATGCACAGACGTAATAACTGATTTAAAACATGATGACTTACATTTAAGCTTTAAATGTCCAGTTTATCAAACCCCACTGAGCATCGCATCACGTTCACACCAGAAACAAACCAGTTCATTTGGAACTGTACCAAAGGGGAACAAATGGTCTTGGTGTGTGTTGAGAATAGATTGCTTAATATACATCAGAGTTAAAGAGAAGATAGTTTGGGATTACTTGCAATATTACAACATGGCGGTTAATGGGTGTAAGAATCCAAAATAGAAAATAGGCCTGGGATGGGAACAAAGAACTGGGGTGCAGGGCAGGAGGACAATTAACCCCCACCCCCAGGACGGTAGCAAGAGTTACTGAGGGTGAGGGGCAGATAATTGCCAATGGACAGAACCTTAAAAGGAGATGGGGGTCAGCGTGTCAGCACCCCTGGCCACTGTACCAGTGTATTTCCATTGTGGGGGTGTTTACTGTAGGGGGGAGGAGACCAGAGGTTATAACTGTAACTGTTGTGTGAAACTCTTCAGATCAGCCTTTAGAATAGGATGCAGAGTGCTGATCTCCAGATGCATCTGTAAGGAAAATGGGTAATAAAAGGATTGTGTAAAACATGGAAACATCTCTGTGTGATCTCTACCAAGATATAAAGAATCGGAGAGACCGGCATTGTGTCCTCACAGTGTGGTTGCTTTGGTCTGCACCCGAGTGCTATTACTGTGTTAACACCTGCACAAATGAACTACAGTGACTGTGACTCTGGGAGCCAGAGCACCTTAACTGAGTTACTACAAAACAAAACAAAAGTAGCAACCAGTAATCCCAGTCATGTGATCTTTTTCTTCTCACTGCACATATGGTCACACACCAAGTGGTCCTACAAGTTACTTTTATCTACAAAATTTATTAGGGGAATTCATCATTATATGGCTCACAGGTGTGGCTCTGCACCTGGCTAGCAACAGTCAAGTAACCTGGTAGGAGTGGCCAAACTCTCCACAACACCAGGTCACAGCAGTGCACACGCTGCACCAATACAACACCACAACTATTGAATGGTCTTAAAACTTCTCACAAAGTTTAGTGTCACTAGTTTACTGTGAGCCACACGCAAGACAAGTGAGAGGAGAGAAGCTGCAGAGAGGCATTTGAGCCTGTCTCTGCTTTGGATCGTCACATTGTAGGGGTTTAAATTCAACCAGATTTATATAAATGAGAGCTGCTCTATCAACAGCACAATGGATGCTGTCTGCCCCAGAAAAACAGGTTTTTCTCAGGCTTTCCAGTTATCGATAAAGTTCACACTACTCTCTGCACACAACACAGGCAAGCAGCGGCTTAAGGAGAACCTGTGGCAGAACATGTCACTACTGGTCCTGGAGGTCATCAGAGAAAACTACAGAGTCTGACATTGCTTTGGCAGAGTTACCCAACAAAGTCTTAATCTTAGTGAGGCAGCAGAATCACTGGGAAAAGGCCAGCAGTCATCCTTTGTGAACGACATGAACAACTATGAAAGGTGTTCTTTTTTCTAATGTGTGTTAAAAGCATGTGATTCATGTGATTTTCAACAATTTGAAAAGAATAAACCAACATGTGGCTTTAATTGCATGTGTGATTGTTCATCAGTGTTGGCAACCTCTGAGCTATTAAAGGCAGCAAAGTTATTTCTCTATTAGTTTTTGGATGCAATGAAAACAGCCACTTGTTCTCTCCTCTCTGTGTCTTTGGGCCCCTCATCCCAGTTACCGGCTCACCTTCCAGAACAAATCCCTCTAATTCTGTGGATGATCATTTGGAGGGCAAGGAGCTTGTTAGACTAATGATTAAGTTTAACCATCCCTTTAAGAATATATGGACATGCTTCAGCTGAGCAGAACAGTGTAATGGTTTGGAAATGAGACTGAGGATGGGGAGAGGGGGGAGGCAGAGAGACGGCAGGGGTGGAAAAGACTGAACGGGACAGGAGGAAGATTTTAGGACTAAAGACTTTCCTTTTCCAAACATGCAGACAGTGCTGTAGACTTCATGCTTAGAGCATGATGCAGCGCTCTCGTCAGGTGTTTAAGGAGGCCCACATGCCCTCTTCATACACGACCTTCCCTTGTATACCTCCAACATTGTTAAGACAGCTTATCTGCGTTGCTTCCTGTAAACCTGATGTTTTGTACCATGCCTGCCTGTCAGGGTTGTAGCTCATTATATACTCTGTAATAACAGCCAGGGTCTCTGGAGTTACAACAGACAACACTGTAGTTTCAGGCAGGGACTCACTGAGGACCAGCAGAAACATCATGATGGAAAGTTTATACCAACACAGCTTGTTGCATGGAACTTGGGTGTCTGTCTTGCTAACTACTGATTAGCAGCTAAAACGCACTTCGTCAGTTGATGATAATGTCATTCATCAAATGAATATCAAGAACAGGTATTAAGGTTACATCAGTATTTTTATTTTTATATAAGCGAGTGAGTATTTAACCTACAGAATAAATCCAACAGAGTAAAATCATTTTAATAACACATATATTGCTGTTTGCACTGTTCAGGTGAACGTAGAACGCTGATGTGAAGGTCGTACTCGACCTCTATCACGTGCCTCATCCCACCTGTGTGCTGTGAATAACACTTGATCCATGTGATGTTTCCCTCTATAGTTCCTTTATTGTCGAATACAATAAATCTATATTGATGAGTAAATCTCTGATGCACACCAGCAACACAGGTACATAAGACCACAGATGAAGTACTTTGAGCTGCTGGACCATCACAGGAGATGACAGGGTTCTCCCACCTGTGCCACATATGCCATGTAAATGAAACTAACATATAAAAACATGACAACATGTTAAACAGGTTGTTTGAATCTGATGGACGTTAATAGATCATAAAGACTTTAAATAGGACTAGAATAGAGGTTTGGGTTGTGACTTATTGATATAAATATAGTAATATATTTTCTCGTATTTCACTGCCTTCCGTTTCCCCCTCTCAGTATCGAGTCGTTTCTAATCTTGTCTAATCTCCTAACGGTCCTCTCGTTTCAAACCCAGCCACTGGCTGAAGTCGTGTGTAGTTGGATCGCTGGCTGCAGCTTCGCTGAGCCTCTGTTTAACTGTGGATCTATGTGTTTTTGTTTTTTGTCCAAGATGATACGATAATGAAATTGGTGTTTGGCAAAGGTCTTTGCAATATCATTTCACTTCAGCGTCGCTATCTCATGAGATTTATGACAAGAAGATATGGGATGAGTCTTGTTTCTCTTTCGATGAGAAATACCATTAAATTTAATCAGGGAAGGTCAGGGAAGCATTTTGTAAACCACTTAATTCTGCTGAGCTTGTTATGACAAACACAGATAATGAGGAGAACACAGAGACAATACTTTTTACTACAGATATTATCATCATATTGAGCCACTGGTTACACAGACTCCATGTACATATTATTCTGATGCAGTCATTTAATGTAGACTAGTAGAAGAGAGAGGACCCAAAGTGATCAGTTAATAGGCTGTGGTGGGATTTATGTTCAGCAAATGTAACTGTGGTCTTTACTTCAAAAGGAATAAATCAGATAAATAATCTCCCTGTGGTGGTGGTGGTGTGATCCTCGGGTTCTCTACCTACGTCTGACAGTTTGAGGGTTTCCCTCAGTATCTCAGCTCTTCCAGTTTGTGGGTTACAGCTTCTAATGATCCACTTTGGACTTTATCTTCTCCATCTGCTCCAGTAATTCCTTCAGCTCTGGTTCGTTTTGTGTAGTGCTATCTATCACAGCTTCTTCTGCTGTTTGTCAGCCAGCACTGAGTCTGATTGGCTGCCCATCAGCTGTTCATCTGTCTACAACTTGAAGTCCAATAAAACCTGCTCTGATGTTCTCAGACATGTTTGGTGGCATCTCCCATCAAAGCTTGGGAACTTCTATTTCAAATCTGGACAGATATTTCTGTGCACTATCCCGCCCACTGCTTTGTGCCTCCAGTGTACCTGGTCCCAGTTAGGATCTTACAAGTCTGCAACTTGGGTCATGTCGACTGTGGCAGACTCCTGCTTCTATTCTTCCTGTATGCTTTATATTCTGGAATGTGGCAAGGTACTATAAATGTGCAGGGGTCTGTAGGGGTGGCAGTTAGCTGTGAAATGGTTTCCAGTAGTCCAGAACACCACACCTTCTTCCTGTATTTTCTCTTGTTGCTCGTGCCCCAGACACATCTTGGCCAATAAGGGGACTGAGTATTCTCATGTGGTTTGTAGTGAGGCATTTAGGGTTGTTTGGAATTTGCTTGAATTTTTCTCTGTGTGAAAAGAAACCAAACATAGACAGCGAAAAGTTTACAAAGCTGTCAGCTGATTCGGACAGAGTAAACGAACTGTAGTAGTGAAAACACTACTACAGAGTCCTGATGTGCTGTTCTCAACGAGTTGGTGCTTTGCCATAATGCTTGAGAGCAGCTTCCATGTTGTGGAGAGGCAGGTCACTGGGTGGTAGCTCGATGGTGTTAGTAGCCTTAGTAGTATGTGGAAGAGCCACGGCAACCTGGCACCTCCTTCTCAACCAGCATTTGTCCTAAGTTAACCAGTGTGGTTGTGCTGGTCACTTTAGCATGAACACCATACCCAAGGTTTTAGTGGCGTGGAGGTCAGGACTGCAGGCGGGCTTTTCCTGTCACCTGCCACACTCTGGAGGGGGTCTCTCATAAGCCAGCTCTGTGGGGTTGAGCAAATATGTAAATCTGTAGAAGACTGCCTATGCTCCTAAGTGCTGACAGTGTGTTGAAATGGCCTTGCTGTGATGTTGTTTTCTTGGGACACCCAGAAAACCAGTCTCTGATGTCCCCATTATACACAACCTGTCCTTCAGTTTGGAGATGGTGCTATGGCTCGCTCCAAATAATATTGTGACTTGGTTTTGTATCGGCAGAGAAGAACCCACATCCTCAACTCTGCTGTTCAGCCAGCAAATGTATTTTCCTTACAAATGTGGGTCCATTTAAGCTGAAACAAACAGGCTTTCCAACAGACTTTGTTACAACAAGCACTGTTACAACAAAAATAACTGACCAAACACAAATTTCCTGCCTATATATGAGCCACACAAATATACACAGCCTCGTCATCATACAGCAGTTTACTGAGAATGTATTTATATTAAATAAAATGAAGCTTGAGATGTGATTAAGAAGAAAACTGTAATGTAAACTCGAGTCAAACCACAGTGGGTCACATGGTAGCGTTCCTCATGGGAGTCCTGTGTAGTTTGTTAGCATTAGACGACTTCTTTATGCTCTGCTACAGTGCAGGGTTGGACAGATCACGTCACTATCTTACCCATTAGCTTAATGATAGCCTGTATTAGGCTGGGGAAGCTGCCAGGGTGTTTTTTCCCCACTAGACCTTTAAGTATTTAATGTGTGACACGTTACAGCAGAACTGTACTGTAGAATAAACTCTGGCATTAATGTCAGCTTATTTACCAGGATGATGGGACAGACTTGGCTTCTTGGCCTGTTTGAAGTAATATTTAGTTTTGTTGGTGCTTATCCACAGAAAACATACAAATCTAGAGTGTCTCTGTGGGTAAGTGGTTAGAGTGCACTCATCCAGTCTCATAAAGTGCTTCTTGTCTGATTCTGCTCTAAGCTGTCCAATAATAGAAAAATAGAGTAAAATAGAAGAAAAATCTTGTTACTAGAAAGAAAAGTTGCATGAACTATAGTTAGAGGCAAGAAGGTCCTGAGTTCAATTCCACCATCAGGCCGTTGGAGTTTGCATGTTCACCCCAGGTACTGCGGATTCCTCTCACAGTCCAAAGACATGCAGTTTGTGGGGATCGGTTAATTGAAAAATCTAAATAGGTGTGAATGCGGGAGTGAATGTGAGCGCGAATGGTTGTCTGTCCCTGTGTGTTAGCCCTGCAACAGACTGGCGACCTGTCCAGGGTGTACCCCACCTTTCGCCCTATGACAGCTGGGATAGGCTCCAGCAACCCCCGCGACCCTGAAAAGGATAAGCGGCTGCGAATGGATGGATGGAAACAGAGCAAATTTCAGTGAGTCCACATGAATCCATCACACTGACATTAAATGATGGCTCTTTTTTTAACCTCACTTCCATATGTGACATATGTGACTTAGAGCCAAAACCACTGGACAAAACTGAGAGCAGTCGTGGAGGGTGTGATGAGTAATCTGTGTTTGTCCTCAGATTTGACTGAGTATATGTGTAAGCATTGTGTTTTTACAGTGAGGTGGGAATGCATGATTTCACACATTTGTGTGTTTGAGCGTCTCCTTTCGTACATGCAGTATCACACAATCAATGCTATGTTATATCTGAGTATATCTATGCGTGAGTCTATCTGTGTCTCTGCATTTCTGTGCACAGACATTCACAGGTGCAGTGCATTGTGTTTGTGTGTCTGTGAGTGTGTGCTTAACTTAAATCTGCTAACCTGGTTATAATCTGCACTCCTTACAGGAACAAAACAATGTAAATCACTTTACTTTAAGGTTAGTGTGACGAGTAGGCAAATACTGTAGTAGTTCAGGTGAAGCTCAGCAGTATAACTGTATGTCCTCTGAAGACCTAGATACACAACTCTGTGTGCATGTGTGTGTGTGGATATCAGGGGGTGCTCTGAACAGACATCCAATGCAACCAGCTTAGGTTTCCTCTCTCTGGTGTTCGTGGCAGCAACGAGGCCACAGTGAGGTCAGCAGCAGGGAGTCGAATACCTTCTCTCTGTTCATGTACAAAAACACATACATATGTTTTCTTAGTGCCTTCAACACTGAGTACTACTCAGACAGTTAGTGTCACACCACAGCACAAAGGGTCTGGGCTGAAACCTCCCACAGTCCATAATGGTGGCTCTAAACCAGCTGTGCAGGCGTCTGTGTCAGCATGGTCAGTATGTAGCTGTCAGCATTCAGAGCACCCACAAACATCATATTCAACTTGAACTAAACTGTTCTACTTTTACATTTTCATACCAAGAAATCAAGCAGTGCGCTCACAAACAAGCATAAATATGTAGAAGACAAATAAATGATTTCAGGTAAAACGATATGTGAATGATTTAGTAAGACAAAAGTCTCATCAGGGATTAATGGAGCTACATTATGTTTCTGAGGCTCCGTCTATAAAAGGAAAGACTGTTTTTATTAACTTTGAGTTTCAGCTGTTTTGCTTTGTCTCCAGCTATCTGTTGTCATGGCAACAAATTAACAACCCCACTCAGTTTACTGGACTTTTTTTGTCTTTCCAGTTAACATGTGGTACTGTCACCCATGATGTTTAAGAAGTGTGTTATTGGGAAATGACAGAAAAAGTGCCAGTTCTAAAAATGTAGAGTTGGGTGGCGCACACACACACACACACACACACACACACACACACACACACACACACAGCACATACTGTATTTCATCCCCGCGTGTACAAACACGACTCCCACACGTCGACTGTCAGATGCGTCCTCCTGAGACGAGGGACTTAACAATACTAAATCAGTTTAATTGATACGCTTTCCCGTCTCACTGCCTTGTAAAGGGCAGACTGGAAGACGTGGCAAACAGTTGGCGACAAACAAAGACTCTTTGAAGCAGGTTATGTTATGAAGTGTCAGACCTGTTGAAGAAAACAAAACTCCATTGCTGCCGCCCCCAGCTTCTTCTGTGTAAGGTAATCTGTGTTGTTCTGCCGTTCGTCTTCTTCTGCTTCCAATTATGAGCGCGGGAGCGGTGAGTATTCTATCACCGGCTCACAGACAACTTACAGCCACGCTGCAGCGATGGCCGGGGACGCAGCAGACTAATTACAATTAACCACTAATCCTTAAAAGGGAAGTTCAAGATGGCAATTCAATTTGCCCTCAACTGTTTCTTTTCTGAAAATCTTTTGCAATTTTCCCTCCTGCCGTCCCAGGTGTCAGACCAACTTTGAAGAAGCAGCGAAGATATCAATAGATTATTGGCACCGAGTATTCATTTAACGGGGGCAATCGCGTTTTTTTCAGACACTTGGCTAAAAGTGGTTTGGAAGGATTTAATTCTTTTTTTTATCCTCGGTGGAGATTAGCTGAAAAAATAATGAATTTGGGAGCAAAAGGGGGAAAAAGCATTAAGAAGAAACTGATGAAAATAACTCGAGTAACAGATAAAAGGCCCTTGACGATGCAGACTTTAGTGTGTCATTATTCTGAGAGAACATGTTTCCATATGCAGAGCAACTTTAAATAAGACTGTGGCTACACTCCCATTTACTGATGGCTCTGCAGAGCATTCTGTTATATTGGTTTTATTTCTCTGCTTAATTAAACGTTTTGTGCAAAGCTCGCTGTAAACCTGCTTATATAAATATGATCACTATTCCAAAAATATTGTTTCATGTTTTTAACTTTAACTGATAAAAATCTTGAACTGATTATGACTCTTGCCTACCAGGGCAAAGCCAAACATAGGCTGATGTTGATACAGAGTGCAGTTTAAAAAGAGGAGGTTTGGATGGACTTGAAGGTGTTAGCTCAGAGCAGCTAGGCCCCTCGATTACCTTCAGATGCTTCTTCTTTAGCCACTCCTTTTATGCCTTGGCTGTATGTTTAAGGTAAGAACATGATTCATCCTCAGTGTTCTGGCTTAAGGAAGGAAGTTCTTGTCTCAGAGGGTACACGGCCTCGTCCAGTGTCCCCACAATGTGGTGAAGTCACGCTGTGCAGAAAACAGCCTCAGAGCTTGATGGTGTTCTTTAGGTCATATTTAGCAGCATCAAAGTCAAACTAATGTGAAAGAGCTTGACACAGCACTGGGTTTCTGAATGATTCAGATGTTCACGGGGAAACTTTACATGTGCTGTCACATGTGTTTCTCTCTTTATACAACACTCTGCATTTAATCATTATTAATCTCTGTCTCTCTTCCACAGCATGTCTTTATCCTGTCTTCCTTCTCTCAGCCCAATCAATCACAGCAGATGGCCCCGCCCCTCCCTGAGCCTGGTTCTGCCGGAGGTTTCTTCCTGTTAAAAGGGAGTTTTTCCTTCCCACTGTCACCAAAGTGCTTGCTCAGAGGGGGGGTTGTGTGATTGGTGGGGTTATCTGTTCTCTCTGTATTGTAGTAGGGTCTTTACCTTGCACTATAGCACCTTGAGCATTGATGTTTCTGCTGTTTAACTGAATTTCTTTCTCTGCTGCACTTGTTAATTTTATTAGCACCAAATCAAACACCAAACACGTTGGACTGCTTTGCTGATCAATATCCCAGAAGTTTAACTAACTTAATACTCTGATTAAAAAATCTTTCCTGCAGTGTTCCTTTCTTTCGTTTCAGCTGTGTTTGTACATATATATATATATATAAACAGTTTCTATGCATTTTTTAATTATTTGTGTTTGGCAAGTTTCAACTTAGCCTTAAGCACTATCTTTGTAAAGTTATAACTGAACGATTAATTTACTACATTTTACGAGCCACTTGTCCGATACGTTTCCTTCTCCCTCATTCCTCAGTGCTTTGTGCAAAATTATGCCACAGAAAGCAGCGAGGGATGAACTTTCAATTTCAGTTAATGAAAAATGACTCAAACAAGTGGCAATTAAGATGACAGACAAGCAATATAGCATGTTTTTATTTAATCTTAAAATAAGATCAGTTTAATAGCACTGACAGGGACTCACAGGGAGTTTGCTTTATTAAGATTCAGAAGATGGTTAAAACAATTTGGAATTTGAAATTTAAGATTTGGCCCATCACTGTCAGTGAAATCTCGTCTTCCAGTGACAAGCATGCTGTCCTCCACACACACACACACACACACACACACACACACACACACACACACACACACACACACACACACACACACACACACACACACACACACACACAGCAGTTGTATAAGCTCTTTCCCTGGCATCATACTTAACATAC
This sequence comes from Pelmatolapia mariae, assembly GCF_036321145.2. Taxonomy (NCBI): domain Eukaryota; kingdom Metazoa; phylum Chordata; class Actinopteri; order Cichliformes; family Cichlidae; genus Pelmatolapia; species Pelmatolapia mariae. The sequence goes on from NC_086241.1 coordinate 38,959,674, forward strand.
CAGAAGGCACCTTAAGACTTGCAAAGTAATGCCCTGGAAGCCTGGAAGCCCGTCCACTGATCCATTCCAAATCCACCCGTTAAAACGAGGCTTGGCACTGGAGGGAAGGGGCAGCGGTGGTAGTTGGGGATGAAGGAGAGCAAGGGGTCGGCGGATGCTAGCGGGTGGAGAGCTAGAAGTCCTGGTACTGGCTGGAGTGCCCAGGCTTATGCAGGCTTGGGTGAACACGTCAGGTTGATTTCTATGATGCCTGGCCTTGAAGGTGACCCCAGGCTGGACTCCACAGTTCTTGATCCAACAGCCACGAGACCCTGTCCTCCTTGCCACTGGCTTTAGAGTTGCCAAATGCTAAAGGTGTCGTGGTCCCTCGGTCCAGAGTCTGTTTCTCTGCCTTCTGTCTGTGTTTGTATTTGTCGGGCACATTCACTCTTGGTGATGTGCATCGCACCTGATCCTGATGAGCTCGTTACCACCACCACCTAAGGTAACGGCTGGCCTGCAGTGTTTGCTGGATTGTTGAACCTGAAGCCTGGCTCCTTGTTCTGTGTTTTAACTCTGCTGGTTTTCCCTGTGGATTCCTTACTGTGTTTCCTGCCTTCTATGTTTGGTGAGCTTTCAGAGCGAGTGAGTCTGTGGGTTTTGGACCTGTGGATATCCCTGCCTCCCTGGACCCCAGAGCTTCATGATCTGGTGCCATGTGTTTGAATTCTGACTTCCTGTAAATAAACCTGTTGAACTTTTAAGTCCTGCATGTGAGTCCATCCTCCCCGAGTGGCCCTGACAAAACAGTGAGGAAGGGGTGAAAGGAGGGCGGGGTGATGTGAGCAGTGATGTCAGCAGCTTCATGTCAAAGAGCTGACTGAAACTGTTTAATAATAATAATAATAATAATCCATCAATATTTGAAATGATCATTGTTGGCTTCGTATTACTTTCTTCAACTTACCAGGTTGCTGGTTGGGCTCAGCGTTCAGGCTTTTATATAGAAATGTCACCTATACCCAGATACTCTAATAGAAAAGCATTAAGGCCAAAATGCTTTAGGAGTCTTGATTAGAAAGGTTTTTTTCAGCATGTGCTTATACAAATGATTTGAAGAACTCTTTACCTAAATTTGATTTGAGCTTCTTGATTTAAGCCCAAATGTAAAAACATCACGTTAGTTTGCTGCTCTGTTCTGATGGAAAGATTTGCCACAACTATAAAAAATAATGCAAGTTTTGAGAAACTGGAATCATCCCCTAAATTGTGGGAACTGCTGAAATTGCAGCTTGCTTTTTTCCATCCACCTTTCCTTTACTTTCCATGGGAAGTTTATCCAATTAACTGAGGATGGGAGGAGGCAGTCCATGGTGGTTCTCTCTGGGGTGCTGGGACCCCGCCCTCCCAGCGGGGTGTGTGATTGGGTTGTCTGGGCGTTCCAGCGTGTGCCCAAGTGGAAAAAGACGAAATGAAGGAGATCGTTGGCCATCGATACCCAATTATATGACTAGAAGGGTGCCAGTAGCTCCCAGCCTGGGGTATAGGGGCCCTTTATGCTTTGTGTTTGATGATAAATTGTTTTGCTGCAGGATTATGGTCAATGTAATTATGTCCATTGATGGTGAGCCAGAGAATGATTTTCTCAGAGTCAAGCTGTGAGGTTGTTATCAAAGAAAAGGACTCAATTTATAGGCCTTGATTGCTTCATATTCACATGGTAATTGTATGGAAAGTCTTTGCACCATGTGTATACTCCTCACAAGAATTAAAGGAGAAGGCTCGTAAAACATCAAACCTTAATCTAGATCCAAACCTTTCAAAAGCTGATCTACTGTAGATAAAAAACTGTAATGATATGAACATAGACCTGTTTTTTTTCCACAGTAGAAGTGGCCTGAAGTGTACATATACTCATACTCATATAGGCTACTCATACTCATGGACAAGAATGAATTTTGTTTTTTAATGATTTCTTTGAACTGTTCTTTTGATTGAAGAAAAAACATCTTTAATGAATTTAAAGAATTCAGATTTTATGTTGGATTTTCGAGTATACGCACAGAAAATCACCTTAGCACAAGTATAACATGTATAACACACACTTACATCGATCTTTGAATAAGTACCAAAGCTTCTACAGGTTCTTTAAACTTGAAAAGACTAAGATCTGTTAACTTCTTATTACTGAGCACGAGTTACTAGAACTGTAGGGTTTTTTTGGCAGCACTCACTGGATGCTCAGAGTAATGGGAAAGTAGATGAAGGAAGATCTAAAAAGCACAACAGCATATTTACACAAGGTGGGGAGGTCTCTTGGAGCCGTTTCTAAGTATATGCAGATTCCAGGATGACCAGTTTAGACAACTGTAGTTAGCACTGGAACTGCCCAGGGGGTCGTTTTGACGACATCATTTACGGGACAGGCAGCAGCTGAAGGAGCACATGTCATCATTAGTGAGGCTAGTAAGGTAAGGAACTAAACATTTGAGCATTCAGCAGGGAGGTGCTAACGAGTCTAACCACAAGCCATGCTGCTAGTGACTAACAGCTAATAGCACGCTAAGCTAGCATATCCCAAAAGGTGCAATAAGTGGATACAATTTACACATGTCTCTGATCGACTGTGTGTAAGTTACACTATGAAAAATTTGTAATTAATCGATATTAAACCATAAAAAACACCCACTGTACACTGCAACAGGAAGTGATACGACAGTGCAGTGATAAAAAGTAAGAGTGCTATTCTCCTCCCAAAATTCCAGCAGCTGATTTCAGTTCCCACATGTTTCCAGACTGTTGTTAAATAAAACGTTGTGTATCTCATATCAGAGAAAGCTCCTGTCACTCATTCTAAGAGTAAGAAGAGAATCCAGGGAAACAAACATTTGAAGGAGTTTGAATCCTGAGCCCTGGGGTCCTGCAGATTAAAAAATAAATAAAAGGCTATATTTAATATGACACCAAAGAAAAATGGTTTAAAGATATTTGTTGTTAATGAAATTAAATTAAAGCCCATAATTATTGACATTGAGCTGACATCTGTTTCCTTAATGGTTAGTCTAAACTAGAAGTGTTAATTCCTCATTTTAACCTCAGTCAGCAGTCGATTTTGTTCTGAACTCGCTTTATTTTTGTAGGCTGTAAAATGTTTCCCCATGTGGTCAAATTGATGTTTTTATTAATGACCAAAGACTCCAATAGAATTACAAACAGATTTAAATTTTGATGTTGGTCAGTTTATTGATGGAGGTTCTCCTGTGCTTCTTAAACCTTAGCTATCACTTTATCGTCTTCATTTGTAAATCAAAGCTGTTTAGTTTGAGCTAACGAGCAGCGTGGAAACATCACGAAACCTATCACATTAGTGGAAGCGTTACAAAATCAGTCACAACAGAATGATGCATCAAGGTTGTTCGCAGTGCTTACATGTGGTTATTCTTTCTGACCTTTTCTCATACACGTGTCTGATCTGCCACATACATTATTAAATATCATAGAAACTCCAGTATTGCAGGACTGTGAAGGTAAACTTCATTAGAAGTGAGGCTGACATGTATGACCTCCAGGCTTCCACTGCAGTAATTAACTGGGGGATTTTTTTCCATCGCTTCAGTCTCTCTGATCCAGGTTGGTACTGACAACCTTACGCCCCCTTGCCCCTCCTTCATCTGCCATATACAGGTCACAGACGGCGGCCCGGCACCCTGAGGTGTCCTGTAAATGTGGCTGTGGAGTGATGGGCGGGAGTCCCTCGATGCCACATTCATTTGCACATCAAGAAGGCAGAGAAGGAAGCTTTGACCCAATTAACGCTGAGGAAAACAGATTAAATAAAGCCTGCTGCCTAGTCCTGGACATCCAGTGCTACTGTGTGTGTGGAGCAGTGTTCGTACGTGGATGATGAGGTTGTTCAAGGGCCACGGGATGAAGGCAAAATACCTCTCACAAAAGGAGCAGAGGAAGCTGCCTGGCTCAGAGGCACTCAAACTCAGAGTCTCTTTCATTTAGAACAGAGGACAGAGACGAGTTCTACGTGGACACTTGAACACAGTTGTTCCCACCTGAGCATCAAGGCCACGTCTTTGAGCTTCAAAGCTGAGCTACACCTCAAAAACAACACATTACAAAACAATTCCACCTTAAGGACCATTCTGGAGTGTTTGGTAATACCATGTGAAAATCATGGATGACAAGTCTTTAAAGTCATAGAAAGAACCAGAACTCTTTAACAATTCATGACATCTGCTGAAAAAAATAATGTGAAATGATGAAACGGTTTCCAAATGGACCCTGAGGTTTGTTATTTCTACGTCTTCAAAGACAAAGTGTTACTTTTGCTTTTGACTGACTAAAGCTTACCTGTGAAAAACAGAAATGTGATAGTAATATGTGTAATATATGAGTGTGACCTAGTTTTCCACACCTGCAGAACTCAAGCAGACAAGATCTGTGACACATTATTTCCAGTACTAATCAAGCAAAAATTGGCTTGAGCAGCTAAAATCAAAAGGAAAACTAGCTCAGGTATCAGGATCATTGGTCTGGCCTTCATTGCTGCTGATTCTGGGAGACTGTAAAGTCCTGGGAGTCCGGTTATCTCATGCACCTTAGTTGGTGGTAGAATTTTAAATGTCATAAATTACACATATACCTGCCCAAGATCAACAGAAAGATGACATTTGATTCATGTGAATTACTTAAAGTCACCTTATGCAGGCAGCCTCTTGCATTTATGTAAGTCCATGTGGTAAACCATCAGACTGTATATTTGTAGAGTCATGCTTGAGTTCTGCCACCTTCTGTTGTTTAGCAATGACCATCAAAGTTTCCACGGCTGTATGGGATATAGTACTTCACGGGGTTGGATTGCAGACAAGCCCAAAGACCTAATGATTTCCTATCAGCAAGCATTTAAAGGCAGAGGCAACAAGAACACATCTGAATTTAAAGCGATCTCCAAGAGAACCGGGTCCAGGGAGGGGCAGCCATCATTGGATGGTTGGAGGGAAGGTTTAAAAGATGACAGAAAAGAGAAGCGTTATTGCTCATTAAAACTGGAGATGCTCTTAAATGTTGCTTTGTGCACACGTATAGAAGGAACCTCTGTAGAACAGCAGGGGCAAGCTACCTAAAATCATGGGTCACCACAACATCCTGAAAGGATGTACAAACTCACCCGCTGCAGTCACCTACAGAAAGAGCAAAGCAAACGTATTAAATAGATGAGAGAGTCAGAGAGACGAGAGAGCGATGTAAAGTAACAGAGAGAGGAAGAGAAGAAGAGGAAAGAAGAGGTGGAGTGATTCTCTGGGCTCCATGCCTTGTTAGATCTATCATCCCTTTAATTAATAGTGTTTTTAGGAAGACGTCTGAACTGTGTCATTTCCATTATTGGAAAACCCAATGCGATTAATGAATAATTTTCATTTTTGATCCATTATATCATGCTAGTTGATCTCCTTTTTTCCGCACTGCTGAGTGATAGCATCGTTTTCTGCCCCTCGATCAAATTTAATTTGGCCCCTATTATATTACACTGTTGCGACTGAAGTGTCAATTTTTTGTCAGGCAATTAGAAGCTATAACCTGTGAAGCTAAGTTTGATAGGCATCGTAATTGGATTGTTTCAGCACTAACACAGAGTGCTTTTAGCATTTCTTCATCTCTACCTGCTTTCCTCTCTCTTCTTTTCTGGTTTTGATGTTTTGATAGGGTCTCTGTCTATATGTTGAACTTCAGAGCAAACCAAAGATAAGATAAAACGGGTTGGGGTGGGGTGGTGGGGGGGGGTCAGGATGTGCAGGAGTGCTTGCCTGTGCAGAAAGCCAGCCTTGAATTTGCGTGGCGTGAAATGTGCCTCATTTCCAGCCACCGTGGCAGGTATTTGTTGACTATTTTGACCCCGTCCTCGCCTCACCTTTCAAGACTTCACATTGGAGAGATCTGAACTTTTCAGCTGACAAGGCTTGGAAATTTGAAATGTGAGGGGATCCAATCAGGGCTGGCTGATGCAACCCTGAGAGAGTTTCCCAGAGAAATACTCATTTGTGCTTTTTATTCTTTATATATGGGTGCTATACTGTTACTATTATTTTTTTACTTTGTTACATTTTATTAAAGTTCTCCAAGATCTCTAAGAAAAATGCAGACTTTTAGGAAAACAGGAAGATGCTTACTGCTCTGCTACAGAATCAACACACTTTTTCCAGCTTTTGAGTTCAGCGTATTAACATGAAGGTACATGGATATTAAGTTACTTTGTAGGAAGGCTCAAGTCGCCAGTAGAGGGACTAATGTGGTTGTGTTAACTTGGACATGAGAGTTTAAATGTCTTCTTCATTACAGTGATCAGAAAAACCTGCACAGTGACAAACCTTGAACTCCATGTTCAACGACCTCCTTTCAGTGGCAGCTTCTTTTGGATAGGGAGATATATTTAACATAAATCAGAATCACAATGTTTTCAATATGAATGTTTATTGTATTGAAGCAACATTATGAAATATTTTGACTTCAGATATTATGGTGTTTTTTTAATATGCCACCTACTCGCACTATCATAGTGAGATAGTGAAAAGAAAATTCCTCCTTCACATCTAATTACCCGCCGCTTCCTGGCACCCACTGCAAATGAGCTTTTCTATTTCTCTACTGGCAGTGCAGCACAACCAGTGTTGGGAAGGTTACTTTTAAAATGTATTCCACTACAGATTACAGATTACATGCCCCGAAATGTATTTTGTAACTTATTCTGTTACGTTACTCAATGAGAGTAACGTATTCTGAATACTTTGGATTACTTAACATATTATCATGCTTTTTACAACTACATGAATGTACTATTGCTGTGTGATTTATTACTATTACTGAAGGCTACTCTCCATACCAATACCAACTAGATGTTTAAATCTTAATATAAATGAGTAACAGTAGGTGGACATTAGGTAAGGCTGCACTTTTTGCAGCGATCTCGTATAGAAAACTATTCCGCGCGTATATAAAAAAGGTCCGCGGCTCCGAACCGTAGTAAAGGGACCTCTGGCTAATACGTCGGGTTCGTGTCGGGCTCGTAGACGAAAACTAGCTTTACTTTGTTGTGTGGGTCAACTTTGCTAGCGAGAGACAGAGAGAGGCGTTGAAAGGCTGCTCCAACGGAACTTATTGTTTCGGAGGAAAACACGAACACGGTGTACAGTCGAGTCTTAATAGCTTACTTACAACTGGGCTCGTCAGGCACTCTTCTTGGTTGCAGTGGTTATTATTATATTTACATGCTTCCAGCTCCCGTTTCTGCTCGGTGACAGCTCGTACTTTTCCTTTTTCTCCCTCCTCGCGCTCACAGACACATCACGGGTATGACAGTCCATTCTCCCTGCAGCACGGACTACACTGCCCATCAGGCTACATGCTTTACTGCTATGCCTGTAACACACTGCCTATGCCTTCATATTAAATCATTTTTTGAATATTAATTTTTAAAAATATTTCTTCACGTCATTATGCAAACCGCAAGTAGAGGTGACATGGGACGCGAGATTGAGACACAGACATTAGAGCCTCTTAATGCGTGTTTTGTTTGGGTTTCCACCGGCGTGGAAACTAAATATAGAGAGGGCATAGCCTAACATATGAAACAGGAAAAGACCGCTGTGTAATCCATTTATTTCAACAAAGTAACTGTATTCTAAATACCACCTTTTAAAATGGTAACTGTAACGGAATACAGTTACTCATATTTTGTATTTTTAAATACGCAACGGCGGTACATGCCGTAGCTCAGACTTCATTCAGTTCAGCACAAGTTGGATTTCATCATCAGGTATTTTTGTCAGTTTCTGAGAACAGTAAAAGAATTAGTGATGCCTTCTTAAATCAAGTCACCTAACCAAGGGAGGTGTTTAAGGCAAAAATGGGCACAAAAACCCATCTTAACCCTGCACACTGCAACCCTCCACATCACCCATGTGGTTGGGGGCGGTGTCACAGTTTCTCATAATGTTAGGCTGCAGATTTCCTGCTGACGCATATTTTAGGTGGAAAAACTCAAAGATTAATTCAAAGTAAAATCAAATGGACTTTCATGTTAGGCTTATCCAAAATGATTCAAACCAAAACATATTCACTAAATATACACTCAATAATAATAATATGAGTAAAGTAAGAAAACATGATGGAAAATGATAAAATGCTGACGTGAAGACACTTAAAGGGAACAGCTTTTTTAAGTGACCAGTGTGTTTTGGTGTGTGGCCTTCATCGGGGTCAGTGAAATGTCAAAAAGCTCAAATAATAAAAGCTTTAAAATGTAAAAGCTGGAATTGTTCCTTTATGTTAAAACATGTAGTTAGGGCTGATCAGGTGACCCTGGATCCTGCACTAGTTACACTGCAATAGAGTTTTTTATGCTGAGTGTTTATTTACTGTTTATACACCAGTTTGAGTTTAATAAGTAATTATCATGAATCTCTGGATCTCGTCCACATCTTTTGTCCTGACTTTCTCCTCTTGCCCCCAACTGGCTGCAGCAGATGGCCCCGCCCCTCCCTGAGCCTGGCTCTGAAGGTTTCTTCCTGTTAAAGGGGAGTTTTCCTTCCCACTGTTGCTGACGCGCTTTATCACAGGGGCTCATCATTGTTGGGGTTTTGTCTGTATTATTGTAGGGTCTCTGCGTTACAATATGATGAGACGACTGTTAAAATGTAATATAATTGAATTTTATATACAGCTCGTTATTTAACTCTCTACATTCAATTTAAAATGAAAACAGCTAAAGTTGTGCCGCTGTATAAAACTGGGGATAGACACCACTTCACAAATTACAGGCCTGTTTCTTTACTACCACAATTCTCCAAAATACTAGAAAACCTGTTTAATAAACGATTAGACAAATTCTTAGATAAACATAAATTACTCTCTGACAGTCAATATGGATTCAGATCAAAAAGATCAACATCTCTGGCATTAATCGAATCAATTGAGGAGATTACGAATGCTATAGATCAGAAACAGTATGCAGCTGGAGTATTTCTGGATCTCAAGAAAGCATTCGACACAATCAATCATGACATATTAGTTAATAAACTGGAACGGTACGGGATCAGGGGGGTTGTACTGCAGTGGGTGAAAAATTATTTAAGTGACAGGAAACAATTTGTGAAGCTGGGTGTCCATTCCTCATCATGCTTGGACATTGCTTGTGGTGTTCCACAAGGCTCTGTACTGGGTCCAAAATTATTTATTATTTATATAAATGATATTTGTAAGGCATCTGATATATTAAAATTAGTATTATTTGCAGATGACACAAATATTTTTTGTTCTGGGGGGAATCTAAAGGAGCTGCAGGATACAATTACTTCAGAAATGTGCAAAATTAAAAAATGGCTTAACAGGAACAAACTATCGCTAAATCTAAGTAAAACTAAAATAATCTTATTTGGGAATTCCCTTAGAAATGCACAAGTGCAGATTCAGTTAGATGGTGTGGAAATTGAAAGAGTACTTGAACATAAGTTTCTTGGTGTGATTGTAGATGATAAATTAAACTGGAAGTCTCATATAAATCATATACATAACAAAATTTCAAGAAGTATCTCAATCTTGAGTAAAGTAAAACACATTCTGGACCACAAATCACTCCACATTCTCTATTGTTCCCTGATTGCACCGTATTTGAATTACTGTGCAGAGGTTTGGGGCAATACTTACAAATGTTCGCTATCATCAATCTTTATATTACAAAAAAGGGCCATAAGGATAATCCATAAAACTGGTTACAGAGATCATACAAATCCACTATTCTTAAAATCAAAAATTCTAAAATTCACAGATCTGGTTCATTTTCTCACTGCACAAATTATATATAAAGCAATAAACAACCTGCTTCCTGACAATATTCTAAAAATGTTTTCTAAAAGGAAACGGGGATACAATTTGAGGGGGGAATTAAATTTAAAACATCCTCGTATCCGTACAACATCAAAAAGTTTTTGCATCTCTGTGTGTGGAGTGAAGCTGTGGAACAGACTAAGTAAAGATATGAAGCAATGTCCGAGCATGGCGCAGTTTAAAAAGCGGTTTAAGGATATGGTTTTTACAGGGTACAGGGAAGAGGAAGAGATTTGACAGGGTGTTCTTGTCTAATATTTTCATGTATGTGCGGGTGCACGGGTATATTGGTATGGGTATATATATATATTTGTAGGTTGTGTATCCTTCAGGTGTTAATGGGGTTAGTGAAAATGTGTATATGTGCGTATGTGTATATACGTATGTATGGATAGATAGAAACATATATGTATATATAAAAAAAAAATAAAAAAATAAAAATAAAAAAAAATAAAAATAAAAAAAAAATAAAAAATACACATGACATAATGTAATTGCAAGGAGGTATTTCTGTAGTCTATTGATACTAGATAGTGGAAAAGGGGTGGGATTAAATAAGCTTATGCTTCTTCCTGCTCCTTTTTGAACATGAAAGTTATTTGGAGTTGTGGTTGCTCGTTTTCCTTTTGTTTTGCTTTGTTCATTTGTCTCTTTTAATTCTATTTTGTTGTACTTTTTCAACATGTTCAAAATAAAGATTCAATCAAATCAAATCAAATCAAATCAAAGTGCAATCCAAAGCATACCTAATTATTGACTCAACTGAATACTTTGCTGACAGTCACCTTGATTCCCTCTAATGTCTAACTTTGTGGCTTCACCCATTCAAATGAACTGGTTGGAGGGTGGAAGTGGGTGGGTAAGAAGGGTGTTGGGAGGGGGCAGATGTGTCTGTGGGTGGGGGAGGTGCTGTTTCCCAGGTCTCAGAGGAGACGGACTGCTTCCCTTCCCCACCTTCCAAACCCTCCCCAGTGCTCCTGCCATCACCTGGGGTGACAATGGCTCTATTGGCACCCTGTGGTGGATGGCTGTGGAAGGTTTTTGGCTGGGGGTGGGGTGGGAGGTGGGGGGTATACACACATGAGCAGTCTAACAGGCCTCCATAAAAATTGCTGGATGGGTGAGGTTTACGGTGTGTTCACACCGAACGCGATAGGCGCGGGCGAAAACGCCCCAAACGCCCCTAATTTGACGCGTGCACATTCGCACCTCAACGCGTGTCCAACAGAAATCCATCACGCCTCAAAATTGCATCGTCTCACGCGCGTGAACCGGAAATGTGGGAGGAATGTGGGAGGAAGTTGTGCCAGACGGTATCTTTGCTAGATGGCAGCTGCCGAGCTAGAGCTTGAAGAGAGAGTCTCCCTTCTCTATTTACTGTGGAGAGCAGAGCAGCGGCGTTAAGGACGTCTTCGCCGTACCTGGTTCCAGTCCTCCAGAGGCGTGAGCAGTTTGATGAGTTTCACCACTTGCCCCAGGAGCTGCGCCTGGATGATGGCGATGACAGCGATATCACTGTCTTTTCACTTGCCCAGTTTGAGGACCTGCTGTCCCGCGTCTGTCCCAGAATCGCCCGCCAAGACACCAACTAGAGGCGCTCAATCCCACCTGCAGAGCGCCTGCCTGAGGTTAGTAAAAGTGTTTAATGTGGTAGTCTTTTATTGATACCTGTGCTAATATATGCTAAACCATCCGTTTATACACTGCTAACATGGCTGTGGTATGCTAACAGTGAATGCCGTCGGTGTTTACTGATAGCAAACTGTGGTACGGACGACTGTTTATAATATTTCTAGTGATTCTCGAAAGGTCTCATCAAGTCCCGATTTAATTTGATTTATGCTGTTATCAGTGTTAGCAATGATAGCATGGCTGTGGTGTCCATCAGTGTATGCTCTCGGTGTTTGCTGATATCAAACTGTGGTATGAGGCCCACTGTTGGTAATCTTTGTAGTGATACTCTCCTTTTTTTTATTTACACCTGGTTTAATTCTGGTATAGTTGAATATTTGTATATAATCCTTGCAGCTGTCAGACTCTATAACAGGGGTCACCAGCCTTTCTTCAAACTGAGAGCTAGATACAATTGTGAACAGTTTGGTTCATCTTTAGTTAGAATATGCTAGATAGAACCATATATCTTGATATGCTGTCTTATCACAGGTTAATTTTTCAAAAATATTAACAATGATTTAAGCAAGGAAAGGGCTACATGTCAAAATACAACTCTTTATTTCTATTAATGTCTTACTTCATTCCTACCTGACTGACATGTCTAGGGATTATGAGTGATTAGCTCACTGTAGTGGTAAAAGTTGCTACCAATCAAATTATGATATGTTAAAGTTAAAACAAAACAACTGTTTTATATTATATCTAATATATATTATGTAATTATCCTTATAATTACAAAATGTTTTATGTAAGATTTGTTTTGTAATTTAAATCTGACATCACAAAAGTATTTTGGAATTTGAATAATGTATTTTGTAACTGCAGTACACATAATACTAATTTTGAACAATTTTGTCCAGGTCCCTTGCCACCGGGGACTCCTTCAGGACCATCACGTTCAGTTTCAGAGTCGGTGTGTCCACGGTGTGCCAGATCACCCCCCCAGGTAGCGACGGCCATCTGGGACTGTCTAGTGGACGACTTCATGGCTGTGCCTTCAGCTGCAGACTGGCGGTCCATCACAGAGGGATTCCAGGAGCACTGGAACTTCCCTCTCTGCTGTGGAGCTCTGGATGGGGAGCACGTCCAGACAAAGGCACCCCATATATCATATAGGAGACACACACATTGATATACACTAAATATTTATTTCATTTCTTTTTTTGTGGTGCCCAAATTTATGCACCTGCTTGATTTTGTTTAAACAATTATTGCACTTTCTGTAAATCCAGTAAACTTCTTTTCACTTCTGAAATATCATTGTGTGTGTCTCCTGTATGATATATTTAACTGACATTTTTTATTGTAACAACCAACGATTTATACAGGAAAATACTGGCTATTAACAAGGTTGCCCAAACTTTTGCATCCCACTGTATTAGTATATTTTGTCATTAGTATAATATGAAATAAATTCTACATGTGTCAAGTCATGTGCCAACATTTGGTGTGTAGTAGAACTGAGACATTAGTCATTATACAAATTTATTTGAAATAATATTAAAATTCTCAAACAGAAAAACATTAAACATAAATATATAAAATATAAGTATTTACAGAGAGACAGGAATAAAAAGGACCCAGCTGCTCTCCAGAGCAGGAACAAGGCTGAGGAGGAAATGCTCCATTGGAGACTGGCGTGGCCTCTTCAGGGACACCAGGATGACCAGCTCCACCACCGATGGACCGTCCTGGGACCCGTCCCTCATCTGCCTCGGAGCTGTCCTCCTCTCTGGGCGTGTAAAACACAGCACAAAACACAAAGAAATGAGAAGGCTGATGCTAGATTTTCATTTCAACATTGAAAAGAAAAAAAAAACAGGATATAATCAGATTGGTTGTAGATATTTAGTAAAGGTGATCACAAGGGAATCCCACTGAGTAAAAAGCTATCAGTGCATGCTGTACATCTGATGCTACAATTACATACCTGTGGGTGCAGCAGCAGGAGCTCAGGGACTGGGGAGCAAAGAGAAGCAACAGGGGATGATCTGCTGAAGAATCAGCTGGTTCTATCAAGACAATATTAAATGTTAACAGGTTTTAAACAATAATCATAGAGAAAGTATATACAGTGGTCCCTCATTTATTGCAGCAGGGGGTCTCAGAATAACTAGCCCCTCACCACGCACTTTATACACTTTTTTCCCCACACACATGAACATTACTCACAGTTCTCACAAGTTGTTTCTCAAAGTGCAAACCTTTGTAGATTGCAAAACATAAAAGTATTATTATGCAGTGTTTTGTCTTCATCTGCCTGCCACTTTCGTGCGCCTTTTTCCCTCGCGGTGCAGGTGTCTATTTCCGAATGAAGGTCATAGTTATGGGTGTTTTTGTGCTGTTTTATCTATTGGATGTGATGGTTATCAAAACAAAACATGATAAATTTTACAAGCGCAGGAGACACAGCACGGAGGAGATTTGTCAATCAGGCTGCAGAATGCAATGCTGTACTGTGCAATAAAAAAATCAGCGAAAAAGTGAGGCAGTGACAGATGAGCGGGACCACTGTGTGCTGTTTATTAATAAACAAAATATATTCCTATATGACAACATGCATAAAAGCAGAACAGTATTTGTACATCAGTGGGAAAATAGCGGTGGCTTGCTAGCTTTTGTGCGGCTTCCCCGGGTCAGTGAAAAATGTAAAAAGAGAAATGAATGAACTTACCAGGTTGCCCGATCTCTTCACATTTCTTCCTCCAAGCTCGGTCCTTTATATTCCTGTCTCGGTACACAAAGCAGCTGGTGTCGTACAGCTCCGGGTTGTTTGCTACGGCATTGATTAGCCTTCCCTCCATTAAAGAATGAAGGGCTTTGGCTGGATCTGCCCCTTTGACCTAGGTCACAGCCACGTCACCAGGCTCCTGATTGGTTGTGCGGCGCGATTTGACGCTGGAGTTCAGATTTTCCAACTCGAGCGGTAGAGGCGAAACACGCGTATGCACAAAATGCAACACAAAAATTTACGCGCGTGGTTTTTTTCGCGAGTCAAACGCGCCCCACGCGCTACACTGACGCGCGTTTCAGGCGTTTTGGCGTTTTCGCGACGCAAATCTGCCTCCGAATTTTCGCTGGACGCGCAATCGCGTGTCATCGCGCTCTTTCCATTGACTTTACATGTAAACCTGACGCTCTGGCCGCCTCTATCGCGTTCGGTGTGAACACACCGTTAGACCCTCAGCCCACCTGGAAGACAGAGATCCTTTGGTGAACTCTGGGGGTCAGTTTCTCAACCTGTCTCTTTGTCTCTCACACACACACACACGCACGCACACACGTGCATGCGCGTACACACGCACACACACACACACACACACACACACACACACACACACACACACACACACACACACACACACACACACACACAAGTGTAAGTGTTGAATGAATTCTGCACCCTCAGCGAGCCTCACCACTCTCTGACAGCGTGCTATTAGCTGCATTTTCCAAACAGCCAAAATATTCATCGACTACATTTAATTTGAGTGTTACATAAATGTTTATTATTATGCTTATTATGCCACTGAATCACAGCTAAATTAAAGACAAGCAATCATGCCTAATAGGGGGAAAAGTCTGCTGGATAATGGTAATTTTCACTAGGGCCAAATTACAAATCACCTACTTCTTAAACTTGTTTTTCCAGAACACACGTTTTGTCTCACTCACACACACACACACACACACACTGGCTGTTTTCCTGAATGGTCTGGTCTACTAGAGGAGAGCCTGTGCTCCTGTATGTGTGTGCACCTTCTTCGTGCCAGTGGAGGGCAGAGTTACATTTCATAAATTACGAGTGTTGATTTAGAATGGAGCAGGAGAAAGGAAGGAAGGAAGGAAGGAGAAGGAGTGGGAGGTGTGGGGGGTTTAAATGTTTCCTATTTGAGTTTGATGGACCTGTGCTCCCCCCCCCCCCCCCCCCCCTTTAACATCTTTTGTTTCTAAACTGGGGGTCGACATCGGACGAAATGGGAAGAAAATACACCCACTGAGCTCCAGAGACATTAGAATTTATATTTTTGCATTTGTGCTCTCTGCATGCATATTTTCAGCGATTAAAGAAAAGCGAATATTTCAGTGAAAAATTAGTTTTGAAGTGCAGCGAGCCAGGATTTAAGAAAAAAGCTGAATTCACAGTGTAAACTTCAGCCATCCTGGGGTTCACAGCTGAACACAGTTTATAAAAAATGAATTAAAATATGTATTGCTTTACATTTTCTGCTTTCTAAATGCTGCCTAAATAAAATATAAATATCACAGGGAGCAAATTGTTTTATATTATTTGTATTTTGTACATTTTTCATAATTGGACCACACAAACATCACCTACATACTATTTATATCCCAGCCTGAGAGCTGACCTTGATCAGCCACACGATAAATAAAAAAATCAATTTGGATTGATTTCTAATATCAGTATTTTCACATTGATGTCATATTTGATTCTTTAAATGTAATTATTCATTCCTGTGTATCAGCTCCAATCAAAGTGAAATACTGTTACGTACACACTTACAGGACAGCGGTCGTATGTTTTCAACAACTTCTAAATAATTTTAGGTGTGATTTAACAAAGTGGTGCTTTAATTGCAGCTGCACACCTCTCACCTTGCATTGATGCAGCAGCTGAGGGGCATTTACGCTAACGTGAAAAACCTCTAACGATTTATCAGGTCAATAAGAAATGTTAAAGTTCCCATCCACAGCCTGGTCTCAGCAGATAAAACAGGGAATAACGAAATGGTGGCGTATTAGCCCCTCTTACTCGCGCCGGCAAGTAAAAAGAAAGGCAATGGAAATACATTAGAAATAAGGTCATGCCTCATGCAGGATCTCCTGTATGCGCAGCCTCCTGGGTGAATGTGTGATTAGCCTAATCCCAGTAGTCACAGCTCTGCTCCCCTGATGTGGATGGAAAGATTCAGGCGGCGATATGCTGCCACTGAGAGAAGCGATGTCAGAGTTGCGGGGAAAAAGAAAAGGAAAGAAGAATCAAACATTTGTTCCCGTCCTCCAGCAGAGACAACTACAGGAAGGCTTTCAATCCAAAATCCTACAAATCAATTTTGTGGGAGGAAACGGAGTCGAGATCCAACGGTGCATTATGATTTGTGATTTGAAGGAAAAAAGAAGTTCAGTCTCAGCGTATTTACCTTTTTCAGACTGATGGTTAATTGCTCCAAATGTTTAAACGTGTCATTTGCTTGCAGACGTGTTGATACCTGTGCCCGGGTCACTTACCTGCTAACGGCAAACAAATACACCATCAAGGTTAATGCAGAGGGCCTAAAAATTGAAATGGCACCCCTTAAATTGTCTCTTTCACCACATTCTCAGTCTCCTCCACTTTAACATCAAGTCTTTTGGGTGTTGGTGACATCACCCACACTGCAGCGGGAGCTTCTCCTCTTTATTCTTATTGGTCCAATCTGAAAGAAATAGTAGAGAAACACTCGGCTGCATGGCAATAAATAGAATATGCCAATCAAATTAGGAGTGGCACGTCACTTTGGACAGTGATCTGCTGCAGGTGGATAATGCTGGCTGGCCGGGCTTCACTCTGCAGGTCACCAGGCTCATTTGGAGGCAGCTGTAGATGGCCTGTGTGGAGGTGAGGAGACAGGGCTGTGAATATTCAGGCACAAATAAAATGCACTTTGAAGGAGGAGCCTGCTCTGGGCTGTCTGCTTAAATAAATAGTTCTCCCTTTTATTTCAAAGGTAAAATGGCTAAAATGCTTCACTTTGCAGGTTTTATTGCATTTGTAGCAGTTGTGAGATAGATGTGTGCTGTGTTTGCCTTGAATTGGACTCTGCATTGTCTTTGTGTACACGCGTGTTTGCACTTCTTTCATGAATGATGTGTTTTTAATTATTAGTGACCAAGAAGTAAAATGTAAACACACTGTTTTCCATTTGTGTTGTGTTGCGATGCTTAAAATTCTCAAGTTAAAGTCATATTTAGACCATCTATACTCATAAAGAATCATCAGTAACATTTAGCCCACACATAATTTATAGTGCATCATTTTTATCTGTTTATATAAATATCATTCATGTTCCTAAAAATGATTGTGTGGACGGTCTGCTTTCACTGTGTGTCCTGGGTTGGTTCAGGCCTGAACTCTTAAATACAAGTGTTGAATACATGTTCATATAGCTGCTTTGGTAACATATAGTAAAACCAATTTAAATGAATAGATTTACATTTTACACCTCAGTGTTTTAATCCTTTTTTAAATCCCTTCATTGTTTTATTTAATGTTGGTTATATGTTTTGGTTTTTGTTGCACTTAAACACAACCTCGACATAAATACACACAAAATACAATCAGATTTGTAATTATTGTGTCAGTATTTACAGGCAGCAAAATCTATGACTGACGTCCGGTGTTTTAGAATGATGTGTGTGTGTGTGAGCATGTGTGTGTGTGTGTGAGCATGTGTGAGTGTGTGAGCATGTGTGTGTGTGTGTGTGAGCATGTGTGTGCGTGTACAGGTGTGTGTGTTTGTGTGTGTGAGCATGTGTGTGTGTGTGTGTGAGCATGTGTGTGCGTGTACAGGTGTGTGTGTTTGTGTGTGTGTGAGCATGTGTGTGTGTGTGAGTGTGTGTGTGTGTATGTGTGTGTGAGCGTGTGTGTGTGTGTGTGTGTGTATGTGTGAGCATGTGTGTGTCTGTGTGTGTGCAGGGATTCCTCATAATTCCTCAGAGATACAGACGAGGCACAGAAGTCTTTCCATCTGTTTCATTTCAGATTTCAGTTTTCATTATATAGAAACAACAACAACAGCAATAATAATAATAATGATAATAATAATAATAATAATGATAATAATAATAATAATAATGATGATGATAATAATAATAATAATAATAATAATAATGATGATGATGATGATGATGATAATAATAATAAAATGCACGTCTTCCTCCTGTTATTAATGGAGACTCTCCTTTTAACCCAGTCAAACCCAACACATCAAAAATTAGCCAGAAAATTCAGATTTTTCTGGAACTGAGATTTTTACTAACCCTTATAACAAAATCTACATTTTTTTTTTGCTATATCATGTTGTGCGTGATAATTTATTATATATTTATTATATATTCATTATATATTTATTGTATATTTTTTGTATCCAATGTGGCGTTTTTGGCCACCTTTTGTTAAAACAATGTTAATTTTAGAAAAAAAAGTGTTTTGTCCATAACATTTTGAGTATTGATCATGTTGATGAGATAGAGGTGTCAGAAAGTCACGTATCAAACATGATACAAAGGGCATTACAGGGTTAAAGCCTGAGAGTCATAAGCAGCGCTGAACGTGGTGTTCAGCCCTGCGCCTGAGCGTCTCGTCTGAACATGCGAGGAAGTGAACAGGTGTTAAAGGAGTGTCGTTAAAAGGCTTTGCCGCAAGGCTGGAAATTAGTAGCCTGTCCTTGGCAAATAAAGGCATACTGTCACCTCCTGCCTGGACCCACTTTCATCTCTGCGGTTATCAAATTAAGCGATCAGTTGAGAGAGACAGCCGTAATGACTTGTCCACTTACTGGAAATGGGTGGACACTTCTTTAGACACGGCAGCTCTGCAGATCAAAAGCTAGGAGCTAATGAGACACCGAGCAGCAAAGACAATACAGAGAATACCTTCTTTGTATTCAGCAGTGACTTAGAAGGGCCTTCTTAGCACCTGTCAGGCACTTTGTGTTCTTCTTTTATCTGTCACTGCCGAATGGATGATGCCATCCAGGCTTATTCATATGAATATGACAGCATATCTAAAGACAATGCCACCTGTCAAACAGTAATTGAAGAACTGCCTCCTCAAACAAGAAGTGAGTCCCTGCTAAATCCTTTGAACCGCTTCTTTATGAAGCCAGCAGCCAAACAAACACTGATTTTTAGATTTTTATGACATCAGCAAAACTAAGTTAATCATTTGGAATGGAGCAGCTTTTTCATTCGCGGCGCTTCAGCCGAGGCACCAACGGCGCCGCCGAGATGATACATGGTTCATCTCGGTGAACGTGATCGTCGGTGTGTTTGTACGATGACTAATCTCCAGGCTCCAACTGTTGGCTCATTAGAAATGCGTTAAGCTCAACGGTTTGGTTTACTCCTTCAAAAGGCGCGGGGAGGGAGGTGGTTGTTACTCCGAGGCACGTGGAACAGCGCAGGAGGGACAAATGAGTTGAGGAACGTGGATGGAAGAGGAGGAACTGCAGTCCAGCGATGTTAGCGGAGAACAGAGAACTCACTCTGCAGACGTACGCCGCTACACCTCCACTTATTCCTGCTACACAAATCTGCACAGCTAAAAGGACCAAACATGTCAAGTCCACTGAAGTGACTCTGAGCTTCTCTGCACTCAGCATGACCTTTGGCACAAAATGGAACTGAAAGAGAAACGTATGTTCAAAGTCTAGTTTCACATATTTGACAAAGTAAACACATACAGATATATAGCTTTTATGTATGACAGTTACATTATTATATTCCTCTTTTTGTAAATACACTAGGTTAGGAGGCAGGGGTGTGTGGACACACTGTCTGTGTGTGTGTTTGCAGTCGGTCGAACCTGGTCCTGTAAAAGTGCAGATACAACCAAACTGCATTCTGGGTAATATTTAAAGTAAAAATGAAGCTTTTTTATGTTTTTCTCCTGGATTTGTTTCATTTTTCACATCAAAGTTTTTCTTGCCTTGTCTTTTGTTGTATGTTTGATGGGATCCAGTTTCTAATGTAGTTCATGCAGTAAAAAGGCCTGTTCAAACCTAAGATCCATCATTTCTAAAGATAAACCACTGACACTGTAAATAGTAATCAGGCCCGATTTTCATGTGAACCTGTGAAAATGTTATTCGAATGTGTTAAATGAAGCAAAAATGTTGAGCTCATGCTTATGGTGTCATTCATGAAATAAAACGGCTGAAATTACACGATGATGTTAGTGGGGAAACAGGTTTGATGTCTAACAATCTAAAAGCAGTGAGT
Organism: Pelmatolapia mariae; assembly: GCF_036321145.2. Taxonomy (NCBI): domain Eukaryota; kingdom Metazoa; phylum Chordata; class Actinopteri; order Cichliformes; family Cichlidae; genus Pelmatolapia; species Pelmatolapia mariae. The sequence continues at coordinate 38,980,221 of NC_086241.1, forward strand.
CAGAATCGATCTGGTCACATAATAAAGTAAATGTGAGCTGGTCCTACATTGACTCAGCCACTGCACCTCCCTTCTTAGGTGCCTGACCTTTGACATGGATGTTTTTAAATGTGACCTAAAAATGATAAAAAACAATCTTTACAGAATTGTAGAAGTTTTAGCTTACTGGTAAAGCTTCTTCCTGTTAAAAGGGAGTTTTTCCTTCCCACTGTCGCCAAAGTGCTTGCTCAGAGGGGGTCATACGATTGTTGGGTTTCTCTCTGTATCTATTATTGTAGGGTCTACCTTACATCATAAAGCGCCTTGAGGCGACTGTTGTTGTGATTTGGTGCTGTGTAAATAAAACTGAATGAACCTGACTGTACTGTGTTCACTATGGTGCTGTGGTTCATCATCAGCTAAATCTCACCAGACTCAGCAGCAAACAGCTGAGTTAGAGATGAGCTGGCACACTCTGCAGCCAAAGAATCGTACGTCATATTTTCCAGTGGATGTTGTAGGAAACCTGCACATTTCTCAGGTGGACACTCTTTCCATGTCACGTTCCTGTGCAGCTGCTCAGTACGGACAGTCAGCCTACTCTGCACAAGTGTTGGTTTGGCAAAGTTACCGAGGGCTTATGATTTATTTTCTGTGATGCACGGACTTTTATTAGTAAGTGGATATTGTCACTCCCATTAAACAAGTATGGCTGTAAAAGGAAATACACAAACTCAAATCGATCAGCAGCTGTTATCGCTGCAGCCAGTGCATCACTGATGTGCTTCCACAGGTGATGTCTGACAATCGATGTCCTGTGATGAGAACACAACGACCTGATCTGCTGAAAAAAACGGATATATAAAATGTGTTGTTGCAGCTTTAAGGGAAAAACCCAAATCCTTTGTTCACTCGTGCTGATATTTATTCATTTCATATTTTTTATTTTTTATTTTTTTCATATTTTATAAACTTGAGCACTACCAACTCTTCCAACAATAACAGTGCCGAGTGCTGCGATTTACTCGGACTGGAAGTAAAGCAAAAAGTCAAATGGAGCCCAAACCTGCACAGACGTACTGTACCACATCAGAATACTCACCGTCAGCTTTGAGGAGCGCAGCGGAGCAGCCAGAGCCGGTTCAGCTCTCCTCCTGCTCAGATGACACTTGGTACAGGCCTTGAAGGAGCAGGCAGCCGTCAGCTTCAAACAAATAAGAAGACAAGAGACAAGAAACAGTGTGGCGTGTGTGAACTCAAGTTATGCCGACCTTTCATCGACGCGAACGTATTCAGTGGGGACGCTGCCTTTCATAAGTGACACCTCGCGCTATCATAGCAGGGGCTGCGGTGCTTTTGAACACCTCTTATTTGATGGCAAAAGAGGGAGAGAGGAGCCTCTTGCTGGGTTGCAGTGGGGAGGTGGTGTGATGGGAGGTGGAGAAGGAGAGCAGATCTGTGCCCCCAGTGTGGCAAAACTTCCTCCTTTGTTTATGGAGAGGTAATTGGGATGCTCAGCCCACCAGGTGAAGCTCCTCCGGTTCCTTCCTCTCTGTCATTCTTTCAGAGCATCGATGTCAGCTCTGACACTTCATGGCTCCTCCATCTCTACCGCCCCTCACCCTCACGGCTTCCTCTCTGCGCCTCACCATTTCCTGTTTCCTGCGCGGCTCCCCCGCCTCGGCTACCCAATGGTGCCTGTGGCTTGGGGGCGTTGGAAGGCGTGGCCACCGGAGGGGAGACAGCTGAAGCGGCGAAGAAGACTCTGACAGGAAGGATGTCGTGCTGCCCTCCCCCACCTTCATCTCCTCTTCCTCGTCATCCTCACCTCAGCTACACACGATACGACAATAAACAGAGAAACCTGTATTCCTATTCACGCTCACTTACATTTATGCTCCCGACTGAAAGCATTAGCAAATGAAAACCAGTTAAAATGTAACAGTTTTCTGTTAATAATAATAATAAAAGTTGAAGTGATGAAAGCACCTTTAAAGACACCTCACAGCAGAGACGCACAACACAGGAAAGTTTTACTAAAAAGAAATAAAAACTTGTTTTTTGGAAAGTGTAATTGCTGTTTAAGATGAGAATGGATTTTCATTAGCACGGATTAATTATACATTTAAAAATTAATGAAATATGCACAATAGGAAGCAAAGGTAACAGCAGATGTTGGCTGTTTAGGAGCATATTCATCAAACTCTACCTGCGCATCGAAGACTACTTTCATTGGTGCATTTATCATAATACATGTTATTCTCCAAGTGACTCCTATCAAACTGTCGGACAAAGTCACACATCAGTGTGAACTCGTGGGTGTGTGTGTGTGTGTGCGTGAGGGGTGGCACAATTTACATTGCTGTAAAAAAGGGCAACACAGAAGTCCGCTATTTACTTTTATTTATTTGAGCTTTTGTTTTATTTAACACACACACACACACACACACACACACACACACACACACACACACACACACAGATAATCCCAGCAGCCTTAAATAATTTATTTGATGTGGGTTTCCTTAAAATAAATTTGTGTGTTTGACGCTCGAGCTTATTGTATGTTAATCATGAGAGAATTAAATAAAAACAATGAAAACAACAGAAAAATAGAAATCAATAGAATAATTTTCATATCATTAAAAACTGATGTCGTTCTGTCGTTTTCTGTGTCAAATGAAAGCATAATTTAAAAACACAGCAGCATGTTGATAAAATATAAAAAATACACAAAGCTCAGTTTTGACACACAAACCGTGTTGTGTGTCTGCCGCTGATCGATTTAATTAGTTTTACATATATGTGCATAATTAATGCTGCGTATTAACGGCTCTAAAAATAACATTTTATTTTGCAGCCATCCACAAATAAATCACAGAATAGCAGTGAATTAAAAAGGAGCACGTTCCATTAAATATTCACAGCATCATTTCTGAGGAAAATACAATATTTACATTGCACATAATCGGCCTGTTTCCAAAGACGTGTGCGTTTGTTTGCATATTACTTGACAAAAAATGAAGCTCCATCTGAGAAATCTATATCATTAAATATATTTCCTCTGCAGCACTTCAGGGCATTTTGTCCTGAAGCTGGTTTCTCAAACTGGAGGTCAAACCTGTGACGCCGGCCACAGTTTCAACAGGAGACGTTTTGTTTTACCAGAGAGTGAAAAATCAGCAGAGCTTCTTCTTCTTTTTTTAAATAAAAGACGCACTTTGGAACTTAACCTCCTTCCTGTCTCTCCCCCATCCTCACCCCAAAATCAAAGAGAATTCATCCGGGTGCGTTTGGCGCCGAGGATAAGCACCGTGGTTAAGGTTTTGCTGATTTTCATGTAATGACTGGCAGTCGTAACACCTGGCACTGTGAAATCTAGAAATTAGCACACTCCGGGGAAACAAATTGCTTTGTTGATGCAGAATGTTGTAGAGGGAGGGAGGGAAAAACCCACCAGCAGTCTGACAGTGACTGTGGATGTACCTGCTTTAGTTTTCACAACTTTTCGTGACGCCTGGATCGTGTGTGGACTCGACTGGTGCTTTATCTTTGTCCCACTCGTGCATGTTACTGAAATCCTCACAAAGCAGTGTTTTTATGAATCGTACACAGAAATACATGGTAATTATAATTATTGTCATTCACCAGGAATCAGTTTCATTCTCGTGTTAATGTGCTCTGTACAATAATGGGATTCATCGTCTCTGTCATTGTGCCCCAGAATATAATGTTCAGACTTTCCCTGACAGAGACGTGCTGGCCTCACTCACAGACGTCTGATCAATGTTGACTTTGATTTCCTCTTTTTCTTCTGTGAAAAATCACAAACGTGTCGTACCTAAAGCATGATGAGCATTTATGCTGTGACACAATTTTGTGTGACGTGGTTTTGGTACCATAATGTTAGCAATAGGCTTGGGACTGAAGCTGCGGTGGTATGTGCTGTGTGCGAGGCACACGCATGTTTCACACAAACCCCCCTCAGACTGTGAACACTGACATTTTCTAAGTCTTATAAAATTGCTCAGCTACAGTTTGTAAAGAGCATTTTCATAACAGTGCTAACTCACATTTAAGTACGGCATATTCAAGTAGCTGTTACCTTAAAAATTCTATTTTATCCTCATTCATTTGATACATATGATGTGAATCATAATAAAAAACGAATTAATGCCTCAACAAAACGCGGAGCTTTAAACTTGTTTACTCTGTAAAGTAGGACAAAGTTCAACATGTATTAAAGCTGTGCAGTACGGACGATGATAAATCTGCACAGACATGATTTTTAAACTAGTCGGCTTATTAGTAGAAATGAATTATGTGACAAGAAACCTGATTTTTATTTATGGAATTAAGACATTTGTTCACATAAAAAAAAGAAATGAAATAAAATAAATGAACAAATTAAAAAAACAACCCATGAAATTGTTGTTTTTTCCCAAAACTTGAATAATGTGTTTGTACTGATATTAGATACAACGCATACTGTTGCATTACTGCAGTTTTTGAACACGTCTCGTTAGCAGCGACTTTACAGTAAAGGTAGAGAAAACAAAGGAACCAGTAAAATGTTGGATAGTCTCACACATGGGGCTGTCAGTTACTCTGTCCCTGAAATCAAACGTGTCAAACACAGTTTAAGGCACAGATGAAACGTCGGGGGGGGGGCGCGTGTATATTTATGGGTGCAAACTAAATGTGGGCACATCTTTGACCCCGTCCTGATGCAGCGAGCCGAGCCGCTTCCGTCCTCTGAGAAGTCTTCTCCGTTCCAAGCTGAGCAGCGACACAGAGGCACAGTTTAGCAGCGGATAGAGATCTCTCCCTCTCCGCTGAGGCATCTTCTTATCCTGTCAATCAGCAGCCCGCCTCCAACCCGGCTCTGCGCAGGGCTCGGCAGCTTGGCAGAGATGCAGGGTGTGTGATGAGAACTCATCGCAGCCTAGCAGGGTTTCCTCCTCATCAAGCTCAAAACAAAGTGGGGGCCCACTCCGCTCGGCTGCTCTAAATACAGCCTGCAACATGCCCCAGCCAAATGCTTAACACGCTGCTTTTAGACGCAGACATGAAAATCAAAGTGTGGATCCTGGAATGAGAAGATGAGGCGAGTGCAGGCGACAGGATGCAGGGAAGAGTCGGTGACGGATGAAGGTGTTTGAATGCATTTTGAGTGTCTTAACCTTCGACAAACCCTCATTAATTACATACATTCAGAGAAACTGTTTGGGGTGACCAGAAACCAGCTACAGCAGACTGTGTCCAAAAGGAGGAAACAGACTGATCAGATTTCATTAGTGATGCACTGACTGACTTTACTGCACCTACAACCACAGACGTGGAGCTGCTGTCACTACTGGAAAATAATGAAATAAGGGCAATAAGAGCAGTCCATCTCTAACTGTGTGTCTGTTGCTCTCTCTAGTGCACACAACCAGCTGCCCTGGAACAAAGCTGATGGTTGGTTTTTCAAATCTTTAATGGTAATGTGATAAAATGGTTATAATGACCAGTTTGGGGCTTCGTGGACACTTGGAAGAATGCTGATTTGCACAAAGCTCCCTTACAGAAACTTTCACTTACAGGATATTTTGCTTTACTGTTTTTGGCTCAGCAGACTGTGTTGATATAATGGTGGGTTCTCATATTAATAAATGGACTGTCTCCTAGACGGACGGAGTGGTGACGGTAACGGGGGTCCAGAAGGAAGTGCACCCAAATAAATGAGTAAACAGTAACACAACACAGTCGATTCTTCATCTCACTGACTGACTCCACTGCACCAGCTCCAATCCCAAACACTGTCCTCTGACTTTTCAGTTTGTTTTGTGCAGCTTGAACTTTAAATCCCAGCACTGCACAGCCACGAACACACGACCCACACCACTGTATTCAGGAGGGGACAAAAGAGCAACGCAACAAAACATGTTAGAGTCCATCATCTCATGCTCCTCGCACCCTGCTGCTAATGCGAGGGGGCGTCACTAAATGGCCCGGCAAAACTGTGGACATCACAGCTGTCAGAGAGCATTCAGCACACACACACCTCCCTCTTCCCCACAGCTGCCTCTCCTTGTTTTGGGCCTGTCTCTCGGCACGGGAGGAGGAGGAGGAGGGGGTGTCGCTCCAGCTAGGATGGACTTCACCTCTTCTTCTTCTCTCTCGTTGTTTTTGCGTGCGTCTCTTTTTCCTCTGAGGGCAGCGTGTCATTTATGTTTACATCTCTCCACGCAGCACAGACCGCAGAGTGCTGAGTGCTAAATGGACATCTATGCTAATCTGAATGCAACTGTAGGTCTGAACTGAGCAGAGGCGCCGGGTAACGCTCTCGTGTCACATTGGCTGTGCTGATCGTCTCTGTTATGGCCTGTATGCTGCGGGGCGTCTTTCTGTCTACATCACATTGATTTTCATAAAGCTGAGATAAACAGGTCACTTTATGATGCTTCTAAGTCCACGAAGACAAGGTTTAAAAACATAATTACATTATGTCTTTTCACATAGAGACAAATCTGGCAAATAGCTGTCACAAATACTCAACCTTTTCTTTTTTTTCTTCTTTGGTTTCATGTTTTTGTAGGTTTTAAACTCATTCTTACTTTAGTTTGGGGTCCGTACTGTAAGTCACATTTTTAGCAGCAGTTGTATCTTAAATGTACATTTTTATGGACGTTCATCTTGCACTCCAAGCAGCAGCTAATCTTCAAGTCCTGCTATTTCCCAGTCACTTAAAAGTACCATTACCTTGGAAATGAGTAAAGGTCAGAGGGCAACAGAGGTCAGATCGTACTGTTTGGTATGGACACTTATTATGAGGGAGTTCTGGATCAAAACTAATCAAATATAAACAGTCTGCAAAGGCTGAACTTAAGCTAACTGGTCTTATTTTAAACAAGACCAACATAAAAACCATGCTGGTGTTTGTCACTACATAACACAAAGCACTCAAAGGTGAAATAGGGAAAAGTAAGGTTTTGACTTTGAAAAGGACGCGTGACATTAAGGTTACAGTTATAAACACTGGGTTAAAATCCTGCAGTGGTAAAGTAAGTAGCCATTTCAATGTATTCTGAATACTTTGTCTTACTTAATATATTGTCATGTTTTTTTACAACTACATGAATGTACTGATGCTGTGTGATTTATTACAATTACTGAAGGCTAATGGCCACCGAGCTAGCACTGTTAGCTGGCATTAGCTGAGGTTAGCTCATGGACTGCTTTCAGAACTGCACATGATTATATTTGCAGCTTGCAGGTTGTTAATGCTATCCATCAAGGCTATAGTGATGGGATTTCCGGCTCTTTTTAGAGAACCGGCTCTTTCGGCTCGGCTCACTAAAAAGAGCCGGCTCTTTCGGCTCCGAACCAGCTCTTCAGGTTGTTTTGTTGCTTTAATTAATTTATTATTAACAATAATATAAAATTATGCACAAAAGGAATTACTAATGTAAAAAAAAATTGGTTTTATTTATATATGTTTATATATAAATATATGTGGTGGACCCTGGAGACAAAGCACGTACAAACTCCAAAACACATTCCTAGAGTTAACTGAACTTCCAAAACAGAGCTACCTAGATCACTGAAATTACACAATTGAAAGCATATGTGTATTGTTTGTGTATTTATACACAAGCACTCATATATATTCAAATAATTTAAAAAAATGTTCATTTACCTGTTACTACCACACACCAAATCAGGTCATTGGTACTTCCTGGCTTGTGTAGCCACGAGGTAACAAAAGCTAAACACTGCGCCCTAGCATCCTGGAACACGTCTGTTGTCTTTTGTTTTTGTTTTGGAGTTTTTACGTGCTTCAGAGTTCGTACGTGTTTTGAAGTTTGTACGTTGCTTTGTCTCTAGGGGCCACCGTAAATATACTTTTATTTATTCACTGCACATAAAATGTAATAAATAAATCATATAATACAAAAACCAACTAGTCACAGTTCAACTTTTAACTATTTAAATTTTCAGCATTTTCCTTTTAAACAAATTTAAAGTGAAACAACACAAAACACTGCAAACCACAACACAATTAAATATAAATTAAAATATGAAAACAAAAAGAAGATGCACATTCTCTGTCATATGGGCCTGCATGAATAAACTTTCTGAATCCTTTATCATCCGCAACTGAAAATAGTTGTGGATGATTACTACACCTTTCTAATGTGACGTTGTTGTCCCTTGCTCTCTTTCTCTCTCTCTCCCTCCCGTTCTGTTCCTGTGCTACTGCAAGTGTAACTACTGCCCCTCCCCCCTCTTCCCAGCAGTGTTGCCAACTTAGCGACTTTGTCGCTATATTTAGCGAGTTTTCAGACCCCCTTAGCGACTTTTTTTCTAAAAAGCGACTAGCGACAAATCTGGCGACTTATTCTGGTGTTATTGGAGACTGATTTATGATGACTTTTTGACGTGAAAGCGCGTATCGCTTTTACTCTCAACAAGCAGCGGGTGCTGCCGTGGGCACCTCGCCCGTTCCAAAGTGCTCACGGGTGGAGGATAGTCCTCCCCCAGCTGCTATCAGGGCAGAAGATGTTCACACCTATGCGTCCAAACTGCAAATGAATCGCGCATGAGCGAAGCCTCTGCTCTTTTACTCTTATGCTGTTTTGTGGATCACAAGGTTTAAAACTACTTATAAACACCCACACACAAAGTAACTCCACCAGAGTGCCTACTTCGGGTCACTTTTGCCGGTCCAAGCCCGGATAAAGGAGCAGGGTTGGAATTGTGACATTAAAAAAAAAATTGCTAAAAGAAATTTAATTTGTAGTTCTAAATAAACTCTAAATGCATTTAGGACGTTTTTTTTACTCACTTTATGTCTCTTCCATGATGTCATTTCTCTCTCCAGCAAGGTAAGTTACAATTACATTAGCATGACCAATTATGCAAATTAGGCGATGACGTCATTTAGCGACTTCTAGCGACTTTTAGGACAGCCAATAGCGATTTTCCTTACTGAGGAGTTGGCAACACTGCTTCCCAGCGCAAAGCACAAGGCTCGTGTGCGGAGTGAAGCGGGAAGAGAGAGAGAGAGGGTGAGAGAAAGAAAAAAAAAACCCCACGGCTCGCGATAAGGAGCCGGCTCGCGTCGTTCACTCCAAAGATCCAGCTCTAAGAGCTATTTCGTTCGCGACCGACACATCACTACAAGGCTAACAGTCTGCAGTCTATGAACTAACCTCCACTAACACAAGCTAACAGTGTTAGCTTGGTGGTGAGTAGCCTGCAGTAATAGTAATAAATCACACAGCAATAGTACATCGAAGATACTGCAGTGACACAGAACCCAGGTAGCTACCACAACTAAAATAAGCTAGCTGCAGGAGGCTAACATTAGCTTTTAAAAAGAACTTACTTCCAGTTGTTTCTTTAGGTTGGAGTCTTTTGACGCTGAGAGCAGCTTGGTTGCTGACAGACAGAGTTTGCATTGCACGCTCAGATTTCATCCTTTTGTTCTTTAAATGTGAAGTAGTGTTGGAATTTCCAAGTAGGAAATGTATTCCTGCCTGTGCACTGCTGGAGCTGTTGTGCTGGCTCCAGGTCCACTGTGTAACTGACACCACCAACATTAACAGGACGCTTGCATTAGAGCCTCTTATTGCTTGTTTTGTTTGGGTTTCTGAAAATTACCAAAAATAGAGAGGGCATAGCCACCGTGTAATCCATGTATTTCAACAAAGTTACTGTATTCTGAATATCACCTACTTAAGCGGTAATTGTAACAGAATACCGTTACTCATATTTTGTATTTTAAATACGTAACACTGGTACATGTATTCTGTTACTCACTGAATAAACAAATAGTCTCCTTACAGTGGAGTGTTGTAAGTGTTGTCATTATACAGTGAGCGCTCCATTAGGACACGCGTGTCTGCAGAGGACGACACTGATGTTCATCAGCTATGCATTTGCCATTTAGCTGATCTTACTATTATAATATTATAGAAATGACTAATTATCTGGAGTACCTTGTCTTTCATACTGTAGCCAACCCCAGCCTAGGATCACTCAAGCACTTTATTGGACGACTTGATTTTATAAAAGTTAAGAGTTTAGAGTATAAACCCAACAAAAAGCAAAGAGTCCCTTCTTCTTCCGTAGAAAGTTATTCTTTCACACATGACTGTTTGCTCTCAGAGGTCACAGTTACAATGCCTACGGTCACTTTGGAGATATGAATGTGACAAAATAATAGATAATCAGACTTTCTGTAGCAGTGTATGGCCCATTGAAATGTTACTGCTGTCATTTTATTACTGCCAGTTTGATTTTCCTGCCTTCCTACTGTCATTTGTCCAGTTTAGCTACTTGTAAGGAAAGAAGTCACACAGGCATTGTAAAGCTTACAATATTTTTTACATTTTTTATACTTGTAGATGTTCATTCAGAATCCTAATATTTCAAGTGATCACCCTTTCAGCTGAAAAATGTTGGTCTTTTCTTATTGGCTAATTTAATGTTGGTTCATTGGTTAACACACAATTTCTTGCACAGATGGCAATTAAAATAGTTTGCTAAACCCATCAGTTAGGGTCTTACAAAGATCTCATTTATCATAAAGGCAGATAACACCCTCTGCTAAGCTGGTATTGGCTGTTATTTATTTAATTATTTTCAAATCGAGTATTGTTAACAACAAAGAGGGCGGAATGCTGAAGTTGGCCAGTAAGATGAGACAAGTAGCAAGAGTCTTATTTATATCGTTTGAGCTCTTTCAAGGTGCTAGCAGATTGAAGAATGTGGTGGGCGGCACAATCACATAGCGGATGGCCTCAGTGTCATCTGTACACACTTACAACCTCCCCGCACTTAACATGAGAGTCTACTATTAGACCAACAGCACAGGAGTCTGCTGCAGGAGTAGTGATGTGGATTTATGGTGGATTTGAAACATTTTAAGGATCCTTATTAAATCTTATTAAAGTATTGGTGCTTTAAAATGCTTAATATTGCACTCTTTACTACTTACCAAGCTGTAGTGATGTTGCAGTCTTTAAAATACAAATATATTATATGATGCTGTATAAATCCAGCTGCAGCATGAAAGAGGCGTTAACGAAGCGGTCGTATCATGTATATGATTCTCTTTTATTTACATGAAAATAGGACCCAGTTTTGCAGACCAACTTTCTTTCTGATGAAATATTAAACTGTAATTCCCCCCAACACACACACACAGACACACACACACACACAAACACACACACACACACACACACACACACACAGACACAGACACACAGACAGACACAGACACACACACAGACACACACACACAGACAGACACACACGGACAAACACAGACACGCACACACACAGACAGACACAGACAGACACACACACACAGACACACACACAGACACACACACAGACAAACACACACACAAACACACACAGACAAACACACACACAGACACACACACAGACAAACACAGACACGCACACACACAGACACACACACAGACAAGCACACACACACACACAGACACACACACAGACAAACACACACACACAGACACACACAGACAAACACACACACACACAGACAGACAAACACACACACACAGACACACACAGACAAGCACACACACACACACAGACAAGCACACACACAGACACACACACAGACAAACACACACACACAGACACACACAGACAAACACACACACACACAGACACACACACAGACAAACACACACACACACACACACAGACAAGCACACAGACACACACACACAGACAAACACACACAGACACAGACAGACACACACACAGACAGACAGACAGACACACACACAGACACAGACACACACAGACACACACACACAGACACACACAGACAAACACACACACAGACAAACACACACACACACACACAGACCTGTGCCAGAGCCTGTGTCTTTTTCTTGTTACCCCCTGTGTTGGCTCATTAAAAAAAATCTGCCACATTGAAATTAAAATGTAAAATCTGCAATGTTGCAACATTGTTACATTTGAAAGCAGAGTGAGAGCTGTACTGCAGTCTGTTCTAGTAGGTTTTTTTTCTTTCTATAAATAAATGTGTTTTTAACATAAAGTGTGCAAATATGTAGGAAATGAAGTTCGTGGTGTCGTCTCATAATGTGCACCCCAGTCCTTAAATGAAACATACATTTGTGTTCCAGGCTGGTGGTGTCAAAGTTTTCACCTGCTTTAGGTAGCTTTCCTAATATTACATGTGAAAATTCCTCCGTGCTAGCTGCAGGCCTGCACCACAGCCATGTTGTAAATGCAATGCTAAAAGTGGATTTTCAGACAAACAAGGACTCTCTTAAAGCTTTGCAATAGTGATGTAAATCTCCACCTCATGTTTCAAAGTCTTGGCTTTTCTTTGTCACCTGCCAATACGACTCTGTGCTGCTAACAATATTGCTACTGTATATTACCGCGGTGCAATCCTCTCCAACATTCCCTGGTGAAAAACTACCTCAGTGAGTGAAACCGATTTGCACAGTCTACATCAATCATCCATCCATCCATCTCTCCTGCATTCTGCTTACAGCCTGCAGCCCTCCCATCTCGCTAAGAAAGCTATTACTCTCGCCTCACAGTAACCCCGTGCGTGAGATGTACAATTAAAACCTGATTTCTGCAGAAGAAAATTAGATTTAATGAAAGGCAGCCTGGGTAACAACAGATGGTTCTTCTTATTGGAAGCATAAAGATAGACTGGGTGTTTGAACGCCTTCAGATCAAATGCCAGTAGTTATCAATTAGGAGCCGAGGTAGGCTCCTGACAACATGAAACGGAGCGCCGGCCTTGCCGCCGCGGCCCTCACCTCCACTCCTGGGAAGGAGACGCTGCACTCGCACTCTCGCCAGCAACAAACGGAGCCTTTCCATATGCTGGTGTCAAACACTGCACACGCCCCAGATGTCGGACGATGCAGATGACAAATCGTGGACGAGTTTACGATGATAGCTGTGCAAACATGCAGCCAGGTATGCCGGAGCCACTTCCCCCCATTTAAACGTAATCTTAATCATATAAAATGAACAAAATAAGAATCATTTAAAAATGCAACATTTGGAGTACTTTGGGGAGTGGCCACTTCCGCGCTGTCATTCTGCTTCAAAGAAAAAGGATAAATGATGATGCCATTAAAAGTGAACTAATTAAGGAAGGCTTCTTTTAAGAACTCATTAACTGCAACCTCATTTACATAATGATGCATATTAATTAAGTTTTAATGAATCTGAATTTCCAGCAAGCCGCGTTTCTTTGGCTGTGGAACAAATTGAACAAATTATTTAAAAGTGTTCTTGAATCTACTTTTCACACCAAAGGGGGAAGAGAATGCAATCATTTGTAGAAAATCATATTTTTCCCCCCTTTCCCCAGCCTGCGCCCATCTGTTAATTATTTTTAAATGTAATCATTTACCCTTTTGTTTTCAGAACCACTGAGATTTCACTCCCTTCCGAGCTGAACTGGGAGGTAAGGGACTGGCGCTAAATATTTCACAGTGTCTAAAAGTCTGAAATGTGATTACAAGGCAGATGAAAGATTGTGTTTTCTCTTGTTGTCATGTGGGATGTGGAGAGCTCAGCACTTCAATGGACTGTCTGTTTCTGTGTGCTGAGGCTACAAGGCATCCAGCTTGGCTGGGGGTCTCAGTGTTTCATGTCACCCACACACATTAGGAGTTACAAACCGTTGTGTGACGAGCATTGGAGGTTTCAATGACGACTGGAATGGAGGAGATGAGGGCAACTGTGGGATTCTGTACAAGCCACACCCACAGTGACACCTGAGCGGGGCCACAGTGACACCTGAGCGGGGCCACAGTGACACCTGAGCGGGGCCACAGTGCACTTCATAAGCTTTTATTCTCCTCCAACTGATTTCACATTATTTCATTTATTGTCTGATTCTTAACATAAAGAACAAAACACGATTTTGTCCTGTTCTCATAATTATAATAGTGACATTATCACTATATAATAACCATCATTAATAAACTGATATTTAAAAGAAAACTGTGTAACCCCAGAAAACATCTTCATTAATGACCCCAGCCAAAACAGTGGCAACATGTACTGTCTGTTAAAAGCTGATGGATTATAGTTTACACTGTATCTGAGGCTTTATTACTTTAATAAAACTGACTACCACAGATTCATGTTATGAGCTCATTTACAGCCTAATGGCATATGTAGATTATTACAGTGTAATGCAGATGTTTTTAAATAGACTGGTTCTTATATAGTGTTTTCTACTCTTAGTACTCAAAGCTCTTCACACAACTTGCCTCATTCATCCATTCACACCAGCACTTCCTGTCTAATATTCACACACATTCTTACTCTGACTGATGCACCACAGGGATGTTTGCCATGCAGACTGCAGCAGCCAGGAATTGAACCACCAACCTCCTTGCTGTTCTCTTGCTGTTGTATAAGCTGTCCCAGTTTGAACTGTCAGTCAACCTGTACTGCAGATTAATTATGACCCGGTCAAAGGACAGTGTGCAGATTAGAAATCTAGACCCACAAAAAGTGGACTAACGTCTGCACTGATCTCTGTGGAATACATTAATAAATACTGACCTAGTAAATATATATTTTTTGGACATATTTATTTCTTATTTGCTTTCTATTGTTTTATATGGAGTTATATAATGAGTGTTGAACTTGTTACCTTACCTTCCGAGTCTTCTCCTCAGAGTGCAGAGCAGAGCATCGGCACTCAGTATCTGCAGATACTTTTATCCCATCCATGATTATAATGTAAGGACTGGAAAAGCTTACTTGGTTCATTCTTGGTGATGATTCAGTTTAATAATGTGGGACTGATATGAATCATTTGCAAAAAGCATAATGTCAACAGCTGATGCAATATTCTTTTATTGTTCACTGGTCATATGGTGTGTGTGTGTTTTAGGCTAGCCTTGTTTACCACACACACACACACACACACACACACATGTCTGGTTTGCTATCCTCGTGGGGACATCCCATTGACATAATGCTTTCCCTAGCCCCTTACCCTAACCCTAACCATTAAAAATGAATGCCTAACCCTAACCCTTACCCTAAACCTAACCATAACCTAATTGTAACCCTGACAGTAAAACCGCATTTTGAGTGTGAAAATTGCTTTCAACCCCAAGGGGACCTGGATTTTGGTCCCCACGGTGCAGAAAGTCCCCACCAGGATAGTAAAAGTCAGATTTTGGTCCCCACCAGGATAGTACGAACCCGTACACACACACACACACACACACACACACACACACACACACACACACAGGTTGGTGTGGGAGTGGGCTTGAACTGCAGAGGTACAAAGAGGACTGTAGCTCCTTGGTGGATAGAGGCTGGCACACCACAGGAGGACGCTTAACCAATGGCAGCACAACACAAACAGTGCACTTTCTGTCGGAGTCCCACAGGACAGGAGGAGGAAGAGTAGTCTCAGAGGGCTAAAAATCCACACACCTCTCCACTTCTTCCCCGCAGTAGCATGGTGGCCCTCATAAAAGAAGAAAAAAGGGGAGACGCTGTACATCGCCGGCCGAGTACTTCTGTCAGTGAGTGCTACCTCTGGGAGGTCAGAAGTCGTCGATTCATACGCGACAAGCTGGCGATGCAGTGTAACTGAAAATGGAAAGCAGATGTTCGTTAATTAGGGGAAATGTGACTGACAAGACTTGAGCGTCGAGGTACACGAGCTCGCCCTCCACCCAGCAGCTGTTGTTACCCGACTTCATTGTCAGTCTTGTACACAAGTCACAGCTTCCCCGTGGAGCCAGGCCTAGACGCCCAGCACCCACAATTATCAAAATAGAATTAAGCTTGATTGAATCGAGCAGATTTTCTCGGGAACAGTTTTTTTCTCGTCTGTGTGCATGTTTGTGTGAATGAAGCCGCTGTACTTGCACCACCTTCTGGAGTTTTTTTCTTTGCTTCCTCCTCCCTTTTCCGCTTTTGCTTCTTCTTTCTTTGCTCCTGCCGTCTCAGCTGCACCAAAGCGCTATAAAAGACAGACACACAATGATTTAAACCTTCTCATTCCAGGAAATCATACATCGCCCTGGATTGCTTTCCTGTCTGATAAAAAGTACATTTTCACTTCCCAGAAAATTGCCTGTATACAATTGTTGTTGAAAAGGAAAGCTCATCTGCATGTTATTGCATCCTTTTTGTGCACAGAAGACCTTTTTCCGAAGAATATCCTCTCTGTAAACACGTGCCAAATGCTGCCCGCTCTTACCAGAGTCTGTGGTCACTTTAGTGAAATACAGCATGACACGCTGAGAGTTTGCTGTTCAGCACATGAAGTGGATTTGTGAGCTAAGCCCTCGAGGAGAGCCAGTGCACTTATGAGACGTACTCGTCTAAATGCACATTGTAGCGAGAGCGCACGGCTTCATATTCACCTCGAACCGTTGGTTTCTAATAATGTATCAGAGTCTCTCACATACACAAGGACACACATCTGTGGTCAGTAGCACAGACCTGTGAAATTGATGAATGGCCCATTCAAACAACAGATGTTAATTCACTTCACATGTGAATTATCAGATCATTTGTGTCACATGGCAGAATATGAATGACACAGATTAGCTCAGATTTTGGGCCTCTGCTGGCAAACCCCACCATGCTCGAGGCCTCCAGGTAACACTTGTGCTGAGTGTGTGTGTGTCAGAAGGCGCTATTATGTCTGCACGTCTGAGTGATGATGATGTCTCCGCAGAAGGACACGGGAGCCCCTTCGGACCCGAGAGGAGGGCGATGCCTGATGGCAAACAGACCTGCACACTTATGTATGCAGAGCCAGCTCACAGGTAATGCAGCACATCCTCCTATGACCACATTCACAGTGCCTGTGGCAGCTGCTGAGTCTCAAAGCACATATGTTAGCTTGCACATGGTTCCTGCACTCTGACACTGATAACTGACCAGTCCTCTGACTCATTTTAAGATAAAATGGATCAATAGTGTCTTTGCAGAAAGTAGTGTTAGTGTTCTGCCTGTATGAAAATATGAAACACTTGACACTGTGTTATTAACGATGATCATGTTTGTCACATGTCAAAGGTAATTCAAAGTCACTGGATTATGTGACATAATAATGACACACTATTAAGCATTAGTAAGGTGTTAGTAAGCGCTTAATCCATCATTTATAAACAAGTACTCATCTTTAATATGAAATTTAGAACATTTTTATTAAAGTCCAAGTGAGTAACAAAGTATTTAGACACTGATACACAAACTGGAGCCACAGGCTACTTAAACGCACCGAAGCTTCTTCATTTAAAATAAAACAAAACAAAACAGTAGTGAGTATTTCTCAGAAAAGTGCAAACAACAGATAAAGTGTTAGCCGCTGTACCATAAACTGTTTGCGAAAACAAAAATAAATCACATGTTGTGGACCAGACAAGGAAAAATGAAACCGTGAACGACAGCTTGTAGGTTCGACGAGCCACGAGTCAAACTAGCTCTCCACCACATTTTCCTCCTTTAGAAAATCCTCTACAAACCCTACAAACCCTAACATCACAGGTAATAGATGCATTTCCAGCTATTTAAACAATGAACAACCACCTCCTGCTGAAGATGACTTAAACATAAAAGTAATCGCTGCACTCGGGGACACTACAGCCAAGTTACACTGCGTTTTAGTTTTAGTGACCTTGTTGAGTTATAGTTGTGTGCGATACTGCATATTTTGGAATTGATCCGATACCAAGTAAATACGGGCCAGATCACCGATACTGAAATCGATACCGATACTTTTCAATAAATAAGGTGGATGCTCATTGAATTACTAAATCTCAATTAATTTTCATGACCTTAAGTGTTTTTTGTAATGTTTCCTCTTTTATTATTAAATAGTTAAAACCCAGGACATAATTAGCACAAAGTTTATAATTAAATAGAAAATGCTTTATTATCATTTTTTTTTTAGAAACATCTTAAATAAAAGTGCCGCAAACCAGGAAACAAATTAAAACAAGTACTGTTGAGAAACTATAATACTAAAATTACAATTAAAATCCTCAACAACAAAAACAACAACTGGTGAAAATATAAATATATGTAAACAACCCCCAAAGCGTCTAAGTCACGTGACGGCACAGCATCTAAACACAAGAGGGGGGAGGAGCAAAGTCTGCCTGCTCTGCGCTGACACAGGAGCGGCGAGTCCGGCAACCTGGCTGTTTGTCTTTGCTGAAGCACAGCATTGCAAACAAGAGCAGAACTGAAAGTAAAGACTCGATCTCACCAGGATAGTATCGATCTGATACCGATGCTGACTTGGTATCGATACAATCGATATTTGGATCGATCAGCCCAGCACTCCTGAGTTATCTGACACTAGTTAGTTAACATTAACCCAGTGGTGCCACCTTCTGAACTGGCAAGAGGGCGCTCCGTGCTGTATATATATATATATATATATATATATATATATATATATATATATATTTATATATTTACATACATATACATATATATATGTATATATGTTAAGAAATAAAGAGAGAGAGTTTTAAGAATGGTATAAAAATGATTTTTTTCTGTGTGGACGGTGTGAAGACATTTCATTGTCCATAAACTTGCGGTGAAATCCTTTCTCTGGTTTACAAACTATGCATCAGACTGAATACGTGTTATCTCCTCCATCAAACTTCTGCAAGGGCCAACGCTGATCCTGTTTACTCCACACACAGCAGACTTTCCCAGGGCTCAGCCTTTTGTAGTGCTTGGTTAAATCATGTCTTCACAGCTGTAGTGAATGAAAGCCTGGCAGGAGTTATTTTTATTCTCTTTACTAAACCAAAGTGAAGGAAGAACAACCCCCTTCCGACTGCTGCAACAAGCAGAGTCCCCGGAGGGCTACAACCCAGGCAGCAAAACAAAGAGGAATATTTAAAAAAAAAAACGCTGAAATGAGAATAACTCAGGAATCTGAAAGCACGTCGGACTCCAAAGGTAAAGTGTTGCACTAGCAGCCATCGAGCTGCTATAATTAGGTCAGGTGAGAGGCTGGGAAAAAGTTTTAACTTTCTGGACACTTTTATTTTCCTCGGTCTCTTTCCCGGGGTGCTTCCTCTGCCAAATTCCCATATAAAGGGAATCCAGCCTTACCCTTAGCACAGTCTCCCTTTGTTGTACGACACAGTCCATACTAGGCTGGAAACAAAACACGACGCTGTGGCGACTCATCTCAGTTTTGTCCGTCCCATCATTAGCACATTTGTCTTCTGTCTTTGGCGTGGAGCAGCCATCTTGCTCAGAAGCAGACTTTCACGTGTCCAAGGATGCTGGGTATCCACGTAGTTGCCCTTTGGGGCTAAGTGCAGCATCAGGCATGTGCTCGGCATCGTTATCCTAGATGTAATGGGAACAGACCACGAAGCAGCTGGACCAAAGTCATACGACTCTCCGTCCACGCCTCGGCTGCCTCTTTAGTGTCCAGAGTGCGATGTGAGGTGTCAGGCTGCCGCCAGTCGTTTGTGGAAGATGTGTCCAGTCGGGCAGTCGGGGGTGTGGGTGTCCAGTCTGTATATTCAGGCAGCTGGACACAACATGTTGATCATCATTACATGGTGCTTCATTTGTTTCTTGGTCTTAGACACTGTGTGCGTCTGGCCTGTCTCGACTACCTTCAGGCACTGCGGCCCTCGTCTCCTCCAGACGGCCCTCGCTGTAATGCGACTAATTGGACTGGCCAACAGAGAGCATGTTGTATCTTCTGTGACAGGACCCCCACATACCCATCCACAAAATATGCTAAGAAAATGCTGTCACTTAATTAGCAATAAGGTTTGACCGATTAGGACAGCTCATTTACCGACTGGACAAAACGGCGTCACATGTCGGGCACTAATCACAGCCTGCACGTGTGCGTGTGGATGGTGATGTTATTGCTCTTGACCATTGTACATAGGGAAATTGGCTGACCTTAATTGCAGTAATTTCGTTAGTAGCTATAGTGTATGACGCGCTGGCTGGACTGTTGCAATCTGTCACCCACACTGTCCATTGTCCAATCAAAACGCTGCTCTCGATAAGTGGCCCATGGCCAAGCCAGCACAGCTAACCAGACAAATGCTATCATTAAGTAATCAAACCAGACTAACAGTCTGTACTTGCAGGGTCCAAATCATTAGGCTTTATGACAGAAACACTGATGCTCGATAGAGTCTGGGGAAGATGTCTAGTCCAGACTGGCAGACAGGGATTGTGCATTTTCTCCCCTTTACAGCAGCAGACCAACGAAAAATGACAGGGACGTTCAAGGTCTAGTTAAGCAGCTACTACCATACCTTTAAGTGAGCTACAGTGAACTGCAGTGGTGCTATTATGCCACATTTTCAGAAGGAAACAAGCAGAGTTCTCCATTTTTATGCTATTTTCATGCTATTACACCATTTTCGGAGTGCTGAAGTTATTTTCACTAGGTTCTTTCCAGACCTGCTGAATCAAGAAAGCAGTTAGACAGAACCTGCCTGGCAACGTTAGGAAGGCTAAACAATTACAAAAAGCAGCACATCATGCAAAAAACAGTGTCATCAACATCTATCAGTTTGGAAGCGCCGACTCACGATGAACTCGAATAATAAGCATAATTACAAGACTTTAAGGTAATTGTAGGGTGGCCCTGAGAGGCCAAACGGACTGCAACTTAAGAAAACAGCAGCAATAAGAAAAACGCTGCAAAAGCACACAAAACACAACGGAAATAGGGAAAAACAGATTTCCAAAAGCACAAGGGAAGTGTTTCTGGGATAACCCGACGGACCAGTTGCAGGAACCAAAACTTGCTAAGAATTGCGCTGGGAGACACTTAAAAGAAGTGGAGGATCTGTCGGTTTTGTGAGGAATGAAAAGATGAGAGGTAAGTGTGTTAGCCCAGTGGTTCCCAAACTTCTTTTGCCGGGTCCCCCATTGTTTACAAGAAAAATGTCCCCCCCCCCGCACGCGCGCACGCACATCCTCCAACCACACACACCCATATTTTACTCCATTGCGGTTTATTTCACACCTCAAACATTTAGTAAAAAATTAAGCAAATACAAGTAATCTGCAATAAATTACAGGTAGTAAGAAAATAAACTACTAACTCTTTTATGCTGCGTCCGCACCTACACGGGTATTTTTGAAAGCGCAGCTGTTTCGGCCACACGTAAACGGCGTTTTGAATCACCGAAAACTGAGATTTTTTAAAACTCCTTTTTTGCGTTTACGTGTGGACGAGGAATACAGAGTTCATCACGCAACGTCAAAGGTATGTGCCTTTTTTCATGTCACGCTGTGCGCCACGTTATTGTTTACATGAGATGAATTGCAGAATGGCAGATAGAGACAAAATACTGTTAATCTGACTGTCTGCAGGTTTTACATGCTTACATACACACACGCAGTTACTGTCCCTCCATTTAGAAAGGCAGAGCCGTCACGGTGTGATTATTTTACGTGTAGTTGTTTTTTTTCCTGTGTAATAATTTTCAACATTGCTATCAATACATTTTTCAAAAAATGCCTCTCTGTGCAAAATGGGTTTAAAAACATAAACAGCTGTGGGATACTGTTTGTCCGTGATTTGGAGAGCCCAGCGCGTGCTCCCGACGAAGGGAAAACCAATTCTGCAGGGGAGACCTACCTCAGCACTTGTGCAGGTGAAGCCAAAGGGAAGATATGCTTCACCATATTTTCTAGTCTTTGGCTTAGAATGAAGTTGGTTTGGAAACATATTCCAAATGGCTCTGCGCCCCCCCTAGGGGGCGGGCCCCACACTTTGGGAAGGTCTGTGTTAGCCTAACTATTAGCCTAAAAATCCATCATCAGTATTATATGAATCATGATAAAACACACCAAGTATTTTTTGGTTCCTGCAACTGGTCCGTCAGGTTATTGTCTCCCCAGAAACACTTCCCTTGTGCTTTTGGAAATCTGTTTCTACTTTCTTCTTTCCTATTTCCGTTGTGGTTTGTGTGCTTTTGCAGCGTTTTTCTTATTGCTGCTGTTTTCTTCAGTTGCAGTCTGTTTGGCCTCTCGGGGCCACCGTATGATTGAGACCATTCAGTTATATGGAAAGTCTTTATTGATGTCATAGCACAGGGCAGCAGTTTGATCTTTTTGTGGTGTACACAGTCAGACTTGTTTTTGTAGCCAGCTGTTGGCCCATGAAACCCTGTGTTGACCAGGTGCTGTGAATATGCACCATGCCTGCCACAGGACACATCTGTGTGCTTACATACTTTATACATAAGGCACCTTTTATTTCACTGAAGGAGCTGAACTGACACAGTGTGAGCGCAGAGATTACATACGATTGTCTTTAGTCTGTAAAGTTTTCATTTCATTAATAGATGATTTGAACCAACTTCTTACTTCAGACTGAGTCGATCAATTTGCATGTAAACATTTGTCATCTCGATAAAAACATAAAAGAGTGAACAGATTTAAATTTGGGGGGTTCTTTCAAAGCTGCTAGTGTTTGATAGAGTCAGTAAAAGTGATACTGCCTCTTGTTTGGAACACAGTAATAAAACTTAATAATGAGTTGAATTCAAAGACACATTTTTCATTGTGCTGCTCTGTCAAACCCAACGCCGCTCTAACTACAGCCAATCAGACGAACAAACAAACAAGCCCTGCATGCAGACCAATAACAAGTCATCTATCCTCAATTTTCCCTCTCCCCCTTTCACCAGAATGCCTTTCTTCTCCCTTTTTTCCTCTCCTCTGGGCAATCTCCAACTCCTCATATACATCTGTACAAATTGATTTCCTCTTTACAAGGGAAGATAATGACTGTGGCGACAGAAATACCTGTAAGTGAGGGATAATTACACTGTGAGACACCACCCGCTGAGTTTCTTTCTCCAAGCTCCCAACAACATGAATTTTAAGCTTCGATGGCACTCAGCGGCGTCACACCAATGAGGCCAGGATTTGATTAAAATTATAGTTCTTTTGCTTCTACTTCATCTATTAAGATAGGAATCTTGTTCAGGACATTTATATATACATGTAAAGAGGGGCTGGTACAATTTAACATTTCTCCCCTGCTGTTAGACATAAAAGCGAACAAGTTGGGGTCTGTAAGCTACCTGCACAAAGCTGCTCGTGACAATTGTGAGTACCACGGTCCTCCTGCTCCCCTGTGCTCTCTGCAGCAGTGGGTGAGGTGCTGTTGGACCGATGCAGGCACAAAGCCTGGGTCAGTGGAATCGCATTTTTAACACTTAAGAATTTGACATCAGCAGCTGCATCTTGGGACTGATTGATATCATAATGGGATGAGACGCATTTTCAACTGCTTTACTTGTTATGACACATTTAAGAAACTTGAAGGCCAGTACACTGTAGGACAATCCAGGGACAACATCACAGCACCTACAGGCCACTGGTGGACTTTTCTCACAGCATCCAGCAAATACACAGAGAAACAGGCTAACATGTAGTGTAGTTTCTCTGTATGTATTATTGTAGGTTCTGCCTTACAATGTAAAGCGCCTTCAGGCGACTGTTGTTGTGATTTGGTGCTGTGTAAATAAAACTGAATTGAATAGTTTCTGCTGACACTCTGGAGAGGCTACTGGTGCTACGAATATGACATGGATCCATAGATTGTATTAGACTTAGAACTTTTATTGTCATTGTACAGTTGCTTGCACAATGAAATTATGTAACAAGACCACAAGGTGTGAAAGTAAAAGACAAAATACAGAAGAAGAAGAAAAAATATATAGGAACACTATGTACACGAGAACATAATAAATAATAAATAAGGCTGGAAAATGCACATCTGCCAAAATATTGCACAAAAAAAGACTTCAACATAATAAATACCAAATGGCAGCAACAGAAGTTTGATTAAAAGACCAATGTGACGTCGTCCATTGGTGTTGAAGTGGAAACGTCTTTGAGGGTCTGTATCTCACAGCAAACCATATCATTGTCAGATGATTCAATTCAAATACTCCAAAGGTGTCATTTGTGATATCTGCCCTCCTGCCAGCCTTCAGTACATATCTCAGGAGTCTGATATCTGATAAGCGGACTTTCCTTCACTGATGATGATTCATTCATCATATGGTGTCATGTGACTTTGATTGTAGCCTGGTGCAGGGCCGTCTGGTCCGGCTGTAGTTTATAGTGATGCTGTTGCTAAATGAGCAAAGTATGCTTGATTAATGACTGCCATCTACCTGCACAGTGGATTTACTGGCAGCTCAAAGAGCTTTGAAATACATGCTACATGCGTATGTCTATACCCAGTATCTACAGCTCTGTGGCCTTAATAGAATCACCAATGAATTTAACAGTTTTTGCACTGTGGGAGAAAGAAACCCACGCAGGTATAGGTTTGCCCTGAGGTGAGTGTAACCCCTACAACACCATCACCTAAAGTGTGGTTTAAACATCCTGGGCCTCACCAATCCCTTCGTGCATGCCTCTGCGACACACGTGACCCTTTAACTTGATTTTGATCAGGTGAATGCATCATTTTGTAGCTGGTCTCAGTATGTTCTCATGTTCATACTGAATCCACGCTGTCTTTGAAACATCCCATCTGTCTTTTATTGTTTTTCTATTGTGTTTGATCCCTGATTATCACTGTGAGCTATTAAGTTCAATTTGTTATTGTACAAATGATGAAATGAATGTGTTCAAACAACATTTGAGTTGGTGACAAAAGCTTCAACTTTTACAGTGATTATCTCCTCTCATTAGTCACCATTTCTCAAATCAAAATCAAAAGCGCCTCCTTGCTTTCACTTTTTTTCCCTCCTTAAAAGTCATCAAACAGGCATTGAGTACAAGCCCTAAACTTCTAAAACAAGCTTCTTCTAGCAAGTGGAAGGAGGAGAAAAAAAAGCACAATAGGTGGAAACAAATGAGAAAGGACAAGTTTCTATATTCTGAAGTAAGAGCTAAAAGGTATGCAGATGTCTCCTCATTCCTCTCCTTCCCCGGTGACAGGTATGTCAGGGCTCTGAAAGCCCTTGCAGTATAATTACACGCCATCCTATCTCCCCCCCAGCAAAGTAGGTGTTGCTCGAAAAGGAGCATCGTGCTATTAGATCCCTTCGACTAAAGGAAGGGAAACCCAGGGGAATCGCATCTTTAACAAAGCCCATCTCCTTTGCCTTTAAATATCTCTAGCACCCCCACCCATCCCTCTGAGCCTTGCTATCTGTTTCTCCACCCAAAGAAGAACTTGTCTTCTCTATATGTGTGTGTGTGTGTGTATTTATATATATGTGTGTGTGAGTGTGTAAAACAAGGTACTGGTTTAAAATAGAATAGAAAATCATATTTACAGCCTGGTACAAAAATGTGGAGGTAAAGTGGAGCCCTTCTAAGGTCTGTGTGCCTTTGGTCAGTGTAACTGTAGTATTTTATTGCACAGTTACTTATTTACTCGTTTTAGCAGGTATGTGCACCCATGCTGTTTATGAATGCAGCTCGCTAACACAGTATTCAGCCTCACATACAGCTCACTCTTACAGCCTCTCTCTTTGCTGTACACCTAGCCTCACAGCACTACTTTTTTCATCTGTCCCATTTTTCCTTTGCTATTGCATTAAATACCCACAGAACAACATCTCATAACCTGTGTTTTATTCTCCTACATGTCTGTCCCAGTATGCTCCAGTCACCTCCCTCACACACTCTACTAGTCCACTCTTTCCCTCCTGACATCCACCCTGGTGGGTGAACACAATGACAACATTCAACATCAACTCTTTGATTTCTGGCTTTAAACTAATGATCCCATCTGATTTTTCCGACTCCATGTCTCTTCTACACCGAGGTAGAACGGTTTGAATCTGCCTCCGGTGCTCCTGGCCTCCTTCCACATTGTCTCCTACACTCCTTCTCTCCATCATGTCAGCCAGCTTATCATCCATAGTCCCTACATTTAAGGTCCCCACTGTCACCACCAAGCCTACATTTCTTCAGCCTTGCTGCCTCTTAATACGTCTTCCCCTCTTTCTTCTTTCATTGTCAACACCTTCCACTGACACCCTGCTGACTGGTAGAAACAAACTAGTTGCCATCCCAGTTCACTAATCAGTAGTGGACAGGTCTTGGAGCAAATCACCAACAGAGGGAAGAATAAATTAGTTACTAAATAACCAAAGTTTTCATATGAAAACTATTAATTTTGAAACAGGAACAGTGCAAATGTTTCCAGGGAAGCATTCAGCATCTGTTTGATGTAAAGGATAGATACAAGGCAATTTGATGTAAAACTATAAATGTTAACATAACGTTCAGTGGAAATATTATAACAGTGTTTTTATTCCACTGATGAGTGAATGCTGCTGCTGTCAGGGGACTTTATTCTGTTAGTTTTATTATTATTTCTAATAACTTACTGTGTTTTTATCTGTTTGACAGCGATTGTTATACTCTGTACGTCTATGGGGTTATTTTATGCTTTATTCCATATGGTGATTTTGGTATTTAATTGCTTGTAAAGTGTTCTTGATTGTCTTGAATGTACCTGTAAATAAAGGTTTCTCCCTATATCATGATTATATTCATTAAATGTACATATCTATATGCATGTACTGCATGCATGCATATGAAAAAGAGTTTAACATTATAGAGCATGCACAGATTTACATGAAGGATAAAAACATGTTCTAATTAACTGCTGCTGCACAGAAACCTCAGTAAGAATTGATTTTTCAGTATTTACACATTATTGCTCGGTGATGTAATCAAAGTATTTTGGAAGTTTTAAAAATATTTTACAGCCACAGCTGGAGGAACCTCAGACAGACGATGTCAGTGGAAGGTTTTAGCACACTGAAATATGTAATGATATAATTTTACTGGATGTTAGCTCATCTCTTCAGTTTTCTAATTCAGTCAGAATCATCCTCAACAAAAAAATAAGGCTGCACAAAACCTGCGTGTGTTAGGCGCTCTGCTAACCTAAGTAGGTCAAACTATCTGCAAAGAACGCAACTCCACAAACTTTCCATCGTCAACGCCTTTACAGGCGTGCGTGGGGTGGGGGTGGGGGGTGGGGGGGGGGGGGGGGGGTATCACTTGTCACAAACTTGACACTTCTCTCCTTTTCCAGACGAGGAGGAGGAGGAGGTGAGGGAGAAAAGAAAGAAAAGAAAAAAACTCCAAAGGACTGTTTCATTGTTCTGAAGTTTCCCACCCTTTTTTGCATTGCCTATCATTGCTACTGAAATCAACACTTACCTTTTCAATGACAACCTGGCAAATTGCCAGACATTAAGGGGAAGTGCATGAGGCCTGGAGTGTGTGTGTGGATGCAGGCTTGTTGTTTGTGTGTGTGGGTGCGGTGGGGAGGGTGACTGTCTAATGCCTGGTCCCAGGGGCAGGAGACAGAATGCTAAAATAGCTTCATGCCTGCGCCTGCTCCGGAGCAGGATGGAGTTTTGGTTAAAAGGTTCCTGATTTTTTTCCAGCCCTGCGAAAACACGAGCAGGTTTCGTCTTTAGGGACCCCATTACAAGACACGGTGAAATTATCTGAACTAGATTAAACCTGCTGTGCTCTCAGACAAAACGATCCGTACAAGAACAGCTGGAGAGAAAACACTAAATCCCACAAAACCACCCTCTTTGCATTTTTCTAAATAGGAAGAAAAGGGACAGCGTATGTGTGTAGTAATGCATTTGAAGCTGCAAAAATGACAAAATAGCCACGGCCAACTGCTCTTCTTGCAAATTTCCTTACATCTCACAGTAGTGCAGAAACACCTGTACAAGGAGAGCAGAATCCCACGCCTGTAACAGAGTGTGAGATTCAGATGCAGGCTTTAACCTGAGAGGAGGTTTTTGCGGTGTTTGGGACTCCTCTGATGTTTTTCATGATCCACAGACAGAATAGGGGAAGCTACCAGATTGCAGCAGAGCTTGGTGGAGAAATAATCACTGCCACAGCAAATTCATCTGTTCTGCGATAACGGTACATTTCAAAGAAGTTGTCCAACACCTCAACTCTGAAATGTTCTCTTATATACTGATAACTACAGCACTATGGCCATTTGTGTATTTGCTCAAAAAACTTTTTCTATATGTATGGAAATTTACCGAAGACCAGCATGTAGCTAGAGAGAAGGAAAAGAAAGCATTACATTTGAAACGATGACCAAAAAGAACATGGATGCTGAGAAATCTCTGTAACTGATTCATGCTTTGCTCCAGAGTGTTCGATAAACGGCGGGTGTAACGAGTGTGAATACAGGTGAATACAAGCTCGGAAAGAAAAGCTTCTGGACTTCTTGAAGACATTTCACCCCTCATCAGAGAAGGTTACCTCGCAGCCCGTTGTTCATTCAGTGGGCTAGTTTGAGTCATTGTGCAAAGGTCTGTTTATAAGGTTGGAAACCTGCAGTCAGCTGAGACTGAAGAAGTCACCTGGTGACGAAACGTTTCTCCCACTGAAAATGTCCAGAAACAGAATCAACCTTTTGGGATCTCATCCGAGAAGTTTCAGGCTTCGTCCACACTGAGACGGCGTTTTTGGTCAAGGAAAACAGAGCTTTTTGAAAACACTCTCCAAAGTGGATACATTTGAAAACGTTGTTTTCGTGTCGCAGTGTGGACTGTTTAAATGGAGGCTTTCGAAAACAATGACGAATTTTAGTCATGTGATGCACTCATGTGACCAATTAAACTAAGATAGCAGAGGGAGGCTCCAAATAGCTTTTCTTCAACTTCTTTAATTCTCACTCACTTTTGCAACTTTGTACTTTTGTGTTACACTCAGCAACAACTCCACCTCATTGTTAGTCCATTTAAAAAACTTGATGCTTTTCCTCGACATTTTGCCGCAACGTTTCAAAGAGCAGGGAAAGTAAATAAACGGCAGACAGAAATAATGCAGGTTGAATCGTCTTGCATTTCATGCATGCTCAGTACAAGAACGTAAGCATTTTCAGTGTGGATGAAAACGATTGAAAATGATAGCGTGGAGCATTTTTAGACGAAAACACTGCTTTTAAAATTATCTGGATTAGTGTAGACGTAGCCTGAGAGTGTCCCTGAGCGGGGCATGGACCCCCTATTGATCCTCTGCCTAATCACACAAGCCACGGTGTGAACGGGTGTGGGTCACAATCGGCTAAGGTTTCGGGTGAGACTTACAGAGGTCGACATGGCCCTTCTCCTTCGCTGAAACTCTTCTTCATTGAAACTCAATGCAGCGACTGGAAGAACCGATCCTTCTAAGGATCTAAACCCAGCAACAAATGCATTCCCTACTCGGAGACCACAGCACTCTATCTCTAATGTAAATACACAAACCATGCAAATTTGTCATTCAGTTGCTTTCGTCAGTTCCACAAAGCTGAGTCCTGATCAACAACCCAGACACATCCTGTATCAGCAGTCTCCAAAGGGGCAGGAGCCTCCGTGCTTTCCCTCAACTCTCTCCACTGAATTGCTCTGCATTCATTTCCATTCTGCAGTCTTTTGCTTTAAAAATCCTTACAATTGTAACCTGTTTTGCATTTGCCCCCACCCCACCCCCCCGTCTGGGTTGGGAAGATGCTGCTGTCCGTGTGCTTATTCAGAGAGAAATGGCCTTTTGTCTCTGCTGCTCTCCGTCACAGAAGGTCACGCAGGCTTACCCCGCTGAATAAAGCCTCGGCCATTGTTATAATTTGCATTGATGCATAGAGGGGAGCGATGGGGTGGCAGAGGGCGAGGGTGGGTGTATGTGTGTTTATGTGTGGTAGTGTTCCGAAGGGGGAGGTCAGCGTACCGTGAGGCAGGCAGGGTGGGAGGAGGTTATGCAGAATGACAGTGTCTTTGCTTGGAAATGTGAACAATGGATGGACAGTGTTTTTTCTTCTTCTGCCTAAACCGCCACGAGCACTGACGTGCACACACATCGTCCTCGTCACTCACCCTTGGGAGAACGAAGGCCTCCTTCGCCAAGGTCAGCGGCAAGGACAGAGCCGGGACAATTAGTATGCAGATCAGGAGTGAGGTGTCATTTAAGGGTATTGCTCTGATGCAATTACATTAGTTAGGCCAGGGAAGAATTCCCCATGTGACCTCAATCATATGTGGAACTGAAGGAGGAAGAGAGGAAACAGGCAAAAAGGATCACCTGAAGCCTCTTCTTATCTGCACCTCACCTTATCTTATTTGCTTTACCTACAAATGTTCAAAGGGGCCAGAGGTGACAGATGAACAGAGAGATCATCGGCTTCTCTCTTTACATGGTGATGGGAATTTTATTAAAAGAATATCTTAGAACGTGTTGTTGAAGAAATATCAGCTTGTGCACTTACAAAGAAAGTTTGAGAGTTTGGTTGCCCTGTGGCAGCTCGACGTTTAATCTCCCTCCCATTGAAGTCTGGAGACTAGCAACACCACACCTTGAGCATAATGTGCTTCTTTAACCACTCCTTTGTTGCCTTGGCAGTATGTTTTGGATCATTGCCACGCTTCCATCTATGACCGATCTTCAGCGTTCTGGTTGAGGGAAGGAGGTTCTTGTTCAGGACCCCGTCAGTGGCCCCAGCAGAAGAACATCCCCAAAGCTTAATGCTTCTACCTCTCTGCCTGACTGTGGGGGACTGTGTTTTTGGGTCATAAAGCCTTCAGATTAGTGGATTACCTGCTCCACCTCCTGAGCTACTGTGAAATTTTTGTGTTAGTTTTATGCAACGGTGTAAAACTAACACAACAGTAAAACATGGTGAAAAATAAAACAAAGACAGAATGAATGTTTTAAAGTATTCTAGGCAACTGAAATGCTTTACCTTAAACAGGCTGCTGATGCTCGAAAACCCTCCAATGTGGCTGAATTAAAACAATTCTGCAAAATTCCTCCAGAGCGATGAAAGCAGTTGCAAACGCTTGATTGCAGTTGTTGCTGCTGGGGTGATACAATCAGTTAATATGTTTAACTGATTGCACTTTTTTACACAGGGCCAGGTAGGTTTGGAAAGCTTTTTCACTTAATAGATGTGGTGGAGGGTAAACAGCTGTTGTAAAGATGTGACCCCTTTTTTCAAAGGGATTAAATTTATCTGACTCCTGCGTTTTTTGCTCTCTGCTGCTTGTCAGTCTCATCAGTTTCCTTGAGTGTTGTTAAAACAGCCAGTGTTTTTTTTTCTATTAGCATCCATCAGGTTACCAGCTTGCAGTGGGGATGCATTTAGGTTGTATTTTAGCCACATGCTAAACATGCAAACTTCCAAATAAAGCATTTCTTTTACATTTACTGCTGCCCACAATAATGGATATTTAATGATGTTGTGTTTTTCAAATGTTCCTGTTGTGGAGTGGACAGTCAGAGTATTTTCTTTGCCATAGCAGTTAACTGTGGCCTCAGAGGGAAAATGAAATTTGCTCCTCAACCAACACCCTTTTCCTTGATTTTTTGAGAAATCTCTGCCTGTGTTGTAAATTTTTTCCAATTCTTACTCATTCACTCCTTCTATCTTTCTCCCTCTTGTCTGAATTAATGAGATGGGGTTTGATCAGGGCAGCCAAGTGTTCAGTGGGAAATCTCACAGCCCGCCTTGTGTCCCGTAATAGAATTTTCATCTAATGCATACATAAATCAAACATCTTTCTGGACATTTTCATATGCATAATGTCATTTCATCCGGTTTCTTTCCAAGTGGGGAGCTGTGCTGGGCTGAGGGTGGGTTAGTGTTGGGTATGTTTTGGGCTGGGAAGGGGGTTATATGTAGGTGGCAGTGGGGTATTGGTACAGAGAGGTTAGTTTGTTTTCATGTTCTTTTTTTTCTTACTTCTCTCCTTCTGTTCCAGTTTCGTACTTTTTTGACTTTGTCTTAATGCTTTCAATTTATTTTGCTGACTGCGTAGCCGTGGTGTGAAGCCATGCTTCGGAGATCTTTGGGGTTTGGTTGTCAGATATCTGCATTGAGTTTAAAAAAAAGGCAATACATGTGGATGTGTGTGTACATACTCACGCCGCCATCGGTGTGTGTGTGTCTGAGGCATGTTGATGGGTGTTCAGAAGCAGTAGCAGAAGCTGCTTCATCACATCGCTACCTTATTCTTGAGGGCTTTGTTATGTAAATGCAAGAGGAAAAACTAGTAGATTCAAAGTGCTTTTTCTTCTCAAGGAGGTAGGGGATAAAAAAGAAGCAAGTGACAAGGTGTCTTGATTGTCCTTAGTGCTTTGCTAGTCTCGCACTAACAAGCCTTGATATTGTAGAAATTCCATTTGCAGTCATCTCAATTTGCATGTCTTGGACAGTTCTTATGCACACTATTAACTCTCCCTGCTTCCACTGCTGTGGAGACAGAACGTGAATGTACTGGACCAAATGTACAGTCAAGTGTCCAAGTTGTGTGGCAATAATAATAATAATAATAGTAACACACACACACACACACACACACACACACACACACACACACACACACGCACACACACACACACAAATAAATGAATATGACTGTTCATGACTGAGATTTGTGTATATATGATAGGAAACACCTGATATTGCATCACTTATTCCCTGATGATTCAAGCTTTTAAAGGTGACCTATTCTGCTTTTTCTTTTTTCTTTTTTATGTATTGTTACAAAGTGAACATTAACATAAAACATGGTAAAAGCTTCAAAAAGTACAATACTTGCATGTATGGCCCAATATAACGGGGGTACAGTTTCAGGTTGAGAGCCTTGACCAGCACATCCTGGGCAGGGAGCCACACCTGTCCTGGCGAATACTCCAGTGCCGGAGTGCGATGACGGTCCCCGTACCTCTTGCTCTGAGCCGCTGTCCTTTCAGGATTGGTTCCAAGCCTGCTGGCGGTGTTCCCGATGGTGTTGGACTGATGGGATTGTGCGAGCTCAGGTTCTTAGGGGGAGTGGATATTCCAGAGAAGTGGGGACGGACCTGTGGCTGAGGAATTAAGGGAGTTGTATACGTATTCTAAACAAGGCAACTGCTGTGACCAGGAGTTTGAGTTCTGAGAGGTAACACAGCTTAGAGC
The DNA here is from genome assembly GCF_036321145.2 of Pelmatolapia mariae. Classification (NCBI taxonomy): domain Eukaryota; kingdom Metazoa; phylum Chordata; class Actinopteri; order Cichliformes; family Cichlidae; genus Pelmatolapia; species Pelmatolapia mariae. Next base: position 39,013,213 of record NC_086241.1, read on the forward strand.
AGCCTCAAGCTCCTGGTTCCGCTGCTCGGTTTTCCCATTGGTCTCAGGATGGTAACCAGAGCTGAGACACACTTTGGCTCCTAGAGATGAGCAGAAAGTTTTCCAAGTTTGAGAAATGAATTGCGGGCACCTGTCAGAGGCAGGTGCCCACAATTCATGGGACTGCCATGGAGTCTGAAACATGATCTAATAGGACTTTGGTAATTTCAGAGGCAGATGGGAGTTTACGAAGCTGAGCTGCTTGTAAATGACAGTCTAACCGTTAGATGGTGGGAGGCCGGTAACAAAGTCTAATGTGATGTGAGACCACGGGTGGTGAGGCGTAGCAAGGGGCTGCAGTAGCTCCGCCGCCCATGAAGTGCTGCTCTTGCTCCGGGCACAGATTTTGCAGGCTGTGACATACTCCCTCACATCTCTTTCCATGATGTCCCACCAGAAGTAATGTCTGAGCAAAGAGAGAGTTCGACTCTCCCACAGATGACAGGCAAAGCATACTGTGTGGCCCCAATGGATAATGGCTGCGCGAGCAGCTGCAGGCACGTTATGCCGATCAGGAGGCCCAGTCCCCGGGTCAAGGTCTCCGAGAGGTCCTGTTAGAGAATAGTGGTTTCAGTGTCCCAGGTAAGATTTCCAATGTCCCAGGTAAGATTTCCGATAGAAGAGGTGGATGGCAGAATGTGCTCAGGGGTGGACTAATCTGAATCTTGGGAGGACTCTCAAGAGACAGTGTCTGCCTTAACATTCCTAGAACCTGGGCGATAGGAGAGATCAAGGAAAAAACGGCTAAAGAATAATGTCAGGAAAAGAAAGCACAGAGTTGGAGCTTACTTTGGGGTGGACTGCTCGAACCTTGGGCGGGCCAATCTTCACCTGCTATAACAAAGCCCAGGAAAGACATGAAACTCACATTTCTCCACTTTGATATACAAGCAGTTCTCCAGAAGCTGCTGAAGGACACTGTGCACATGGGTCTGGTGTTCGGCCGGGGTTCTAGAGAATATGAGAATGTCGTCCAGATACACAAAAGCAAAATTACGGAGGAAGTCTCTTGAAACATCATTGACGAGGGACTGAAGACAGCTGGAGCATTGGTGAGGCCAAAAGGCATGACTAGGTATTCAAAATGCCCCAACTGGGAGTTGGGGCATTTTGTCTTTCACCTGCCGCCCTCGCAGATGGGGGCAAGATGGTATGCACTGTCGAGTGATTCAAACCCTGAATAATTAGAAGCAGGGGATATTTATTGTTTATGGTGATGTCATTTAACCCCGATAATCTATGCAGGGCCTCAAAGACTTGTCCTTCTTGGCCACAAAGAAAAACCCAGCTCCTACTGGAGAGGGGTAGCTCACGGGAGCTCAGTAGTGATGGGGCCTGAAGGAAGAGCAGATCACAGACATTCGGCACGACAAAATAAAATCCAATTAATTACCTTGCCAGGGAAAACCGAGGATGAGCGGATTATCTGGAGGTGTGAGCGTAAAAAGTGTTATGGTTTCCCAATGGTTACCTGAAGTGATTTGCTGCACAGGTTCTGTCTTATGGGCGATCAAAGCAAAAACCTTATTAAAACGGCTCTCGCTCTCTTCCTGAGTGAGTCTCAACCACGTGATTTGCGACCGGAGGGGCTTGGTGCGTTGCATCAGTCAGCACAGCGTGAATGTCATGAACGATGGAGAATTTTTTCCTGCGTGCTGCTTATTGCCTGCCACTGTTTATCTAGATATTGCAGGGCCTCCTCATGTGCCCCTAACATTGCTCCTTGCGGCTTAATTGCAGTACGGATTGGGTCTGCTGGGTCCATGTCTGGCCAGATCATACTGTCACAGGTGGCACGGAAAAGTCCCTAAAAGAAGACACAAAATACTGGAGTGATCAAGTTAACAGTGAGTTTATTCACAAGTGGTGAGCAACTCTGCACAGGGAGGGTCTCACCGAGTAGAGGGTCTGAAACAGGAGATTGAGAGGTTTTAGTGCACAGCAACGTCAGTGTCGGGGAGTGTTTACACTGTGCGATCAGAACATGGCTTACTTCTTTGGCAGAAAAGGTCCAGGGTGTTGGTGAGCCGTGGGCGAGAGAGGAGAGTGGAGATTGGCGAGCAGGAGGGTGGGCAGTTGGATGTGATCTCCAGCTTAGACAGGTGGAAAGTGGCTAATGTCCTTACTGGTGAGTGGCAGTGTGAGTCGAATGGACCAGCGACAGAAGTAACCAGGTGTGTACGGAGAAGATGTGAGGAATGAGTCAGGATGCAGGTTACCGCAAACATAACACAGGATTACTTTGAAGATCACACAAGGAAACGGTGAGAGGTGGAGAGCCGATTTTACTGCTCTAGAATGGCAGACGATCTGGTGAAGAGTGGAGAGCTGTGCTGCTCCTAAAACTGCTGCAACTGATTGGCAAAACAAGCTGTAGGTGAGGAAAGGCAGGCTCGAGCACTGAGTCGCTCCCCAGAGGCGGACCGCTCCTCCAGCAGGGAACAATAATAGCCAACACTTGAGGGCATGATTTGGGGACCTTGATCGACCAGTAAATCGGCTAGTTCTCTCTGTGCCACAAAGCAGTATAGCATCTGCATAACAGCAAAAGCAGCACCAATCCATCTATTAATCTCAACTGTGCAGTGTGAGCTGGTGGGCACAAACTGATCAGGCATAAAGTAGAGACCAAATCCTGCAGCTTGACTACACCGAGAAATTCTGTCCATTAAAGACACAAGGATCAAATCCACACTGTTCCCCTTGAATCTGAGATTTGATTCTTGTCTCCAGTATCCTGGCACAGACTTTCCCGTGAAGGCTAAAACTGATCACCTGCAGCTGGTACACACTCCGCTCCCCCTTCATAAAAAGGGGAGCCACCACCCCATCTGCCAGTCCAGGGGTATTCTCCCTGACTTCCATGTGACATTTCAAACATGTGTCAACCAAGACAGCCTGATAATATCCAGAGCCTTGATAAGCTCAGGCCAAATCTCATGCACCCAAGCAGTTGTTTCACTACATCAGTGGTCTGTTGGTACCTACCAGCTGCCTCTAGAGACCCAGAAGCTAACCAAGCCAAAAAGGATCCTTTCTTCAACTTGTTGGCTCCCTTCACCTTGCATGCCCAGTGTTTTCCACCAAGGTAGACACCGGGACACTTGCGATACTGTTGAAGTTCTGCTGGTGGTGGTGGGATCTGAAAATACCCCAGAGCTGGGCCTCTGCCAGACATTCTCAGTGCCCTCTCACTGTGGGCAACTCCACACTGGGAAATATTGTATCCCCTCTCAAGGAGACTGATTCCAGAGCCTGTGCCTTGTGTTGATGTGAGCTCAATATCTATCTCCATACAGCACTCACAGGAGGGTGGGCCAGTCTTGCTCCTTCATGCTGCATCCAACCAAGCCCCATGGGCCAAGGCCTGGTTCCTGGGTACTCTCCCTTGAGCCCCTGAGGCCTAACCCTATCCCAGGCAGGGTAAACTGGTCCCTTGCTCTCTTTTCCATAGGGGTTATCTGAAATACTCTTTGTCTGGTCCCTCACAGAGACAACATAACCTGGCAGCTCTGCACTCACCTTCAGGACTGAGGACGTGGTGAGAGCCCTCAGGAGGACCAGGGAGAGGAGCTCACCCGGCCCTGAAAACATCAGCAGTCGAGTTCTGAGGCACTGTGCAGGGCAACTAGGAAGTGTGTTCTGGACTCTATTTCAACACTCAGTCGACAGTCACACCGTCCCCCAGCTGTGGAAACACTCCACAGTCATCCCCATCCCCAAAAGAAACAACCCAAAGTCTCTGAATGACCTTCGTCCTGTGGCCCTCACTTCCCTGGTGATGAAGGCCATGGAGAAGATCATAAACCAGCACATCGTAAGTGCAACTGACCCCCTGATGGACCCACTCTTTGCTTACCGTGCACGCAGAGGTGTTGAAGATGTCAAAATCTTCATCTTGGAGTCCATCCACAAACATCTGGAACTCCCTGACTCCTCCGCCAGACTTCTGTTTGCTGATTTCTCATCAGCGTTCAACACTCTGCAGCCTCATATCCTGGCCACTAAACTTTCCTCCTGATTTCACCTGGATGATCAGCTAATCCTGTGGATATTGGACTTTTTGACCAACAGGACTCAGAAAGTTCGGGTCAACAACTCTCTTTCCGGTCTCCGTTCCACTTCCACTGGCTCCCCCCAGGGCTGTGTGCTCTCCCCCCTGCTCTTCATCCTCTACACCGATGACTACAGATCCACACAGCCCAACTGTCGCCTGGTGAAATATGCTGACGACACAGTTCTCCTGTCACTGCTGTCAGGCCCCTCACAACGCCACGGGCCCGCTCTGCAGGAGTTTGTAGAGTGGTGTGACAGCTCCAAACGTGAGCAAAACCAAAGAGATGGTGGTGACCTTCTCCAGTAGGCAGAGGGATCTGGCTGCTTCAGTCACCACCACCATCCATGGGAAGCCAGTGGAGGTAGTTGAGGAGTACAAATACCTGGGAACCATCTTTGACAACCTCCTGAAATTCTCTGCCAACACAGAGGAGATTCTCAGGAGGTGCCACCAACAGCTATACCTCCTTAGGAAACAGCTCCTTTGGAGTCAGCACAGCCATCATGATGACTTTTTACTATGCCTTCCTGGAAAGCATCATGACCTTCTCCATCACCTGCTGGTTCCACTCCCTCAGCCTTCATACAGGAACAGACTGCAGCACACTGCATCAGTGTGCTCTAAAATCATTGGCCTGTCAGAACTCTGGCACAGGTTCAGCCAAAATCATCAACGACCCCTCTCACATTCTTCACCCAGCATTTCAATGGCTCCCCTCTGGGCGACGCCTCCGCTGCATTTCCTGCAGGACTGAGAGGAGGAGAGCCACCTTTGTCCCCAAAGCCACTCTGCTTTTTAACTCCAGCCGATGAGACATTTCCCACACCAGAAACATAAACTACACTCTTTTTATACTGCTGACACTTTATTCACTTTTACTCACTTACAGTTATTTATTCACCTTCCAGTCACTTTAATTTTAAAACTGTATATATAATGTATATTCTGTGTATTTATTATCTCACTCTTATTGCCTGTTCTTATTGTCCTTATCTTCAACGTCATGCTGCTCTGTTGTTTGTTAGTTGCCCCTTGGGGATAAATAAAGTCTTCTGATTCTGATTCTGATAACTCCTGGGATCAGTGGGACACACAAAGTCCATGTGGTGGTGATTCAGGAGAATTTTTTTTCTATTCTTGGCTTTTCATTAAGTCACATGATAAATCAGGCACACACCCACCTATCTGCACACCACCTGTGTGTGTATATGTGTGTGTTTTGCTGAATCATGTTCTGTGATGTGTTAAAGCCGGCCCTGATGCCAGTGCAGCAGCACTTAGCTGTGGTTGTCTGTGATGGTGTGTTACATGCTGCAGGATCTTTGCATTGACCCTGACACAGCCAGCCTGGCTGCTCTCTAAGTTAATGTGACGAGGATGTGTCCACTCCCATAAATAATGGAAAGAGCTGGCAGCACCGTCTCTGTGTTTACACTGTGATTAGTTGTCGCCTCAATTCTCTTTGATACTAATTAAAATGTAATGTATTTTCATTTATTTTGCTCATCTGAGCAGTTGCCACACAAATCATCAAGTAGTAAACAGTCCTAAGCTCAGCTGACTGTACTATGTGTGTCAGCAGAGACACAAGGAAAGGTTCACATCTACAGCTATATATTTGTTCTTACAGTTCACATATTTATATATGAGTACACTGTGTATATAAACTGCATGTAGACATATAGTGTAGACAACATGTTGATATGTCAAATGGTGCCTCCGTCTTACAAACTGGAATTATTAGTGGCTGAGCTGTCCCATTGTTAAAGTTTCACAAATTCCACATTTAGAGCAAAAATGGTGATGGCACAGGTTTCTCAGAAGTGTGACAACACTGTTGGACTGATGGGACAATTGCATTTTTGGTTTCACTCAGTGGTTAGTTTTAAGCAGGTCTTGCATCTTTTAGTGCCTAAATATCAACAAATTGTTGTTTTTTTTATGGTTGACTTACTTAAAAGCACTTGTTTGATTTAAGCATTTAATAGCACTTCGTTATGCTTAAGCAATATAGATGCTTGTTGTTGGGTCAAATCCAGAACAATAACATTGCACACTGAAAATGTATCCTTACCCAGTGCATTAGCTTTTTGCCAAAGTTATGCATAAATGTGATAATCTATCGATTCTGACAAAATGGTAGTATGTGATGCTGCGGCAACGACAATAGTCTGGTGTAGATACAAACTGCTGTGTAACAAAGTTTTTAGCTTTAAGGAATGCAGGTAAGTGACTGAATGTTTTTGTCTCTCTGTGATTATTTATTACTACCAATACAATGTGTTCAATAAGATACATGTATCACAGTTCAAAGGAATCAAGTTTAAATATCTGACAGCTGAAAGGTTTCTGAGGTTAGTAAAGAATGCGTATTTAGTTTTACGTTCATTCTGTTAGCTAAAACGTGGACCACACTCAGTATTTGTTTTATCAAAGTAAAAACTTCAAAGTGATCAATTATCTTCTATTAAGGCATAAAACAGAAGTCATTTTGTTAAATGTCATATAACATTTAAATATGAGAATTGTCCAAATTATACTGAAGAGTCATGATGTTGAGATGTAGGACATTAACACACACTGGTATTATGAAGTAGCTCAGGAACTTATATTGAACTGGACGTTGTGGTTACTGTCTGACAGACTCTTTTCCCATTTGATGTCCAGCACAGCTATAAATGAAATACAGATTGTGATGTTGTCCGCACGTCTCAAAAATGATACCCAGATCAAGTGCAAGTTAAAGTTCAAGTAAAGGTTGCACAGCATTTCTGTTCAAATTTTTTGTACATCAACACAACACATAGAATCTGCTAAAACAGAGTGAGAACAGCCTAAGGCCTCCATGATGAATATGATTCATTCACTTCTGTGGCACTATCTGAGAAAGCAGTGCTATGTGAAGTATACAGTAGTGTACAGGACTGATGTGTGTAGTTAGTGGTATTTACATGTTTTTTTAACTGATATTATAAAGAACAGAAATAGGCTCTTAGCCTGAGCATTCATGCATATTTTTTTGTCTTTAGTAAAGAGGGCCCTACCAGTGTAGTGCATTTGAATATTGGTAACTGTGTCTCTCGAGGGTTGTTGTACTGGACACTCCCAAAGTGTATGCAGAGTGAAATACTTTGCATCATCACATTTATCCAGGACTACCCAGGCATTTGCACATTGCTTAAACAGTTAGACAACATCCCCTTCAAAACACAGCCTATGATCAGGACTATGAAGTGCACTACGTTTAACTGGCTCTGTTGGAGGTTCGCCTTTCTCCCACAGTGGGCTGAAAATATTTCTATCCATGCGGCTAAGATACTTTACACACTCCACTTGACATTTTTGGCATTTTGAGCTGAAGCCAGTGACCATAAATATTATATGCTAGATTTCAGTTCAGCTTGCACTAGACTTCACAGTCGATGGTAAACGAAGTCAACTCACACAAACAAAAGCCAGATGACTGCTCAATTGTGAAATTAAACACAAAAAAGTAAGCAGGAAGAGACCGTGTAAACACTTCTTCCATTTCAACAGCATTTTTCTTGACCACATTTAGAAAACACCAACAGTTGGATGAGCCTTCGCCAAGTGTACCGTCTCTGTCTGTCAATTATCAGCCATCAGGTTCTAACAGCGCCCAGCAGCTCCAAAAACGTATACGTCTTCTCCTTGTCTACTGCCAGAGCCATATGTGAGCCTGACAACTTCTCTGGTGAAGGTTGGCTTCCAAATCCTTCTCTCAAGATGTTCTCCTCTTTGCCATAGCTGAGTGGATGCAGTGAGATGGAACCCGAGGCGGAGCAGCTGTAAAGGCAGGTGTTGGCTAACATGGAAGATGCTGCATCTTTGACTGGACATGCCGTGCTTTCAAGTCAGTCAGCTGCTGGAGAACATCTGGGCCTTGCTGGTTGAAGCTCTGTGATGACTAGAGCAGTCTGTACCAGACCATTGTGACATGTTGGATGCCTGTGCAATGACAAAGAGGCATCTGTGAGATTGGAAGAACAACAGGCCCACTAATGATTCTACACAGGTTCAGCTGACTTGGATTTTTCAAGGTTGACAGTAGTAGCTCCATACTGCAGCTGGCACGATCTGTGTTCCAGTCAAACAAAACCATGGTATTACTGATGATACAGTATTCCATTAAGTCACAGCACCCAGCTAAAATTGAATGGATTGCTACATATATAATGCCTTTCTACTCTCTGTCTCACAGAAAGGCCCCAACCCCTGGCCCACAGACTGGTACTGGTCCGTGAGTCATTTGGTACCGGGCTGCTAGAGTTGTGGCTCAGGTGTAAATTTTATGGTTTTCAAGGTTTTTATCGGTTTTATCATTATTTTTTTAATTGTCTTTATCATTTAAAAAAACCCAGGTTTCCCTGGGTTTTCCCCGTGTCTTATGAATAAATCTTCTTTTTTTTTTTTTGGTACCAGTACTGGTTTTATTTTGTGGTATTTATGCATGACACCTTAAAGGCCGATCCATGAAAATATTGTCAGACATAAACTGGTCCGTGCCGCAAAAAAGTCATAGACCCAATTGTTCTTACAGAACTCTGATCTATTCCTCAGCACTTTCTAACAGTTACACTCTGATGGGCACTTTGGGGAAACTCAGGGCTCAACACCTTGCCCAAGGCAACTTCAGCACATGGACTGGAGGATTCAGGGAACAATTGGTAGATGACCCACTCTACCACCTGAGCCACAGCCACTCCACATGCAGCTGTATATACACCAGAAACACATAGCTGTTAATGGTGTATACAATAAAGACTTAGCACAGTGTGTATGGAGTGATTTTTCAGACGAGATGATCCGCAAACTTCTCCAACGTTTATACCAATACTGAAGTAGGAATAGAACTTCTAGTTAAGGGTCTAAATCCTTGCTTTGCTTCTTTGTTAAACAGTTAGTTACTCAATACAAACCTTTAAACACTGTTTATGCAACACTGCTGTATTAGTGCACAAAACAGCACATAATTGTGAAAATGTGCCCAATTAATTTTCAATCCACATTTTCTACACCGTACATTATTTCTGATTAAACACTCTGATTATCTGTTGACCTCTTGGCTTGTTCAATCGCCCCTACCCAGACTACTTCACTGAAAAATAGCCCTGCTGTAAATGCAGCTGTGCAGTTATTTAGAGATGAGGTGTTTGGGGGACACTCGGAAAGGTGAATTATGTGTAAACAACAGAGTCGTTAGAACAGTAGTACTAGAAGTAGTAGAGTCAGAGTATTTGCACATGCCACAAAGCATGTGTCAGGTCTACTGTGTTTGTAGCCGTTCTGGTATTCTTTGATGATAATGATGAATATACAGTAAACATGAATTAAACTTTGTTATACCACATCTGACAGTAATCAGTTGGTATGTTCACAGATACACAAACACTGGACAAACTTTGGGTTTCAAGTGACATGTTACTTCCTTTCCATTACACAAACAACCTTCTAGAGATGTAAGCTAAATATTCACTTTTAAGTGCTTCTTCCACAGTGTCAAAGCACATATCAGAATGTGCAGGTAGATTTATCAGGGGCAGCCAGTCGTGCAGTCGTCCCCCAGTCAGGTAATGAAGCGAATATACCAGGCGACTGGTCAGAGAGGCCCAGGCTACTTAATGACAGCCAATATCTTCGAGTCTGGCGATGAGAAAGGCTTGAAATATTTGCTCAGGAGACTCGCTGCAGGTTTCAATCTCACCGCAAATCCATTTATATGTTTGCCTGCTGATTTATGGCCTTATTTTAACTGTCTTCTACATGCAAATGTGCGGCAACTGCTAAAGAAATATACATAATGTGATTCTCAGGGTCATCCCTCCAGCCTGTCAAGCTGAGGAGCTAGATGGTATGTTTGGAAGTGGAGCTCAGGGGGAATATGGCAAGTGTGTGTCTGGGTATAAGGGTGGGGGTGGTTGTGTAGGGAGAGTGTGTGTGTGTGTGCGTCTGTTTCAGGAAGGAATGTGTGTGTGGTGGTGGTGTTGCAGGGGGCGTATTTGGCCTTATTCCTCCCTGGACCTCATCTGAATAAAGCCCCCATAAAGGTTTTGGTTGGTATTCATTGGCCCTGTCCTCACCGCTATCAGCTACACAATTAGATCCCATGATCCACTGCTCCTCATAGAAAAGCACAAGTAGGACTGCAATTTAATTAAATGTCTAAAACTTAATGTCTAAAAGCAAATGTAAATATATAAGTAACTATTTGATTATCTCCATTGCTGTTTGGTGAAATGAGGACCCTATCATAGCTAATTTAGAATTAAATTGAGTCGAGTTTCAGTAAATCATCTAGCCATTTTTTTCTTGTCCAGCTACATACTGGAAGTGTTTGCTTCCTCCTGTCCTACACAGGAGATACCGATTTGAAAATGATTCCCAGGCAGGCAATTATGATCGTATATCCTGACACGTGAAAAGCAACTTTATTAAAGATATCTGTCATGGCATCTCCTCTGCCAGTCTCCTGGCGTGGACATGACAAAGTAGATTCATCAATTAAGGCCCAGCAATTGCATTAGGTGTGATATTAGACTGCCTTTACATTTTCTTTCACATTATTTTACACATTTTTCACACTGCAGTATATGTTAATAAGGAACCTCAGGCAGGGCCAATAATGCTCTGGGGAAAAGTGCTTAAAGTCTGGTTTATACCTGTGATCTTGGTCTTCAGACAGAGGAATGCACAGCTGCTTTTTTTTTTTACCATGTTAACATGGTACATACTGGTTTTCATTTGTAAATTGCAGAGAAAACCATAAACATTTTGGCTGTGAAGTACAGGCAACAGCAGAATGCTTCCCTACCTTTTAAACTAAAATTGTAAAAAGGACTGTTCCATTAACCCCCGTAAATTGATTTTCTAAGCATTATGTACAAACTTGCTAGTTAGCTTGATCAATAAAATACATTTAAAAAAACAGTCAATCAATAAACAAATGAAAGCTTGATTGCTTTTTAAGCAGGTGTCAGGGACCCACCCGTTTACATCCATGAGTAGGGATGGGTATTGATAAGATTTTCACGATTCCGATTCCATTTTCGATTCTGTTTAATGATTCGATTCTTTATCGATTCTTTATCGATTCTTTTTAAAAAGGAGAACACTAAGGTCGATTAGCTTAGAACTTTGTTTTATATCTTCTCTTTGAACAAGATAGAAATTTAGGAGTAACATGGCCTTACAAACCCAACAGTGAGATCTTAAGAGATCCACAGCCTACGGCTCTTCAATGGGGTGTCACAGGGTCCCCAGGAAAAAAATTGTAAATGTAAAACAATAAAATAAATATTCTTCTGTAGCAATAACAAAGTATAACATAAATTATTCTGTAGCAATTACACAAGAATATCCAGTAATGTCCCTGCCTACAATTAAACACATTCACTTACGGAAAATCGGGGGCATCTGCTGTGGCAAATGGGTGCAAGCCTTTTACCACAAACTTAGTCACTGCTCGGTGACATTCGTCTATCCTGACCTGAAAGGAGACGCTACCGGTAGACTGCAGCGACAACTGCCAGCGAGCGCCAGCTAGACTCTGTCTCTCTCATCATGGTCACCTAAATGCACAGTAATGGCAGGTTTTGTAATAAGGCAGATCGCACTAACATAATATGCACTGTTAGTTGATTATTTACCTGCCGCATTAACGGGAGAGGACGTGCAAACGTTACCACTGCTGCTGGGTTGAGATTCACGAGTCCGAAGCGGAATTAAAAACACGACATTCATTTAAGGTTATCGCATGTTTTGTGAGCAAATGCTTTTGCATATTCGTAGTGTTTCCTCCCTTAAATGAAATATCTACTTTGCAAGTATTGCAAGTTGCCCTGTTGTCATCCGTTCTCGTAAAGTATAACCAAACTTTTGAGCGTTTGAGCCGCCATGTTTCCTGCCAGGTAAATGACGCTCCGCTACGTGGTGACGTCATTCGGGGCGACTGGAATCGATAAGGGAATCGTTTGCAAAAATGGAAAACAATTCCAAGGAATTGAAACAGTGGGAACCGGTTCTCAACAAGAACCGGGTTTCGATACCCATCCCTATCCATGAGCTACATCCATCAAGTGATGGCGTATTAGTGCAGTTTCAGTCGAAGAATTGGGTGGGGGTTGGGTTGAGGTGGGCTGGGGTGCAGGTAGTTTAAGAAAAAAACTAAACATAACTGGATATTCTCCATGCCAGTGAATGAGGAAGCAGTGACAAAATACTACAGAATTTCTGTCTTTGAAACTGGACATGAAAAAAGAAATGAACAGTCGTAGTTTCATGTTAACAAAGAGAAACAGATTATTTTTTCCTGATCTAACTCACTGATGGGACCATTATGATTGCCGCATCGCTTGTGTCATGAACCGATACTGACGTCACAACATCCCTGCAACACAATCTTTGTGGCATGTTGGCCGGTCATGCACCTCTTCATACTTTTAATTTGGTGCATTGCATGCAGCTGCTGAGCTGGTTTGAAGACACAAGTGTACGATTTACTACTACTTTAATGGTATTCCAGCTTAGAAGCACAGACACATACTGATATACAAAGGGAGATGTGGGAAAGGTTTGAGGAAGATGAACCCCCGCAAGGCAGGACCAGGACCAGACAACATCCCTGGATGGGCCCTGAGAGCATGTGCTAGCGAGCTGGCTGATGTTCTCACCTCAATCTTCAACCTTCCCTCAGCCAGAGCATCATTCCCACATGCTTCAAAACCACAACTATCATCCCTCTCCCCAGTAAAAGCCCAGCCACCTGCCTAAAAGACTACAGACCAGTGGCACTCACTCCAATCAATGCAAAGTGTTTTGAGAGAACGGTGCTGGCCTACATTAAGAGCATATTCCACACACTCTGGATCTCCTGCGGTATGCCTATTGCCAACAGGTCTACGTCAGACACCATCGCTGCTTCCACTACTCACTCTCCCAGCTGGAAAATAATGACTCCTACATCAGGGTACTCTTTGTGAGGGATGACTGTGTTGAAGGCGAAGCTGTAGTCAACAAACTCATCCACAACTGTCTACACTCAGCCTGCACCCCACCCTACGTGACTGGCTACAGGACTTTTTGACTGGCAGGCCTCAGTCTGTCAGGATCGGCAACAAGACTTCAGCCAGCATTACCACAAACACTGGCGTCCCACAGGGTTGCGTCCTCAGCCCCATCCTCTACACCCTGTTCACCCATGACTGTGTCGCCTCCAACAAAGAGAACATCATACTGAAGTTCGCGGACGACACTGCAGTGATCGGTCGCATCACTGGAGGGAACAAGGTGGCTTATAGGAGAGAGGTGGCCGGTCTGGTGTCATGGTGTGAGGACAACAACCTCACCCTCAACACTGATAAAACAATTTAGAAAATAGTGGACATGAGGAAGAAGAGGAGGCGTCACCAGCCGCTGTTTATCCGAGAGAGTGAAGTGGAGAGGGTGAGCAGCTTTAGGTACCTGGGCGTTCATATCAGTGAGGACCTCACCTGGACACTGAACACCACACAGCTGGTCAAGAAGGCTCAGCAGCGGCTGTATTTCCTGAGGAGGCTGAGGAAATTTAGTATGTCGGCCAAGATCCTCAGCAGGTTCTACAGCTGCATTGTGGAGAGCACACTGACCAGCTGCATCACTGCATGGTATGGCAGCACTACTCCTATGGACCGCAAACGCCTGCAGAGAGTGATAACAACTGTGAGAACACCAGAGTCGGTGGCTCCATTGGTGCCGGAACTAAATCTACTTCCAGGCTGAGTGAAATGAATGTTTGTTTTCATGTCTTCTCTGGGCCCCAAGACATAAAGGGAAAGAGTCTTCTGTGTGCCGCTGACCCAGTGGGGTTTAATAGTAAGAGTGTAGTGTTCGAGTCAGCCCATGAAATGAGTACTTTTCCCTTTTCTGAGTCTGTTAGAAGGAACACTGAGTCTTCTGCTGCAAAGCCGACTAATTTAAGCCCTGCTTTTTGTAAGCTGACTCATTCAAAGGCTGGATTGTGTTTCTCTAAATCGTCTCATGATTTAGACCTCTCTGCACTCTCTGCGTACCTGTTATTAATCTCTGTCTCTCTTCCACAGCATGTCTTTATCCTGTCTTCCTTCTCTCACCCCAACCAATCACAGCAGATGGCCCCGCCCCTCCCTGAGCCTGGTTCTGCTGGAGGTTTCTTCCTGTTAAAAGGGAATTTTCCTTCCCACTGTTGCCAAAGTGCTTGCTCATAGGGGGTCATATAATTGTTGGGTTTTTCTCTGTACCTATTATTGTACGATCTACCTTTCAATATAAAGCGCCTTGAGGCGACTGCTGTTGTGACTTGGCGCTATATAAATAAAATTGAATTGAATTGAATTCTTGTGCAATGTTCCCTCTAAGCTGCGCACGTGCGCAATTGCGCACTGCTGGCATGGTCTCTGCGCACAGAAAATCTGTGTTGCGCACAAAAAAAATCTAACCTGATTTGAAATTAAAATTAATACTTTAACAATTCTGTTTTGCAGTGTTAGTCAGTAAGTGACTGGCTGCTCCTGTATGGGATTAGAACGATTCCACCTTATCCCATAGTCCAGCCAATGATGCGATTTACATTCGTATATACGCAGCTAATCAACGTCGTTGACAGGCTATGACAGCGTACTTATGTGCCGACACCGGTGTTTTAGCTAGCAAAGCAGCGTGGCTGATGTGGAGTGAAGCCACATTAATGAAACGTGTACAACCATTGGAGATGTGAGCAGGACAGACGGAACAATTGACGGAAAAAGTGTGGACTTTATACCAGTTTTTAAATTGTTTTGATAGGCCACGTAAAACCAGAGTTATGATTAAAAATATATGCAATGTTTGGTTTTCTTCCTGAATACTATCGTTGTTTATATTTATTGCCGGAAGAAACGGTAAAACGGCGTTTTATAAGGAAAAAGGCTCGAAAGCCTGTGAGCAAAAACAAACTCCTCCCACCTTTCCTATTCGTCCAAAAAAGTACCTGTTGGGTCTAACTCAGACCCCACTAATTCTAGAGACTTATTCCCGTGAAAGAAATACAAGTCAACAGCAATCGATCGTTTTCACTTGCAAGGGAAGTATCGTCTTGTGTCTCACACGAAAATGACCCCCGACGATGACCTCCTCCTGCTGCCTTTTATTGAGACACACAAGAAGTAACGCCCACATAGTTCTAAGACAAAGCTTTGTATGCCATGTGTGAATTTCTATATGTAAGTAGGAATGTGTGTGTGTGTGTGTGTGTGTGTGTGTGTGTCCTCCTGCTGACCAAAGGGTCGTAACCGCAGGAAGCTTACATCAAAAGACCTGTGATAACACACTTCAACCTCGCACCCAGAACCTCGAGAATCTGGGGAGGGGGAGAGTGGAATTGTTTTCATCCCACAGTTAAACTATATAGAGATGGATGGTCAAGCATAAAAATGACAAACATTTATCAATTCACTCTAACAGTACCATGTCGACCAATCAAAAAAATGATATGGCAACATGACATCTAGTTGTTACGAAACTGGGGGAAGTTTTAGGAGTGACGGCGGTGCTTTGAGATGTGAGAGATTTGAGACGTTTAGCGCAAATCTTGTGTAGTTAGTGTGTAGTGTAGTCAATAGTTTTGTTGTGTGTGTCAGAACAATGAGGCGACTGCTGAATGTTACAGGTGTTACAGGAGTGATACATCTGCTGTTGTCAGGCCTGCAGGTATCAGGCTGTTGTTCTCCTTTATCTAATAGTGGACAGAAATTATTTTTTGGAGTGGCACAAATAATTTGTGTGGCATCAGATTTGATGCAGAACAGCTGATTGTTCTGTAAATAGTTTGAAATGTTTATTTAAAAATGCCTTGGCTGCATTTAAAAAAAAAATAGCTGCAAAAAAACTTTGTTGTTTGCCAAACTGAGTTACTTTTTTAAAGAAGTAACTATATAATTAATTGCCCAGCATTGGTCATTATATACTGTATTTTGCAGACAGAGAGCTACAGACTCTCTCCCAGACCACAGACTCATAATGCAAGTCAGAGCTTTTTTTAAAAAGAAAGAAAGTTGTGTTTTCAAAATTGGAGTTCAAGTTATTTTTACTTCCAATAGTGTTAACATACTACACAGGTCATGAACAAGATTTGTTTTAATTTTTATTGTAAGTGGGCTAAGCAGTTAATTAAAAGTAGTCTAACATAAATGTAAATGCTGTAATTTGATTATCTTAATAAACCATGTAACTTGGATGGATTCAGTGCTGGCGTGACCACATTGCACACGTCTGATGTCGCTCACAGTGGTCCCAGGGATCGCTCAGGGAGTTTGTGTGTTCGCTCAGACACATGAAAAATTAGAGGGAACATTGTTCTTGTGTTTCTGAGTCGACCACTGTTAAAAATCAGATCTGTATGTTCAAGCTGGGAACTAATATAGTTTCTTTGTTTTTGAACCACCAAAGAGTAAAACAGTCTATGAGAGATCTGTTCCTGAGCCTGTATTTCAAAAGACTGCGAGCTTTTCAGTTGGAGACCGTTTGTGGTGCTGAGCTTGCCCTTCCAGCAACTGATGGTGTTTCTCGGCCAGCAAATTTAAAAACTGTAACAGTTGCCCAGCCAGAATCCCCAGAAGGTGTTTGCTGTGGTTCACTGTTGAATTCCCCAAAGACTGCTTATTGTGCTCAGTTATTATTATATTTATTGATGGTGTTGCTCAGCCAAAGACTAATTTTGTTTCCCAGCATTCAGAGATGCCTCCTCACCGCCCGAGCCAGAGCCATCCATGCTGTCGGAACCCGAGGGTGGAGGAGAGCCAGAGATTTGTAACTGATTAAATGCAGAGTGGTGTATGAATAGAGTGAAAATAGGTGAATGAAGAAGATATGCTCATCACATCATAGGAAGCCCCCAGCAGCCTAGGCCTGTTACAGCGAAACTAAGGAAGCTTTCAGAGCAACCTCATCCAGCCCATAAGCTTTATCCAAAAGAAAGGTTTTAAGCAGTGAAACGTATACAATGAAATGTATTAACCAGGGGTGTCAAACATAATCAGAAAAACAGAATCAAAGAGTGCATACATTTTTACAGTTTTTCAAAATTTTAGAGCTTTTCCTATTGATAAAGACTGCCCACCTGCATTACCTTTCATACTATAGCAAAGTAATTAACTAACAGATAAACAACTAAATGACAGGAACGATACTGTTTTTCAAATATTAATGAGTCCACAATAAAAACAACAAAAACTTTTATAAGTCTTAATTACTTACTACTTAATTATAATGAAGTATTATTCCCCCACCCACCGCCGCAGTGGGGGCTAAGGCATCAAGGAGACAACAACACAAGACAACCAAAATTAATGAAAGAGAGGGACGACTGCAAGATTAATAGTCAGGCAGTATTTACTCATCATTTACCATTCCTTGACAATAATAATAAACTTAAAAGAAAAAGGTGGGGGAGGAGGACTAGGTGGTTCAGCCAAATCAAAGAAATGAATAAAACAAAAAGAGACCGATAGCTTCCCTAAAGCCTAAATAAACCAATACACAAAACAAAAGGCCTGCCTAGTTGCTCGACAAAACGGGTCAGCCAAAAACATACAAAAGATCAGCCAACAGACACATGCCAATTTAAAACCAGAGAGTGTGTCTGCTACAGTGTTCTCTGATCCCTTTTTGTGATGGATATCGAGAACATAGTTCTGAATAATCAGTGACCAATGCATAAGTCGTTGGTTATGATTATATATCCCAGAGAAGAACACCAAAGGGGTGGGGTTGGCTGTGGCTCAGATGGTAGAGCAGATCAGCTACTGATTGGAAGGTTGGTGGTTCAATCCTTGGCTTCCCTAAGGATGCCAAATATACTACAGCAAGATACTAACCCCAAGTTGCTCTCCGATGTGTTCATCGGAGTGTGAATGTGTGTGAGTGTTGGTTAGTTTGCACGTGAGTTTAGAAGTGCTTGTATGAATGGGTGAATGACGCATGTTGTATTCAGTGCTTTGAGTACTCCGGGAGAGTAGAAAAGTGCTATATAAGAATCAGTCCGTTTACCATTACCAAAGGGTTTGTGATCTGTGAAAACTTCAAAATCCTGCAAGACCCACAATAAAGCAAATGTCTCCTTTTCAACACTAGAAAACCTGAACTGATGTTTATTAAACTTGTGAGAGAAGTAACTCACAGGATGGTTATCCTCCTGGAGAAGCACTGCTCCTGCCCCGTCTGCGCTATCATCTATTTCCAGTTTGAAGATAGAAAGAGTAAAGAGAAGTTAGGAGCAGACAATACGGGGGAGAAAGAAAGTAGTATGCCCTTAAGGCTTTTTGTTGGCACCAATCAGACCAAACAAAAGACTTTGAGGGACTGGTCAGTGACGGGGCAGCAACAGAGGAGAAGTTCATACAAAATTGTTGCTAATATCCAGTCATCCTAAGGAAATGGCGCAGTTCCCTCCTGGTGGTTGGTAGGGGGAATTCCATAATTACACTTTCCCTAGAGCAACCTGCTGGCCAGAGAACACTGCCTTTACCAAAGGCACACTTGGCAAGATTCAACGTTAGGGATACATTTTCTAGGTTAGTGAAGACTTCTCTTAAAGTAGTCATGTGGGTTAACCAGCGGCTACAATACACAACTATGTAATCTAAATAAGCTCTACAGTTATGTTTCCCAACACCTGATTGTCTTTGAAAGGTAGGTTACTTTTAAAATGTATTCCACTACAGATTACATGCCCCAAAATGTATTTTGTAATGTATTCCGTTACGTTACTCAATGAGAGTAAAGTATTCTGAATACTTTGGATTACGTAATATTAGAGATGGACCGATCCGATATTACGTATTGGTATCGGTCCGATACTGACCTAAATTACTGGATCGGATATCGGAGAGAAATAAAAAATGTAATCCGATCCAAAGTATCACAAAATCACCTCACAAAACGCCCTACTTGGCGTAACCCAGCTCGGCGCATCGGGGCAGTATGTGTCACATGATAGAGCGCCTGTTGTCTGCGAGACCTGTCGGCGGTCTGTTGGAGCATTTGGAGCCTCGCTATGTTTCCAAACTGCGGCATTTCATCTCGGCGAAAACTATCCCAGAGAAGTAAAGCAAGTGTGTAAGTTCATCCCTGAATGTTTGCATAGTATTTCCACGTTAAGCTTAACAACTGATATATTGAGCCACAGCTGGACTGGCCATCGGAGTTCCATATTCAGGTGAAAAGGAAGCGATTTGTCCCGTACTTCAGCTAGAATTAAAAAAAAAAGACACAAAGCTGGAGTTATTCTGTGTCTTTATGCTGCAGCTGCCTCTTCTTCTCTCATTCTCTCCCCCTCCCTCTCCTGCTGCTACTTCAATCATGAAACTGATCAATGATCAGCTGATCGGCTTTTCTGCCGCAAGTGCCTTCTTTCTTGTTTGTTTATCGCCCACTTTGTGCCAGAAAGAGGAAACCAGTGGATGTCGCGCTAAACAACAGCAGCACGTTTAAGCTTGATCAGCTGTTGTTAGAATGTATTTAATATTAATTTCTAGTATCAGCTGATGTTTGCTGGAGCCACAGCTGTAAAGCTGCTGGTCATGATGTCGGTTTGGATATGTGGTGAGAGGCAAACATGAAGATGAAACCAGGAGATGTCCTTACTGAATCATCAGAGCTGAACAGGTGATGGAGAAACAGGTTTACCTTTTAGGTGACATGAATGAGTTGAAGGGAAGTTATGAACTGTTTCTGAGAAATAACACCAGGATCCTTTTCTAAGTAGCTGACAGCTGGTAACTGTGCAGGGGCGGCTCTAGCAAAGTTCTGCCAGGGGGCCAGGTAGGGCATTAACAGGGACAGGGGGGCACAAAGAAATACTTTTCTTTGTTATGTCATTTAAAAACTTTGAATAAATAATTATCTGAATCTTACAACAAAAGTGGTCATCTGATTAAATGTATAGAAATCCATTATAATATATAGTAACTAATAAGTCTAATATACACCCTAGTAAGCTACAGTACTTTTTCCTTTGGGAAGGTATCATCTGTGCACTCTGCAATTCTGTTGAAGAAAGATGTTGAATCTAATTAAATATTGTAAAAAAATTATTGAATTTCTGTGCATTTGTTTTACACTTGCATTTAATTAAAGTTGATTACATCGATTAAGGGCGGGGGGTGGTTCCCTAATATTTTTGCTGGGAGTTGGCAACCCTATTAGTTAGGTTGCTTAATATTTCCACTAAGTGCTCTTTAAAATACCAGAATAGGGAGGATGGTGCAGGTTTAAATTTATTAGATTGATCAGTGTTGCTGAACTATAAAATGTTTTGGGTGGAGTGTATTTTTTGCATACAGGTATAACAGAATAGCTTCAGTCTCTTGTTTTTTAAAACTTGAGTATGAACTTATACAAAGGGTTAAAAAAAAACAGTTTTATTGATTACAAAATATGCTATATTGGATTCATATCGGTATCGGCAGATATCCAAATTTATGATATTGGAATCGGTATCGGACATTAAAAAGTGGTATCGTGCCATCTCTACTTAATATATTATCATGCTTTTTACAACTAAATCAAATCAAATCAAATCAAATCACTTTTATTGTCACGTCACATGTGCAGGTACACTGGTACAGTACATGAGAGTGAAATTCTTGTGTGCGAGCTTCACAAGCAACAGAGTTGTGCAAAAATACAATAACGTAAAAAAAGCAAAATATAAGAATGGCTAAATCTGAAAGTAATAAATATATGTACAATATATAAGAGTATATGCATTACTGGATGTGTATACTAAATATGTTTCTCTACGTGTGTGTGTGTGTGTGTGTGTGTGTGTGTGTATGTGTGTGTGTGTGTGTGTATGTGAGTGTGTATATACATATTTTACAAATGAAATAGAGTAAACAATAAAATAAGATATATAAAATATACAGAGGTCGGTAGTTGACATGTGCAAAACAGTGGCATTAATGTACAGTATGGAGTGCATAATGTTGAAGTTCCAGTAGTGAAGGTGAGGTGTCTATGACGTGTTCAGCAGTCTGATGGCCTGGTGGAAAAAGCTGTCTCTCAGTCTGCTGGTACAGGACCGGATGCTGCAGAACCTCCTTCCTGATGGAAGTAGTCTGAACAGTTTATGGCTGGGGTGACTGGAGTCCTTGATGATCCTCCCCGCTTTCCTCAGGCACCGCTTCCTGTAGATGTCTTGGAGGGAGGGAAGCTCACCTCCAATTATCCGTTCAGCACACCGCACTACTCTCTGGAGAGCTTTGCGGTTGTAAGCGGTGCTGTTGCCGTACCAGGTGGTGATGCATCCAGTGAGGATGCTCTCAATGGCACAGCGATAGAAGGTCCTGAGGATGCGGGGGCTCATGCCGAATCTTTTCAGTCTTCTGAGAAAGAAGAGGCGCTGCTGCGCCTTCTTCACTGTTTTTTTTTATGTGTACTGACCACGTAAGATCCTCAGCCAGATGTACACCAAGGAAGCGGAAGCTGCTCACTCTCTCCACAGCAGCGCCGTTGATGGTGATGGGGGTGTGTACTTCTCTGCACCTCCGGAAGTCCACTATCAACTCCTTTGTCTTTGCGACGTTGAGGGTGAGATGGTTGTCTTGACACCAGTGGGTCAGGGCGCTGTAGGCCGTCTCATCACTGTCGGTGATAAGACCCACCACTATAGTGTCGTCCGCAAACTTCACAATGATGTTGGAGTTTCTAGTGGCCATGCAGTCGTAGGTGTAGAGTGAGTACAGGAGAGGGCTCAGTACACACCCCTGTGGAGCACCAGTGTTCAGTGTGATGGGGGATGAGGTGGTGCTGCCCAGCCTGACCACTTGGCGTCTGTCAGACAGGAAGTTAAGGATCCAGCTGCAGAGGGAGCTGCTCAGTCCTAGATCCTGCAGTTTCCTGTCCAGCTTCGAGGGAACGATGGTGTTGAATGCTGAGCTGTAATCTACAAACAGCATTCTCACATACGTGTCTCTCTTCTCCAGGTGTGACAGGGCAGCATGGAGTGTCAGGGCTATGGCATCATCAGTGGACCTGTTGTGGCGGTATGCGAACTGTAGAGGGTCCAGTGAGTCGGGTAGTGCAGAGCAGATGAAGTCCCTGACCAGCTTCTCGAAGCATTTGCTCACGATGGGGGTCAGGGCTACAGGTCGCCAGTCGTTCAATGAGGAGATGGTGGAGGATTTGGGTACAGGGACGATGGTGGCCATTTTGAAGCAGGCTGGGACTACAGACAGAGAGAGGGAAAGGTTGAAGATGTGTGTAAACACTCCAGCCAGCTGAGCCGCGCATGACTTGAGGACGCGGCCGGGAATCCCGTCCGGACCAGTAGCTTTGCGTGCGTTCACGCTCCTGAAGCACTTCCGCACATCCTCCTCAGACACAGTGTGCGCACTGACGTCATCCGCGGTGCGCGCACTGTCCGGTCTCATGGTGTTCGCTGTGTCGAATCTAGCGTAGAATACGTTTAGATCCTCACACAGAGAGGCCGTGGTCTGCGGTGTGCTGGTTTTCCCTCTAAAGTCTGTGATTGTGTTTAGTCCCTGCCACATACTCCGAGGGTTGTCAAACTGTTGCTCCACCCTGTCCCTGTACTCACGTTTGGCTTTGATCGTCTTCCGGAGTTGGTAATGTGCGTGTTTGTAGTCCGATGTGTTCGCGGAGGCAAAAGCGGTGCTCCGTGCCGCCAGCGCCATGCGAACATCTCCGTTAATCCAGGGTTTTTGATTTGGGAAGGATTTAACTGTTCTGGATGGGACGACATCTTTCACGCATTTTCTGATAAATCCGCAGACTGAGTCTGTGTACTCATCAATGTCATTAGCAGCCACGTGAAACATTTCCCAGTCCGCGTGATCAAAACAGTCCCGCAGCATAGACTCCGATTGGTCCGACCAACGATGCACCGCCCTCAGGGTTGGAGCTTCCTGTTTCAGCTTCTGCCTGTAGGCGGGCAGGAGCAGGATGGAGCGGTGATCTGATTGGCCGAATGGTGCGCGGGGGAGGGCTTTGTACGCATCCCGGAAAGAGGTGTAGCAGTGGTCAAGAAGCCGGTCTCCACGAGTGTTGAAATGGATGTGTTGGTGGAGTTTTGGTGAAACTTTCTTCAGGTTACCCTTATTAAAGTCCCCGGTCGTGATAAACGCCGCCTCTGGGTGTGCGGTTTCCTCACTGCTGATCGCGCTGTACAGTTCCCTGAGTGCTCGGTCAGTGTCGGCTTGTGGGGGAATGTAAACAGCCGTAATAATCACTGCTGTGAATTCCCTCGGTAGCCAGAATGGCCGGCACTTAACCATCAGGTACTCCAGGTCCGGTGAGCAGAAAGATTTGACCGGGTGCACGTTCGCGTAATCACACCAGCTGTTGTTGATCATGAAACATACACCACCGCCTCTGCTTTTCCCAGTAAGCTCCTGTGACCTGTCCGCGCGGTGCACAGAGAACCCCGGTAGTTGTATTGCGGAGTCCGGTACCTTGTCCGATAGCCAGGTTTCTGTGAGGCAGATCACGCAGCAGTCCCGCATCTCTCACTGGAATGAGATCCGTGCTCGAAGCTCGCACAGCTTGTTCTCCAGAGACTGCACATTAGCCAGTAATAAACTGGGTAACGGTGGTCTGTTAGTGCGCCGTCTCAGTCGAACCAGAACGCCAGATCTTCTCCCTCTGCGTCGGCGTTTGCAGCCTCCACAGGCCCAGAACAAAGGCGTCTCAGGTGAGATGAATGGGGGGTCTGCAAACGGAGGGTCCGTGTTGCAAAACTTGAACTCCGGAAAGTGATGAGAAAGTCCGTCTTTTATGTCCAGTAAGGTTTGTCGGTCGTACACAAGGAGACATGTGCTACTCGTGAAAAAATAAAGGAAAAGTAAAATTTAACACAAAAAACAGCTGTTGCTTGGGGGAGCTCGCGACGAGGCTGCCATACTTGGCGCCATCTTGGCTACATTCATCAACTACATGAATGTCCTATTGCTGTGTGATTTATTACTATTACTGAAGGTTACTCTCCATACCAATGCCAACTAGATGTTTAAATCTTAATATAAATGAGTAACAGTAGGTGGACATTAGGTAAGGCTGCACTTTTTGCAGCGATCTCGTATAGAAAACTATTCCGCGCGTATATAGAACAGGTCTGCGGCTCCGAACCGTAGTAAAGGGACCTCTGGCTAATACGTCGGGTTCGTGTCGGGCTCGTAGCTGAAAACTAGCTTTACTTTGTTGTCTGGGTCAACTTTGCTAGCGAGAGACAGAGAGAGGCGTTGAAAGGCTGCTCCAACAGAACTTATTGTTTCGGAGGAAAACACGAACACGGTGTACAGTCGAGTCTTAATAGCATACTTACAACTGGGCTCGTCAGGCACTCTTCTTGGCTGCAGTGGTTATTATTATATTTACATGCTTCCAGTTCCCGTTTCTGCTCGATGACAGCTCGTACTTTTCCTTTTTCTCCCTCCCTCGCTCACAGACACATAACGGGTATGGCAGTCCATTCTCCCTGCAGCACGGACTCTGCCTATTGCCTTCATATTAAATCATCAGGAATCAGGAAAGGGTACAGCTTTTTTTGTTATAGTACCACCAGCTTCATGCTCCTTGTTTTTAATGAAAACATGACCAAATGTAGGCTGGCACAGGGCCTAGGGATGCTTGGAGCAGACAGAAGCTGACCACCATAGCAGGGTGCATGCTAGGTGCCAGACAGGCACCTACTTGTCCTTGGGTATCAGAAACTTTAAAAAAGAGTCGAGCCACAGCTTTCGAGTGATGTCAGAGCTACTGGGACTTGAAAGCCTGGCTCGCAAAAACAGTACTGTGGATGCACTAATCAACATGTATTTACAGCTACCAGAAGGTTGTAGATTATAGCACCAACACGTGATCTCTTCTAACCCTGACTGACAAATCATACCAAACCTGTACTGTCAGTGGCAGCTCATTCAAACTGCAGGAATGATTTACCTGACATCAGAAAAATACTTGGTCGACTTTACTGTTATGACATGATATTAATGTGATAACTGAATTCTACTTTAGAGAAGTTCATTTAATCTAGCTGTGCACTATTTACCTTTGCTTTAACAATGAACAGTTTCTTGTTCTTCACCTCTCACATGGCAGCATTATTTACCCAAGCAGTATTTGCCCCTCAAGGTCCTGAGTTGTTCACATTACCGAAAGCTATGGATAGCAGAATAAGCTGTCCATAGCTTAGGTCGCACCAAACATACTCAGCGCCGCTTCTCAACCCACTAATGCATTTTCCTTATAAGTGTGAAATAAACAGACTTTCGACTGGTATAAGAGTGGTATAAGTTGAAGTTTTAAAAACATGTTTAGCGCCATCTTGTGTCAGTACAGAATGTCACATCATGTGGTTGGTTGCGGCCAATAGGCTTAGATTAGTCTATCTTTGCTAGCTAGAGACAGAAACAATAACTCAGAGTAAAATAATCACTTCTGGCAGCAAAAATGAGTTTTACATTAATAAACCAAGGCTATACTGTCCACTTTGACGCTCTGTCTCTTTAGCAGTAAGTGAGTTTGTGTTGTTTGGCTAGCTGCACTCAAACGGGAAAATCTATCTGTTTGCATCGAGGAAGGGCATCGAATCAGTGGCAAATCAACATGTGGATCCATCTGCTGTATTTGAAAGAAGAATTTCCTGGAACTTGTACCAGAAGCATTACCCCTTTATTATTTTTATATTATGATTATTGTTTATTATCCCTTAAACAAAGAACAGCTAGGGGACTAAAAGGTAGATCTTTGGCAGATGGCAGCCATGATCATAATGCATATATGTAGGTTAGCTGTTACTGACAGGTCATTCAACTATTTATACTAAGGACATGCAGCACCATGATTTCCCAAAGCTTCTGAAACACATGTGCAAAACTACATGCAATCTTTTCAATCCCATTAAATTCAAACTGACTTGCTTATCAGTGAGTTCAAAGCTGAGCCCGGACATATTTATTTTCCCTTAGTCTCAAAATGTAGTGTAAAGAATATTTTCTGTGCTCGTTGCTGGTATTTAAATAAACAAGTGTCTGCGGCTTGAAAACCAGTGGTGTTTACAGCCTTTTGGAAAGGATACCGCCGAGTCTCTTGTGAATTACTGGCATCATTCGGCTTGCTTGATCTGGTCCTTCCCTGCATCCCTTGCTGGTTGAATAATTTAGCACTGACCCACGTCTGAGCCTACAAGCCTGAAGTTTGACCTTAAGATTTGTTTTAACTGCGAGCACTCAAAGTAAACACTGAGCAGCTCTTGGAAACTTGTGTGTCCCGCATGTTTATGCAGTGTTGAACATAACCCTCCTTTTCAATCCTCATGCCCCTTCTTACTCACCACACAATCTCTGATCTGCAGGATCTATCTGATGCCCTCTTTGATGCCTTTCATGCATCAAATTTAATTTTGCAGTTTGTTTTGTATTTTTCACTTCATGTGCTAGGATCTGCAGATCCTACGGTAACAGACAGCCCTTAGAAAAATATTTCCTCAAATTGTTCCCATCCCTCCACACTCTCTTCCTCTCCTTTGAATAATTTCTACACCATTTATCCCAGGACTTTGAATGGCCTCCTGTACCTTGATGAAGACCTTTAATAAAAGCCCATTAATACTTTGCTCAGTCGTATGATATAAATTCACTAGCCGCTAATTACATGTGCCTGTGAATAATTTACAGTGTGAAAATAAATTAGTAGGACAGGAGTCCATTGGAGCTGTGCAGAAAGACAGGAGGCCGCTTTGATTCGAGTGGCGTGTGCGTTGTGTTTGCTCCTCCTACAGAATACACAATAACCTCTGATGAGCCTAATCATCCCCCTTGTGCTGCTGTATTAGACGAGGGCCATCAAGAGCTAACTGATCCACTGTAACCCATTTATGCAGCTGCACATTGACATCAAATCAATATTTAAAATCTTTCTTATGCATGTATTCCTGCTTGTCTGACTTCATTAAGGCCATTCCTCATCCCTCAGGCTAGAAGACATTCCCTCCGGAGTGCTTGGATGAAGCCATGCAAGAGATGCCACTGCTGCCTGGATGTATGTATGTGCTCACCTAATAAGTGTGTCCATTACAAGGTGGAGCCCCCCCTAAACTCATTCAGTTATATGCTGGTAAGGCTTAGAGGTGTAGCTGCTGTGCCAACACCAATTTTTGGTGAAGTCGTGTTATCAGAACTCAAATATTCCTCTTGCTGGCACAGCTTTTTGAAACCAGAACTAAATGCTTAAGGCAGAGCTACATGCTTATTGGCTAAGTACTTGTCAATCATGTACGCCAATCAAGTTGTTGGAAAGGAGTATAAATTGGGGTATGCTCATTGTCTGGCACCCATCATTTATATAATGAACTTTCTGTTGTATTCAATAAGGCTTCAAACCAGTGATGGAGAGGTTAAAGGCATCAGGAATGTAGTTAGTGAGGTAACTTATCCAGAAGGCTGAGTGCCTTTTCCCCACAGACCTCTGTACAACTGGAAGTCCTTTTATAAACAGAGGCATTGCGCTCTAAAAGAGTGAGTTTTTTAGTACACAACTAATTCCCTTTTCAGACCTGGAAGGATTAAGGATCTTAGGATTAATAGACAAGCTTATTGATGCAGCTTGTGAACCAAGCTTGCTAGCATTTTGTGATAAATTCACTTCGACCATCACTGACCCTACCACTGTACTGATGAAGAATGTTACAAGCTGTATAATGCTCTCCGAGGCTTTTCCAGACCCTTTCACATCTATGTCATGTGCTCAGGGTCAGTACCCGTTTGAGATTTTCCAGTTTTGGTATATTCTATGGCAAGTGTCAGCCGGTCTCCACAGTGCTGAGCAGTGATGACAGGGCACACTAGAGAACATCAGGCCACCCTAGTGATGTCTGTTTCTGATTGACATTCACACCAGGAGCATGTAGGTCAATTCAAAGTTTCAGGCAGTGCTCATCTTGTCCTTCCTTGCACAAAGTAGCAGATACAGGGCCTGCTGATGGGTTAAGGACCTTCTACAGCTCCATCCAGCTCTCCTAGAGTAACTGCCTGTCTCCAGGTATATCCTCCATGCTAATGACACTTTGCACTTTGCTAATGACACTGATATTATACTCTTAAATCTGGAAGAAACAGTGCACATGTTGTTTCATTGTAATATGTACCTTACTGGCCCTTCAAAGGTTATCTTGATGTTTATGTAGATTGTACTTTTAGGAGGGGAAATTAACTTTTATTGTAGCCCTGTTTCTATCATGATCCTGGGTCATTTTGACCCAGCGTTTTGTGTTTCCTTGGAGTTCATTTTGTGCCTTGTGTTTATTCTGATTTTTTATTAGTTTAGGGTTGAACCTGGAGTTTAGTGTTTTATCAGCCCTACCTGTGTCTGTCCTCGGTGCTCTGTTCATGTCCCCGTGTTTGTGTTGTAAAACAGTCTGTGTTTCTCTGTGTTTCTCTGTGCTTCTTGGTATCCTGTTCCTTAGCCTGCATCTCGCTGCTCCTCTCTCCGTTTCGTTATGACTTCAGGTTTGCTCTTTAGTTTATCCCAGTTTAGGTCTTCTTCAGTAACTGCTCATGCTTCATTGCCCATTTTTGTCACCCTGCCACTCTTTAAATAAACTCTCACTCATATCATCCGTTGCTTGCCTGCATTTTAGGTCCTCTTTCCCTCATTCCACAACACGACTGCTGCCCCAGCCGACCAAACATGGACCCAGCGGCATCCGCACCTTCCGAGGAGCTTCGGGAGGAACTAGTTTCGAGGTTGGGTAACCTGTGGCTCGAACATGAGGGAGAGGGATTTCACCGCGCAGTGGAAGCCAGGCTACAGCAATTAATCTCTTCTCACCCCTGGCTACTGGACTCTCTTCACCCACTCGCACAGGATTTTATCCTCCACGAGCTTCACCTCCACCCCCCAGCTGCTATCGCTCGCCTGCTCAGCTCGACGGAGGATCTGTGGCCCGGCCCGCCGGATGTGAAATTACCCGGCCGGTCGGAGCTATCTCCGAGAAGGAAGCGACGGTCGCGCCGTTGGCCCGTCACCCCACAGCCGGATGTTGGGACTTCAGAACTGCTGGCTGTGGTGAGTGGAAAAGAGACTGTTTCTGTTTCGCCAGACCTTGTGACTGTTTATACCGGGCCTGTGTTTTTTGAGTCAGCTGCCCAGCCGGAAGCTCAGTTAGCTGCCCAGCCAGTAGCTCAGTTAGCTGCCCAGCCAGTAGCTCAGTTAGCTGCCCAGCCAGAAGCTCAGTTAGCTGCCCAGCCAGAAGCCCAGCCGTCACCACCATCACATTCAGCCTCACTACCCATAGCTCAGTTACAGTCACAGCCAGACTTACTACAAACTATGTTACAGTCCATAGCCCAGTCAATAGCTCAGTTGGTAGAGGAATCATCAGCCTTATCGTCAGCTCAGTCTCCAACTTCACCACCATTATTTTCCCAACCTTTACTTCAGTCGCCCTCAGCTCAGCCACCTATTCAGCCATCATCCTCACCTACTCCTCCTGTACAACAAGCTAAGTCAATCCAACCTGAAAAGAACAGTTTCTCATCTGTTCATTCTAAGCAGAGAGACAAACCGCACAATATTGTAACCCGTTCTCAAAAGCTGGCCATTTCAGAGACTGTGATGCACTCCAGGGCCTTCCCAGAGGCTGAGTTTCAGCCCTCAGCCCACTCTGGACCCCTGGAGGCTAAGAACCCAGCTGAGGACCGCACCCGGCTGTCACTGCCTGAGCCGAGTCAATGCTCTGTGCAGCTGCAGGCTGTTATGTGTTTGCCAGAGGTCACCGTGCCTGCTGGTTCTGTTTTGTCCCTGCCAGAGGCCCGTGTGCCTGCTGGTTCTGTTCTGTCACTGCCAGAGGCCCGTGTGCCTGCTGGTTCGGATCTGTTCCTGCCAGAGGCCCGTGCGCCTACTGGTTCTGCTCTGTGTTTTCCAGAGGCCCACGTGCCTGCTGGTTCAGCCCTGCGTGTGCCAGGGGCCCCAGTGCCCGCTGGTTTTGGGACTGTTTTTGCTGGGGGGCCCGACGAGCCCGTCCAGCCTCCTGCCTCGTCGGCTGGGGGGCCCGAGGAGCCCGTCCAGCCTCCATCTACATCCACGCCGCCTGCAGCAGCAGCAGCTTCATCCACGCCGCCTGCAGCAGCAGCAGCTTCATCTGCTTCATCAGCGTCGCCTGCAGCAGCCTCCTCATCAGCTTCAGCAGCGTCGCCTGCAGCAGCCTCCTCATCAGCCTCAGCGTCGCCTGCAGCAGCCTCCTCATCCGCTTCATCCACGCCGCCTGCAGCAGCAGCAGCTTCATCCGCTTCATCAGCGTCGCCTGCAGCAGCCTCCTCATCAGCTTCCGCAGCGTCGCCTGCAGCAGCCTCCTCATCAGCCTCAGCGTCGCCTGCAGCAGCCTCCTCATCCACTTCATCAGCGCTGCCTGCAGCAGCCTCCTCATCAGCTTCATTAGCGTCGTCTGGTCCAGCTTCAGCTTCACCCACGCTGTCGCCTGGTCTAGCTTCAGCTTCACCCACGCCGTTGCCTGGTCCAGCTTCAGCATCGGCTCCGGTGTCGCCTGGTCCAGCTCCGGCTTCATCCTCGCCTGGTCCAGCTCCGGCCTCATCCTCGCCTGGTCCAGCATCTGCCTCAGCCTCAACCTCGCCTGGTCCAGCCTCCGAGTCAGCTTCGTCCTCGTCTGGTCCAGCCTCCGAGTCAGCTTCGTCCTCGTCTGGTCCAGCCTCCAAGTCAGCTTCGTCCTCGTCTGGTCCAGCCTCCGAGTCAGCTTCGTCCTCGTCTGGTCCAGCCTCCGAGTCAGCTTCGTCCACGCCTGGTCCAGCCTCTGCTTCAGCCTCGCCCTCGTCTGGCCCAGCCTCCGAGTCAGCTTCGCCTTCGCCTGGTCCAGCTTCAGCCACGCCTGGTCCAGCTTCAGCCACGTCTGGTCCAGCCTCCGCTTCCGCTTCAGCCTCTGCCTTGCCTGGTGCTGCGGGGGCCACGCAGCCTTTGGGTCCCAAACTGCCGCCTCGACATCGGCGGTCATCTGCCAGGCCGCTTGTTGGGCGTCATCGCCACTATGGACGACCTCCCGAACGCCAGCGCTACCTTCCGCGCGGCCGGCCTCCGGACTTGTGTCACCGCCGCTGTTGCCGTCCGCACGGTCGGCCGCCTGAACTGTTTCCCCGTCGCCGCCGTTGCTGTCCACACGGTCGGCCACTGTTGGGTCTGTTCCCACAAACCCGCTAGATCTAGATACTTATTCATCATGAAAGAAAACAAGGCAACAGCGTTCGATCGATTACTTGCGCAAGGGAAGCCTCATTTGTGTCCAGCACGAAAATGACCCCAAATCCGGCCTCCTCTCGCTGCCTTTTATTGAGAGACAGTTCACACAAAACACAGCAAAGCAACGCCCACATAGTTCTAAGGCATTGTATGTATATGTGTGAGCTTCTGTATGTAAGTAAGAATGTGTGTGTGTGTGTGTGTGTGTGTGTGAGACCTCCTGCTGGGCAGGAAGCTTACATCAAAAAAGACCTTCACAAGGATGTTGCCTGTAATAAAAGACTACAGCCCCCCACCCAGAACCTCGAGAATCTGGGGAGGGGGACAGTGAAATTCCTTTCGTAGGGATGGTAAGCATAAAAATGACAAACATTTAACAGTTCACTCTAACAGCCGCCTGAACTGTTTCCACGTCACCGCCACTGCCTTCCACATGGTCGGCCTCCGGAGATGAACTGTTCTAGACTCCTGAGTTGTCAGCCTCTGGGCCGGCCTCCTGAACTGTGTTTTGGGACCCTGTTCAAGGACTCCAGTGTGTGTGTTGTGTTTGGACGATTCATGTGACTCACTGGAGCTTCTTTTGTTTGGTGTTGGTCCCTCCATCCTGGACCCCCCCTCCGCCCGCCCTGGCTTGGTTGTCTGTCTCTGTTTTGGGCTGTCTGGAGCCAGCCCTTGGAGGGGGGGTACTGTCATGATCCTGGGTCATTTTGACCCAGCGTTTTGTGTTTCCTTGGAGTTCATTTTGTGCCTTATTCTGATTCTGTATTAGTTTAGGGTTGAACCTGGAGTTTAGTGTTTTATCAGCCCTACCTGTGTCTGTTCATGTCCCCGTGTTTGTGTTGTAAAACAGTCTGTGTTTCTCTGTGTTTCTCTGTGCCTCTTGGTATCCTGTTCCTTAGCCTGCGTCTCGCTGCTCCTCTCTCCGTTTCGTTATGACTTCAGGTTTGCTCTTTAGGTTATCCTAGTTTAGGTCTTCTTCAGCAACTGCTTATGCTTCATTGCCCGTTTTTGTCACCCTGCCACTCTGTAAATAAACTCTCACTCATATCATCCGTCGCTTGCCTGCATTTTGGGTCCTCTTTCCCTCATTCCACAACACGACTGCTGCCCCAGCCGTGACAGTTTCTTACAGTGTATATGCTGATTCTCAGGTTATTATGTCACTGATGGACAAGTAATATTGGATCGCTTCCCTCACAAAAATACATGACAAATGTTTCTCATTTCTTTATTGTTTAAATGTGATAATGCAGGAATACTGAAAATTCTAAAGCATCCATAGACTTTTAAACCACAGCTCAAAGAACGGCTATATGAAACACAACAAAGTCTAAGAATCCCAGGTCCTAAATCAGTGGAGGGTCAGTGAATGATCCAAAAACACCATGCTGCAAGTAGAACTCAAAAACTCAACTATTTTTGTAGTAGATGACACCGCCAGACCCTGACTGCTATAACTGTTTTGGCCATGTATTAAACAGATGGTTTGAGCAGGGGTTTGTTTCTCTCTGAAAATAAGAAACCTTAAATCCTTGTTTTTTTTTGCTCACAGCCAGGTTGTGACACCTGCTCCATTAGTTGGAAGGAAGTGGGCAGGAAAGAAAAGCCTTCGGTGTCAGTAAATTAGTGGCATCAAAGCGTGATTGGCCAAGCACTTACTGTAGAAATTGGGCTGATTTTTACGCAATACTAACAATCTGCTGGCGGACTAGCTGCTTCCATTAAGTGTCCTCATTCAGGTACTAGCCTGTAACAGGGTCTGGGTTTGTCAAGGCAGTTTTAGTCAATTTTTAAAAAAGTCTTTGATGCAAACCATAACACCAGGGGGCAATTTTACTTTTAAAAGGCATGGCACATTTAACAATGGGAATAACAAATGATCTGTATATCACACTGGCAAAATATGGTATTTCCATTTCACCATTCATTACAGTCTCACATTTTAAAAAAGATGGTACAGAAGAGTTAATTTGAATTGCATTAGGGCCTGTTATGAGCTGGTAATTAACACAGCATACACAGAAGACTGTATGATCAGATGTGAGACCTACAGCACCTTTCCTGAAGTGTTCCAGTTATGGCTGAAATGAGCTCTTACTAGTGTTTATTCCACCAGCTGTAAAAGTAAATTCCTACTATATTGAATCAGTCCCATAACCATTTTACATGTAGATGCTAAACATCACATGCTTTAACACAGCATGGCACATCTAATTCACAATGTTACAAACTAAACAGTATTAATTTTCATGTAATGTGTTTTACCTTTAATTTTGCTAGAGCCTCATCATAGAGGAATTTACCAACTTTAAACCTATTGCTCATCCCTATTAATGTCAAAACACTGACACCTGTTTTGAGAAAGTTGAACATATGAAACAGCCATTGTAACCAGCTTCAGTATGGGGCTGAACACACTGTCAGAGATTTTGTTCCATGTTGACGCTACAGCATCGTGCAGCTGCTGCAGTTCTTTTCATCTCCACATCCGTGATACGAATCTCACAGTCCAACACATCCCAAAAATGGACTGAGATCTTCTGATTGTATAATTATGATGCCAACCCTGGTGCGGAACTATTAGCTGATGAGCTAGCTAACCTTTTTAACTCAACATGCTCCAGCATCCTTGGCTCTGTTGCTCCACTAAGGACTAAAGGCACCAGATTTTCACGTCAACTTTGGCTGAATGAAACCACCCGCGCTCTCAGACGCGAATATTGATGTGCAGAGAGAAAATGGAAAAAAGACAAGCTCCAGGTGTCTTTGGGCATTATGCATGACTATTTAACAAAATATCAGAAAACTGTTAAAGCTGCAAAATCTGCTTTCCTATCCGGTGTAATTTCTACCAAGTGTCATAAGCCCCGTTCTCTAGCATATCAAGACTATCTCTCCACACCGTTACATGTTCCATATGTACGGGGTATGACCCCCCCTTGGTCGTGGCGTGTGGATATTTCTTTAAGACACTCCGGCACGCCCGGCTACGCCCCACAGCTCACGTATAAAACAGCTGTGCAGACGTGACACCAGTGATTGTTTGATCTCCACTTGTGTTGTGTGTATGTGTGAGTGCCTTGAGGGTGTTGCCACTCCCCTGGTATTCCCTGGTATTCCCCTGGTAGCCCCGGTATTCCCCTGGTATGCCCTGGTATGCCCTGGTATTCTTTCGCTTGGTTCCCCCTAGCTGGCCCTTTGCTTCCCCTTGGTTGGTCCCCCTCCCCGGCTTATCGCCTCAAAAAAAACAGGCTTATGCACCGGTCAGACCATGCTGTGTGGCTGCCGGCTAGTGAGTAGCTCGGCTACAGTGAGGGAACACAGCAGGGACACGGCTTCAGCATTCAAGCATACGCTGTCGCCTGGGCACTGTGCAGCTCGGCTGCTATGTATGTAAACACAGAGGGGATACCGCTTCAGCGTTCCAAGTGTTCGCTGTTGGCCTGCTTAACACTGTGGGGAATAAACAGTGGGGTATTAGGCTACGGTTCGTGCCGGCTAATCGTTAGCCGGCCTGCGAGTAGCATTCCAGCAGGTTAGCCTGTCTGGCTTGTTGCCCGCAGCTCGCGGGTTAACGCGGCCAGCAGGGCGTACGCTTGAGTTCCAAGCATACGCTTTTACCTGTCAGCACTGTGACGCAGGAGCTAATAAACAGTGAAAAGGGAATTCAGGTTGCGGCTAGTGACGGCTAACTGTTAGCACTTCCTGGTTAGCCCCCTTGCTTGGTAGCAGAAGTATGGCAGCCCACACGTCCCAAACATGTCTGTGTATGGCATTTTTGCCTTTTGACGATAGGTACGAGCAGTGTGGCTGTGACTGGGCGAAAAAGGACAAATAAATAACTACATAAAAACAGCCTAGAGCATGCTGTGCTGGCTAAGTAGCTGACGCTTGCATGCACTGCTTTGTTGCCAGCACGAACTAGGCGGACCGTGCTTGGTTTTCTAAAAGCATTAAATGGCCCGCCCCCCCCTTCTCCTGCCTCCAAAAATGAGAGAGCAGGCTACTATGGGGAACATGGCTGCCGCTGCTGTGACACCAGTTAGGCAGGCCATGGGCTGGGTCCCCTCCCACACTTGTTGCTGATTTACTGCTGACCCCTCCCACAGCATCCCTCCCATGGCTCCGCCTCTGTGAGGCCTGGGCTGGTGGAGGTTGACTATCGGGTGGCGGATGTTGAAGAAGCTTCCATCTTCTCCTCCGGTGTTGCCCACCTGTCCCTGGGCTGCCCCCTGCTGGTCCCCGGGCACAGTGTCAGGCGAGATGGGTCCCTTCAGCTCTTGAGTGGAGCATGCCGTGTGGGAATTAGCCCTTCCTGAGGTCCCATCTAGTAGAGTGGACCTCAAGGTTGATGCTATCACGAAGCCTCGGCGCCTACTGTCTAAGGTGCCGCTGCTGCCTGGTTGGCCTGGTTGCAGGCAGTGAGTGCCCTGCCTCCCAGCATTTATGGTCCCCTGCCTGCAGTTGGTTGCTGGTCCCTCCCTGGCCTATTGGCCGCTATTCGCCGGTTCATACGCCAGTCGGACCTCGCTGCGTCTGACGGCTCGGCCAGCGGTTGACAGTTCTCCGGCCTGCGGCGCTGGCTCTCTGTCTGGCACATTGCCCAAATGTTGTGGGTCTACGTGGCCGGCAGGGCCCGCTCAGTGAACTGACATCCCCGGTGAGTCACG
The DNA here is from genome assembly GCF_036321145.2 of Pelmatolapia mariae. Taxonomy (NCBI): domain Eukaryota; kingdom Metazoa; phylum Chordata; class Actinopteri; order Cichliformes; family Cichlidae; genus Pelmatolapia; species Pelmatolapia mariae. Next base: position 39,049,255 of record NC_086241.1, read on the forward strand.
TCCCTGGATGCACTGCAGCTCCAGGCTGTCTTCTCCTGGCGTGTTGCCCGCATTCACCGGCTTACGTGCCAGTTGGACCTCGCTGCGGCGAGTGAGCATTCTCCAGCCTATTTTAGCCGGACTCTCTCTAGCATATCAGCTGCTGCAGCTCCTGGCTGTGTTCCCCTGGCGTATTGCCCGCATTCGCCAGTTTGTGTTTGTGTCTGATTCTTCAGCCGGCGAGTGAGTTTTCTCCAACCTGCAGCGCTGTGCACGAGTGTCTTGTTCTCGAAGTTCACTCTTGCTGCTCCCCTGTCTGCGGACAGTGCTAGCGACCACTCAGACCTGGGGCAGAACTTCAGGTTAGTCCCCGCTTGGCCTTCAGCGGGCTAGACCGCCAGCCTCCCCTTGTCTGCGGACGGCTGGGCGGCTCCGTGGTTGGATGGACCCTTCAGGTCGCATCCCTGCCCTGACCCTGCATCCTTGCAGCTGTACTGCTGCTGCTGGCGGTGTTCCCCTGGCATATAGCCCGCGGTTCGCCGGCTCACACGCCAGTCGGACGTCGCTGTGTCTGATACGTCAGCCGGCGAGTGAGTGTTCTCACGCAGCGCTGGCTCTCTGTCTGGTATTGCCCGCTTCTTGCAGGGTTGCGCACCCAGTAGGGTCTGCTCCTGGGATTCCAGGTTTGGGCCAGCTGTAGATCCTTGGGGAGCATACGTACAGGCTCGTCCTAGCCGACTGCCCGTGCCTCTGGCATTCCGTCGCTCCAACCGCATGCCGCACGTTGCGCTTGTCAGACCTTGCTATGTCTGACATTTTGGCCAGTGAGTGAGAGGTCCCCAGCCTGCAATGCTGGCTCCCTGCGGTGCTTGCCTGTGTGTCACGGACTTACACGGCCAGTACGCGGATGCCCAGTAGCTTGGAATTTGTGTCTGACCTCGAGTGTCTCATTGCGAGTTCACTCTTGAGGCTCCTCTCTCTGCGGACAAGAACGTGGTGATGGTGCTGGGGGTGGACCTTCGGGTCATCGCCTTGCTCAGCCCTCCACTTAGCCCCCCCTCCCTGTCTGTCAACAGCTCGGGGTGGCTTCGGCTTTGAGGATGGATGGGTCACATCCCAAGCTTGACCTGCTGTTACTGGCTGTGTTCCCCTGGAGTGTTGCCCGCTTCGCCGGCTTACACGCCAGTCAGACCTCACTGTGGCGAGTGAGAGTTCTCCAGCCTGTAGTGCTGACTCTCTGTCTGGCATTGCCCGCATGTCGTAGTCCTATGCGACCAGTGGCTACTTGGCAGCTCGGTGTGCTGCGTTCCCTGGCGGTCCGCCTCGCAGTTCCCGGGCTGACCTTGAGCGGCCGATCACTTGCGGTCCTGCACAACCGGTTCAGGCCAGTCTGGCGTCTGCAGACTGCTGCCTCCACCCCCTGGCTCGGCCTTGGCATTGTGAAACCCTGACCAGGGTGGTGTCTCTATTGGTGCATTGTCACTGACTCCCGGCACCTTCACTCTTGGCGGTTCGGTTACATTGTCTCCTTGCGGGGTGTCTTACAGAGTTACCCCGTACATATGGAATATGTAACGGTGTGGAGAGATAGTCTCAATATGCTAGAGAACGTACGGTTATGGTGTAACCTTGGTTCTCTTAGTGAGAGACTATCCACCGTCAGGCCGGAGACGCATTCCGATCAAACTATCACCGGTGTCACGTCTGCACAGCTGTTTTATACGTGAGCTGTGGGATGTAGCCGGGCGTGCCGGAGTGCCTTAAAGAAATATCCACACTCCACCACCAAGGGTTGTCGTACCCTGTACATATGGAATATGTAACGGTGTGGAGAGATAGTCTCGCACTAAGAGAACCAAGATTACACCGTAACCGTACGATTTCTTTTTAATATTTTTAATTCTGTGATTAACCCCTGTGCTACTGTTCCTATGGAGGCTTCCTTTGCACGTTCTGAAAACTTTTTGAATCACTTTATTAAAAAAATCTCAACCTGACGAACTCTGCATTCACAGGCAGTGTTAGACCTAGATCCACCTTGTAAATGCTTGGCTGTTTTTCAGCAGTTTGAGCCTTGAGCCACTCTGATGGATGCCTTGGGGGCAGTTTGGGGTTTAATGCTTTGATGCACTGATCTTCTGAATGACCATCTAAGCTGACAGGAGTGTGGACTTCAGACCAGTTGCTTCAAGATCTAACATGCTGTGTGTCCACATATTATCTTCTGCACACTTTGGTTACAGTGAGAGTGGATGTTTGAGTCATTATTGCTTACCTCTCAGTCTAAACCAGTTGGTAATTTTCCTCTGACTTCTGGGACAAACAATCATGTCAAAGTCACTTAAATTATGTTTAAGCCTCTACCAGAGGCCTGGGAGCTTGAGGGTCCTGCCCAGTATCTTAGCTGTTGCTAGGACTGCGCTCCTTTAGACAGAGATCTCCGATGTTGTTCCTGGGTTCTGCTGGAGCCACTCGCCTAGCTTAGGAGTCACAGCACCTAGTGCTCTTATGACCACTGGGACCACTGTTACCTTCACCCTCCACATCTTCTCCAGCTCTTCTCTGAGCCCTTGGTACTTCTCCAGCTTCTCGTGTTCCTTCTTCCTGATATTGCTGTCATTCGGAACCGCTACATCTATCACTACAACCATCTTCTGTTTGTCTACCACCACTATGTCTGGTTGGTTAGCCACCCCCATTTTGTCCGTCTGTATCTGGAAGTCCCACAGGATCTTAGCTCGGTCATTCTCCACCACTCTTGGGGGCACCTCCCATTTTGACCTCGGGACTTCGGCACAGATGTTTCTTTATACTATGCTGGCCACTTGGTTATGGCGTTCCATGTATGCCCTGCCTGCTAGCATCTTGCACCCTGCTGTTATGTGCTGGATTGTCTCAGGGGCATCTTTACACAGTCTGCACCTGGGGTGTTGCCTGGTGTGATAGACCCCAGCCTCTATGGATCTGGTGCTCAGAGCTTGTTCCTGTACTGCCATGATTAGTGCCTCTGTGCTGTCTTTCAGTCCGGCTTTGTCCTGCCACTGGTAGGACTTTTGGATGTCAGCCACTTCCTCTATCTGCTGGTGCAGGGGCCTGTCCTTCCATGATGGTGCCTCCCCCTTCTCCTGTTTCTTGGGTTTCTGCTGCCTGAGGTATTCACTGAACATGCGGTCAGTTGGGTCTTCGTGGATGTTCATTTTCTCATTCTGGACTGTGGTACTGACACTCATCAGTCCCTGGCCTCTTTCCTTCCACTTAGCATACAGCCTCAGGGTGCTCGACTTGTGGTGCAACCTCCTGGCTCTTCCTGGTTTTGATGTCATTGGCTTCTTTCTCCTCTATTGGCCACCCTATTACCCCAGCAGGGTACCTGATCACGGGCAGGGCGCAGGTGTTGATAGCCCAGATCTTGTTCTTACCGTTCAGCTGACTCCTCAGGACTTGCCTGATCCTCTGCAGGTACTTGGTGGCTGCAGCTTTCCTAGCAGCCTCTTCATGGTTCCCATTTGCCTGTGGGATCCCCAGGTACTTGTAGCTGTCTTCTATGTCTGCAATGTTGTCTTCTGGTTGTTGGATCCCTTCAGTTCTGACTACCTTCCCATGCTGGTGTTTCCACCTATGGCTGGAGTCGCCCAATCACCGCTAACAGGCTTCACCTGGGAGTAATATGGGCTGCCGGCTTCTTAAGACCAGTGCTCACAATCACTCACCGCCAGAATGTCTGTTAATGATCGTTAGTGTAGGCCGTTACGGTTTCATGTCAGCGTTTCATAGTGTTGCTTGTACTTACCTGAATTATCCTCTCCACTTACAGTGATTCTCCAGATGCCACTTACCATCACTGCAATACTCTCCTCAGCTCCATCGCTGGTCTGCTTGGCAGCTTCATTGACTCACTCCTCCAGCCTGCCTGCCTGCCTGCCTCCCTGCCCAACTCTTGGAGAAAGCTTGCATCATAGCTCTGGATTAAGACTGTTTCACATTTGTCCGTTTCCTCCTGGATAGTACTGTTTTCACTTACGCTCTTTGCTTCTGAGTGCTGTCTGCATCTGAATCCATACACCTGGTGGCGACTTGGCCCTGACAGCTAGTCTTGTTAATGATCTCACTGAGGGGGTTCAGGTCTATGCAGAATAGCAGAGGGGGCAGAGTATCTCTTTGGTAGATCCCATACTTGATGGTCACTTGTACTATTGGCTTGAAATTGGCCTTAAGTGTTGTACACCACATTTCCACCGAGTTCCTGATGAAGGCTCTTAGGGTCCTGTTGATCTTGTATAGTTCTAGGCATTTCAGGATTCAGGCGTGGGGAAGTGAGTCATAGGCCTTATGTAATCAATCCAGGCAGTGCACAGGTTGGTCAGCCTAGTCCTGCAGTCTTACCTTACTGCTTGGTCTACCAGTAGCTGGTGTTTTGTGCCTCTGGTATTCTTGCAAATTCCTTTCTGTACTCCGCTCATTTATTGAGCCATGTGCTTGTTCATCTTAGCCGCTATGATGCCTGACAGGAGCTTCCATGTGGTACTGAGGTTGGTAGGTTACTGGCCAGTAGTTGGATGGGTCTGGCCTTCGGTTAGCCATTCTCGGTGTCTCTCATCGACTAGCAGCTGTTTGATTTGTACTGCCAGACGCTCATGAAGTGCAGTTAGCTTCTTAAACTGGTAGGTGTGAACCATGTCAGGGCCTGTGTACCGTAAACCTACGCATACGGATCAGTATTTAAGGTTTGACTCTCATCATCCACTGGAGCATAAACTGGGTGTCATCAGGACGCTACAACACAGAGCGAACACCATCTCCACAGACACAGCGTCCAGAGAAGCAGAAGAACAGCACATCAAGAAGGCCCTGAGTAAATGTGGTTATCCCAGCTGGACTTTTGTCAAAGCTGGAAAGGCACCTAAAGAAAGCTCCAGCCGATCCAGGAGAGAAGGACCGCTGGCCGCTCCCTGTAGTGATCCCATACGTGTCAGGGGTATTGGAATAGTTGAGACGCATTTTTTTCTAAACACTGTGTCTCTGTGGGTTTTAAACCACAAAACACGCTGCACCAAAAATTGGTCCACCCCAAGGATCGGGTCCCCCGATACAAACAGAGTAACATAGTGACGCTGTTAAGTGCCAGGAGGATTGCCAGGACTTATACGGTTGGCAAAAAATGGTCTTTGATCAATGATCTTTGATCAGTAGTTGTCATGAGAATTTGCATAATCATGATGAAGGAACTGACCTCCCAGCCCATTGTTCCTTCAGTGGGCTGGTTTCAGTCATTGTGCAAATGCACTGTTTGTAAGATTGGGGAAACCTGCAGTCAGCTGAGACTGAAGAAGTCACCTGGATGAGTGACGAAACGTTTCTCCCACTGAAAACATCCAGATGAACAGAATCAACCTTTTGGGGTCCTTCTTTCGAGCTCTCTGGTGTACCTCCTCAAGCAGCTGGCCAAAGCTTTGATTCTTTGCTGGCAGTTTCCAAGGCCTCAGGTATGGGCAGCTTGTTGTACTTCATAGACACATTCTTCATTGCACCTTTCTACAGCTCGGATAGTTGGCTAACTTCCCTCCATGCTACCTTGAACTTGGTCTTTAGTCATCTTTTAATGGAGGGTACTGCTCCTTTGTGACTGTTCAACTTGTAGCCAAGCATCTTACTGATCACTGCTGCTGTAGTGTAATGGTCACGGTAGGTATTGTCCATAGTGTTGCATTCACATCACCTAGTAGATCTTCTGAGAGTGCTCCACATAGTCTTGGTAACCAGCTACGGAGGATCCAGGTTTCAAGCTTCGCCATGGCAGATTTAAAAACTCTTTGGTTCTGAAAAAAAAAAGAAGTGCAATATCAGCACAAAATAATGTTTATATTCAACAACTTAAAAAAATAACAGGTTGTATAATGGACCCTTTTATACTTAAAGCTGAACATAAACAGACATCCAGAGTGGAAAGCAGTGCAAATAAATGCAAACACGCTTCACGACACTCATCTTTGATCAGGATGTCAGTGTAAGCTGTTTCTATCACATTTAACCTGAGATGGAATTTTGTGTAATTTCTATACAAAACTTAACACAATTATGAAAAAAAGTATTTTTTATAGGGTTTTTTTTTCGAACCACAAGTCTATTTAGGTGTCATGGCGGAGTGGGTGTCCCTCGCAGAATTTGTTTCCCCTGCGTCGGAAGCACACGCTGGGCTCTTCAAATCACGGACAAATTTCTCGATCAGATAGATTTATTTTTTTATTACTTTGTTGTTTCAGCAACATTAAATGTAAAAACTGTACTTTTGAGTGAAAATATATATTTATAATTTTAATTTTAATAAATGACAAATTGAAAAGGCATGAACATTTTTTTGTATTGAAAAACTATCGAACCATGACACCAAAGTATCGAACCGAATCGAACCGTGAATTTTGTGTATCGTTGCACCCCTAATATATATATATATATGTATATATACACACACACACACACACACACACACACACACACACACACACACATATATATATAAATTCATCCTTGACTTTCATTCCACATTTGAGTTTTAAATAATATATGAAAGTTTCATTATATTCAGACTTTTATTCCATATACTCAAAGTCTTATCAAACAATCAAACAATTTGAGACGTTGATTTTAATGTATACAATAATTGCCTAAACAGCATTCTACTGAGTTACAGATGAGAAGTAGTAACTTAATCAGTGCCTGGAACAATGGCTGTTTAATAAGCTAAAGTGGAGGCGAGTGAATGTGTGACGGTGAGGTAAGCGGGAAGGGAGAGAAGGATGAGGACAAGGGATGATGCTCATATGAAATAGAGCAAAGCCCATCACAATGCACTAAGAGGCGAGTCAGCACAGCTGCCATCCATATTTTGTTTAGGATTTGTATTTTTTCCTGCACCACACTGCATCTTTTTTTCTTCATTTCACTCTGTGAAACATATAAAGCACACTCCCACTTGGACCTCATTCACCAGCCAAAGGCATTTATCTATGAGTCTTCTCACACATTTGCATCAGAATTACCTCCAGAGGTACTGATGTTAAACTCTCAAACCACTGATTCTGCGGATCACTTAAGCCCTAAGCTTATCTGGGTTATTATAATTTTTGGAGGGATTTATAAAATCACATTTCACGAGGGAATATTGAACCACAGACCATTCCCAAGGTGTTATTTCCAACATGCACGCACAGACACACACTTGTTTACCTATTTGGTGGCTTGGCATTGTAGACTGAAGCACGTATCCTCCTGCAAATCCGCTTTAGCTCCGTTTATGGATACCTCTGTAAATTGCCTCATTGCATATCAGGCTCAAAGTTTAGAAAGTTGATCAACTTTAATTTGGAGAGTAGAAGCTGAAAACGGGAGTGAACAAATTAAATAGGTCAAACAGGCAAGGACCCTGTAATTTTATTTATTTTGGTGAATTTATCTTACGTTCATTCTTATAAAAATGTTAGCCTATTTGGAGCATGCAGATGGATAAAGCATATAACCTGTTAACGTTCGCTGGAAAACACAATCAACAAACACAGTTTTGGAAACTTCTTATCAAACGTTTTTTTCTTTGTGTGGACCGGAGTACTTAAAATGAAAAACGAGTCCTTGTGCACATTTCTTAATCATAACTTGTGTTTGTAAATCATACACATTTGTTGGCCTTTTGAGACTTCATATAATTAGGATTAGTTTGAATTTTAGACACATGCCGGAGAAGCATAGTGTTGGGAACTAGAAGATTTTTCCTTTCAAATTGAGCCTGTTTGCATTTTTAAGGTTTTACAAATGAGAAAATAAATAAAAAGGAGTAGCGGTGAACTCAATGCTTCCCTAAACAACACCAATGCGAGTTTACAATCTTTCATCTGCAAAATATCATTGAGCTTCTGAACATTTGCGTATTTGGGACATGGTTAAAATGAGTCTAACTGTTCACTTCAGTACATGTGATCTGGTGGATATTATGAGGCTAAAACTAAACAGTACATCCAAATTCAAACAAATCAAATGCGCATATGTGCATTCTTACTGTCAACAAGATAAAGAATATTTCAAGCTGCAGGAAGTGAAGGGGTTGAAATGAGTGAGCAAGTTGAAGGTTTTGCGTCACCATGTACCACAACCCCAGCCCGCGAACAAGATAAGGCAGCAGGTGTCTCAGTTTGTGTTCAGGAAGTTCATATCACGATCATAACGTGTTCGCTTGCAGTGACTCTGGGAAAAGAGAAATAAAAGCTTCAGTGTTTCGTTTTTTTCACTTGGTGGTTAAAACGATATGTAATAGCATTTTTCCATTCTGCACATATAGTTTCTTGGAGGATATGACAGATAAATGGTTACTCTGTAAACTATTGTGCAAGTCCACAATTTGAACTTTAATTTGACTCAAGGAAGGTGCGTGAAGGAAAGGAAAAAGGCACTTAGACCGGCTGTCTTTAGAAAAAGTGCAGAATCGTTAATGGCCATCATATGTTTTCCTGCATTTTGTGAGGCGTCTCGACTCATTTTCACTTGAATGCAGATTGCCTGTTTGTCTTTTCAGGGACAGGCAATTCACATTTTGCCAGCTTTTATGCAAACTCAACTAAACTGAGCTTTTTTCCCTTTGAATTGTACCCTTTTATGGTTGTAACAGTGCTAGAAAGGCTAGCAATGTTGCCCCAGTGGGCCCACAGCCTCCTATCGTTTGTACGCTGTAATGTCCAGAAAGCAGCACGTGTCTCTGTCTGGTTATTTTTAGAAGCTCAGTGTCTTTTCTTTTTTTTCATGGTGATGGGAGGATGCTCCCTGGTGAGTACTGTGCTTTTCATTACTTGAAAGTTTATATTTGACAAAATTGCATGTTAGTTTCCTGAGATGACGATAGTGATGATGAACATCATGATGAACATCATGATGAAGAACAATGACCACACATTTTGTTTTAGGCACCTTTCGAAACACTCAAGGCCACAGCTGAAAACAAAAAACCCTATCTGTCCATAAAACACTGAGAACAGAAGATTTAAGTGAGTTAGCGAGTTTAAAGAGGTCCATCTGAGACGGATTTGAAAGTTGACACAGAGTCAGTATTCCAGATGTTTGGAAAAAGAGCATTCCAGAGGCAAGGAGCAGAAGATCTGAAGGTTCTACACTCCATGACAGTCAAACAGGCGGAAAGATGGTGAGACAGAGAAAAGCAGAAGATCTGTGAGTACAAGTGGTGTGCTGACATGCAGCAGTTTTAAGAGGTACTGGGGAGCAAGCTTATGGATTGCTTTTACAAGTAAGGAGGTGAATCTTAAACTCAATAAAATATTTAACTGGAGCCAACGGAGCTGCTGAAGTATGAGCATAAAGTGACCAATGGAGGGACTTCTGGTGATGATGTGAGCAGCATAACACTGGACCAACTGATGTTTATGCACGGGGTCAAAACCAAAATAAAGAAAAGTACAGTAATCAATGCAGTACGAAGGAACCTTGATCATTGTTCAATCTGAGAAAGCTGCAGGAGAATGAAGATTTGATTCCAGACATGGAGGGTGGTGGGTGGTAGTGGTGGTGGGTTTAGTAGACACGTAGAGCTGGGTGGATTTACTTCCAATTTTTGTCGCATCTGCGGCAGATTTACTACAGACCTTGATCAGGAAAGTGAGACACCGAAGGAGAGGAAAGCGAGCCGGCGCACTCGGCAGATACTGCACATGGAGCGGACATTCCCGGACTCTCTCATTATTGCTCTTGGGGACTTTAACAAAGCCAATCTGAGCCAAGAGCTTCCCAAATACAAGCAGTATATTAAATGCCCGACCAGAGAGGAGAGGACATTGGATCACTGCTACAGCACGATCAGCGGGGCCTATCGCGCGGTGCCCCGCGCTTCACTCGGACTTTCTGACCACGTCATGGTCCACCTGATCCCCACGTACAGACAGAGGCTGAAGCTCTCCAAACCAGTCGTGAGGACTAAAAAAGTGTGGAGCAACGAGGCTGTGGAGGAGCTTCACATGTGTTTGGAGTCCACAGACTGGGACACAATGAAGGCTGCTTCTAACAGCTTGGACGAGTTTACGGACACTGTCACCTCCTATATCCACTTCTGTGAGGACAGCATTGTGCCATCACGCACCAGGGTGAGTTATAACAATGACAAACCCCGGTTTACTCCTAAACTCAAAAAGCTGTGGCTGGAAAAGAGAAAGGCGTTCAGAAGCGGAGACAGGGACTGCTACAGAGAGGCCAAGTACAGGTTTACTAAAGAAGTGGACATTGCTAAACATCAGCACTCTGAGAAGATGCAGCAGCAGATCGGCCTCTGTGTGGAAAAGTTTTAGGAATATCACCAACTACAAGCCTAAAACCCCCCACTCCACTGATGACTTGCTCTTGGCCCTTAACGACTTTTACTGCCGTTTTGACGAGCCATCAAGCAGCCTTCACACCTCCAACGGCCCCAACAATAGAGACACTTTGGACACTCATTCCCCCACCTCTCCCCCCTCCATAGAGCCATCACCACCATCAAACACTTCACCTACAACACCTCCCTCCACACCCCACAGCAAGGAGGATTTCACACCACCTTCTCCCACCACAACTCTTCATATTCATGAAGCAGATGTGAGGAAGCAGTTTAAGAGTCTGAATGCTCGAAAAGCTCCTGGCCCAGACGGTGTGTCTCCTGCCACCCTCAGACACTGTGCAAACGAGCTGGCCCCAGTGTTTTCTGGCATTTTCAACTCCCCACTGCAGGCATGTCATGTGCCTGTCTGCTTCAAGTCCTCCACCATAATCCCTGTCCCCAAGAAACCAAGGATCACTGGACTAAATGACTACAGACCTGTGGCTCTGACATCTGTGGTCATGAAGTCATTTGAGCACCTGGTTCTCTCCTACCTCAAGACCCTCACGGCCCCCCTCCTGGACCCCCTGCAGTTTGCATACAGAGCCAACAGGTCTGTAGACGACGCTATCAACATGGCTCTACACTTCATCCTGCAGCATCTGGACTCCCCAGGAACCTACGCCAGGATCCTGTTTGTGGACTTCAGCTCTGCCTTCAACACCATCCTTCCAGACCATCTCCAAGGCAAGCTTTCCCAGATGAATGTGCCTGATCCCATCTGCCGGTGGATCACGGACTTCCTGACGGACAGGAAGCAGCATGTGAGGCTGGGAAAGAATGTCTCGGACTCCCGGACCATCAGCACCGGCTCCCCTCAGGGCTGTGTTCTTTCTCCTCTGCTCTTCTCCCTGTACACCAACTGCTGCACCTCCACCCACCAGTCTGTCAAGCTAATCAAGTTTGCAGATGACACCACCGTTATTGGACTCATCTCGGACGGGGATGAGTCTGCCTACAGAAGGGAGGTTGAACGTCTGGTGTCCTGGTGCAGCCACAACAACCTGGTGCTGAATGCCCAGAAGACAGTGGAGATTATTGTGGACTTCAGGAAGCACACAGCCCCACTCCCCCCATCATCCTGACTGACACCCTCATCACCTCTGTGGACTCATTCCGCTTCCTGGGTACCACCATCACCCAGGACCTGAATTGGGAGCCCACCATCACCTCCGTCATAAAGAAAGCCCAGCAGAGGATGTACTTCCTGAGGCAGCTGAAGAAATTCAACCTGCCAACACGGACGATGATGCAATTCTACACCGCAATCATCGAGTCCATCCTCACCTCCTCCATCACCGTGTGGTACGCTGGAGCCACTATCAGGGACAAACAGAGACTACAGCGTGTTGTGCACTCTGCTGAGAAGGTGATTGGCTGCAAACTCCCATCTCTGCAGGACCTGTACACCTCCAGGACACTGGGGCGTGCAGCTCGGATCAGAGCTGACCCTTCTCACCCTGGACACAGTCTGTTTGACCTGCTCCCCTCAGGCAGGAGGCTCCGGTCCATTCGCACCAGAACCTCTCGCCATAAGAACAGTTTCTTCCCCTCTGCTGTTGGACTCATGAACAATAACCATATGACTGTTCGCACCACTAACACATGACCCTACACTGTGTTCACTGCATCATTCCATGTTCGGCACTGATCACCACCTGCACTCATGTATATATCTATCTACTTAGAACTTTTAATTCTTATTTTTATGGCTATTTAAGAGTTGTATAACAGTATGTTTGCACTAAGTACCGCAGCAATTTCCTAATGTTGTAAACCTGCTCAACATTTGGCAATAAAACCCTTTCTGATTCTGATTCTGAAATGTAGTTCAGTTAATGTAAAACGTGTTTTACGTTAACAATGTTGTAACTTTATTTTGGAAAGGTGCATTTTAAATAAAGTTCATGCTGAAGATTCTTTATTATCAGAATCATTGTTTTGCTTATTGTTGCTAGTTTTTGGTTGTTTATTTGCATGTTCGCAAGATCGCAGGAAACAAACTACCACTACGAAACTACACGATATTATGACTGGAAACTGCTTATTGTTCCATGTTGTTTGGGTTTCTCAATAAACCTATTTTACGATGTTGAATGTTTGAATGTTTGTTTCATTGTTATTGTTGTTTTCTTAGATTTTCCACATTGATGGCATTATTTTGGTCAAATAAACTCATATGAGCACAGAATGTTTTCCAGCAAGTGAGAGTCAATTTACTGCCCAGCTGTACGACGTCACACATCAGAAAACAAAGAGAAACCATATTAGAACTGTTAAATACACTGCACAGCCATCAGCTGGGCTGCTACGGTTATCACCAGTGATGGTGAGAACACATATCTGCATCATGTGAACTTTGCACTCAGTTTGTAGCTGAACTGTTTAAACTACCTGATATCATGGCGCTGTGTGAGGCAGGCTGGATAGGACCCCAAACACTTAGAGCAGGGGTGTCCAAACTTTTTTCACTGAGGGCCACATACATAATTATATAGGAGGGGCTGGGCCACTTACTAGAAATTAGGTATATAACCTTAACTTTAGTGTATTAAAGTTAGAAAAATCACTTAAAAGTAGTCAAATAAGTTATATTGTTGAATATAATTAAAGACAAAACTGCCTTCATCACAGCTTTCCATAAACGGATCTTTATTGATTTATTCAGAAAAAGCTTTGGTAGCTCATTCTCAGAACAGCAGCCTCAGATTTCTTCTTAGACAGAAGATTTACAGCACAGAGAAAAAACAATAAAGGGGAAAATGGGACGGGTACATTTCAAGCTTGTTATTTAAGTTATTAGGCTTAGCAACACACCTATTAACGTTCGTTTGAAACTGTTATCAACATTAACAGACTGAACTGGACTTAATAACAGGAGTGCATATAATTTTAGTGAATTATTCTGGTGAGTATCAGCTGCGCTGGGTACGTAAATTGGACCATCCAGCTGCGGTGCTGATCGCCACTTGTGCCAAAAATTCTGACAAATGTCATTTGATCAAGGAGCAGATCCTGCATCAGATGAGATCAGCTGACTTTGCGTGTGCGTGCTCTGTGCACAGCGGTGTGTACTCTGTGTGTTAACAAGAAAAACGCATATAAGAAAGTGGTGCGCAAAAGCAGGGTAGTGACAGAATGTATGCGCATTATTGATATTTGAAGCATGTGTACCTGCACATTAACACACGGGTACTGTGGAATATATTTTTTACTCACCTAAAGCGCTCATGCTCTCGTCCACTCCCCGCAAAGAAATTAGCAGCTGTGTGGTGTCTGTGGCATCGGTGCTCTAATCGCATGCGATGGAGTAAAAATCAAAAGCACAGCTTTATCAGACAGTTGCAGTTTAATGTTGGCTGACAAGTCTTCAGTGCGTCGCACAACTGTACTTCTGGACATGCTGACGTTGTTAAAGTCCTGCACTGTTTCCGGGCACATTATTTCGGTGACTTTAATGAGGCAGTGTTTTATGAGGTCTCCATCTGAAAAAGGCTTGCCATGTCTTGCGATGAGTTGGGCGACCTCATAGCTGCTATTGGAGCCTTTTTCTGGACCTTTTGAGCACGAAAAAAATACTGTTGCTGACCCCGCAGGACATCTAGCATTTGCTTTAATTTCTGCTCTGGCTCAGCACCAGTGTAGGACGCATAGGCCTGATGTTTGGTTTCATAATGACGTCGTACATCATACTCTTTAATAATTGCCACAGTTTCAGTGCAGATCAAATTCTTGAATTCTTTGAAGAAATATTCACTCTCCCACCGTGTCTGAAATTTTCTGCACTCACTTTCTATCTTTCGCTTCTTTGGTTCTGCCATGTTTAGTAACTTGGGGTAAATTTCTTCTGTGATTGTCCTTTTTGGTGGAGCAACTGCCTTGATCAACAGTAGCTCCCCCTAGTGTGCAATACACTCAAGCGAAAGTTGAAGTGCGGGCCATATTCTATTCTATTTATAAAATTACTTGCGGGCCAATTAAAAATGGACCGCGGGCCGCAATTGGCCCGCGGGCCGGAGTTTGGACACCCCTGACTTAGAGGGAGCTTTGTTGCTGGGTTTACAGATAACAAACGCAAACTGTGACAGCACCAGGTGGGCACAACACACAGGGAGTCGGGGCACAGAGGAAATACCTTGGGAACACAGCTGGACAAAACTGAACATAACACACACAGGACAAGTGACTACCACAATAAAACAGGAAGTACAGGAAACAGACACTGAGACACAGACTAAGACACACAATTTGACATAGGGAGACAATAGCACACACATGGCAGACAAGCATTACAGAGCTGACATTCATAAATAGACACAGACATGAAAGGGAACCAAACTAAATGAACTAAGACCCAGCACCAGGGCTCTCAGACAAACACGTAATCCAAAAATGTCTCATGAGTCCAAACTGGGTCAACACCCAGGACCATGACACCTAACATACAAGCCGACTGCATTCGACATTTGTGTCCTTACTTCCACCTCTGGCAGAGTCCTAGAAAACTTTAGGATGAGTGGTGAATCCAGCATTACAATCACTCCTATGTCCATAAGTAGAAAATCCAGATGATTTCTGATTCTAACCTGTGATTAACGCCTAGTTGTTCTTTCTTTTATGTTCCATTTCACATGGAACCTAGAGGAAACATTTATTTTGAGTAGCTGTAATTACTGCTACAAGTTAATTGCTTTTTCTAACAATAAAAACTTTAATGATTATCTTCCTCCGTATCACAGAGTCCAGGTAGAGGCGTGCATCTTATCATTTCCATGTTGAGCTCCTAGCATGTATGGGCTGACACTTGCCATCAAACTTTACTGATGTGTATGACACAAAGGAGGTAAGCCTTTCCAATGCATCGCCTAGCAGCCCATCGTATCCCATACTCCTCTGCTCTCTCGCCCAATTAAAAATGCATCAGGGAGTGGATTAGATGCATGGTCCTAACTCTACTGATCCAGACTGTGAAGCTGTCACAGGAATGGATAGGTTAAGGGGTGGGGGGTGGACAGACAGACTGGATGGAGGGAAGAAGAGGGATGGATAGGCAGCCCCCCCCCCCTCACAAATCCTTCCTTTTTACTTCCTCTGTCACTTCTGAGCCCTCCCCACCCTCAGTCACGTCTTTTATTTACGGTTCCTCCCTCAGTGGATTCATTCCTCACCTGTCTGTGGGCTTGAGTTTCCTGCAGCTTCCCTCCCATTCATTCTTGCATCCCCCCACTCTTACTCTCCAGCTGTTTGCCTCTATGGCTCACTTTGCCTACCACTGATCTGCCTACATGTCATCCATCTTGTCCTTTTTTGCCATAAAAAATCATGCTTCCACACATTTGGCTGTTAGAGTAAATCAGACTGTGGGGGAAACACATATGACAGATGTAAAGGATACACTTACGTATGTGACACACTGTGAATCTGAGAAAAGCTCTAAGGCCAAAATGTATGAAATTTGCTCTGAAGTGTAACATGACATCCTGACCCTAGAATCTGAGGTAAAGGGTTAAAGCCCCATATGTTCAGTGTGACCAGTCCTTTCTAAAAGGTGTGTTCATGTTGTTGTTGAATAGTCCAACTGATCAAATGTAGCCTGATCATCAAGAAACCTGTATTATGTCGTGTCCCCAGTGTACACACACCCTGTGGGAATATCCTGCAGTGTCTGGCATCGTGGAGGTTTGGAGGTCAGTGCCAAATCGATAGGTGGGTGATATTTATCCAAATAACAGTCTCATAAAAATCTCAACCCTGTGTTTCCCTGCACAATGGTTACTGACTTCACCTCAGTATTAACTGTTGGATGAACTGTTCCTTTTAGTTTGTATGGAATCCTTTCAGTCAAGGGAAAGCAATGTTTTTAAGGCGTTGCACGGGTTAGCACGCTCATACCTTTCTGATCTTTTAAATTGGTACACTCCTGCAAGATCACTGAGGTCTGCGGATCAAATGCTCCCGGCTGTCCCGAGGTCCAGATTAAAACACAGAGGAGGTCGGCCTTTGCTGTGACTGCTCCTAAACTGTGGAATGAACTGCCTCTTCACAGCAGGACCTCGACACTTTTAAAACCTGTCAGAAAACCTACTTTTATTCCTTGGCTTTTAAATCAGAATGAGTTTGTACTTTTATTGATCTTATTTGTCACTCAAATCTTCTAATTTTATGATTCTTTTTCTTAACTCTTATCAAATCTCCCTGTGTTTTTATTTCTTTTAATTATCTTAATTGTACAGCAGCTTGGTGAACGGTTGTTGTTTTAAATGTGCTATATAAATAAATTTGACTTTGACTTTGAAAGGGCAGACTAGAGGAATGTAATAATCTGATCCTCATCATTGTCACTCCCTGTAAACAGACTTGAACAGCAGCTGAGTGATTCTGTGCTCAGAGCTGAGCTCAGTGTGTCTGACACGTTAATATTAGGACTGTCCCGTCTCTTTGACATCACACAGAGACAGAAGTAGAAAAACTGTTTGGAGCTGCTTCCAAAGAAGCTCGGACTCTTGGCTCATGACCATTATTAGACCACACTGCTCGATACTTTGTAGTATGTGTACAGGGGTGTGGTGCTCATATGAAGCACAGCCAAACAAGAAATGACAAGAAACAGTCTCAAAGTGTCAAAAAATAAGGCACAGTGTGCCCCAAACACACTTCTGATTTCATTAAAGTCTTTTTCTGTGCTTGTTTTTAGTCCATCCATTTTCTGCTGCTGACTCAGGTCACAGTCCTGTTTTTTCTGTTTATTAATATTATTTATAATAGTTCCACTCTTAGATATTCACTAATATCTCGTAAGTTTAAAGCTGATCAGAACAGTGAAAGAATGGGTCTCTGGAAATGATCCGATTGATCTTTAGCCAGCTTCTGGAACGTATCCAGCTCAGCGGGTGTTTATCAATCACTTTTTAAAGATCCTTACATTTGTGTCTCAGTGATGCACGCTCGGCCTCTCCCAGTGTACGTAAACAGTGACCATTCAGCTTGATTTGAAATTCTGAGAAGCGGACAAAGTTGAGACAAATCGTTCCTCTGGACTCGTCGTTGGGCTCAATCATAACCAGACCCAGCTCTCATGACTGCATGAAATGTAGCTCATTTGGAAACAGTTAATGTTTTTTCGAGAGTACCTTTAACATTTCTGCTGAAATCAAAAGTCACACAATGTGAGTGATCTAAAAATAGTAGCCAGACTTTTTCTTTCCCCTAAATAATAAATATAAAGTGACTGGAGGCAACGCTAATAAAAGCGGATGATGCCTGGACATCCCGACAAAATGCTCCAGAATAGAATGAAATAAAATGAGTCAAATTTTCAGTTTTTTTCATGTATATATAATTTAAAGCATATGCTGTTTGCAGCTGGAAGATATAATAGATGTCTTTAGGCTCATAAAAAAATGCTTTCAGAGTTTCTTTTGTTCTAGGTGTTTGCCATCTACAACTCATGAAACTTTTATATATGTGTGCTCATACTTGGGTGAATTGTATTTCATCATCTCATCAGCGTCATTTTCAGAGAAGAAAAACCCAACAGGTTAATACCCTTAGTGGGAAAGCATTCAGTCAGTATCCAGAGGAAAGCAGCTTTTGATGCTCGGTGGTGCTTCTCCTTCAGAGGAGGAGGGTGGTGTCTGCATATGTTACTGCCTTTCTCCACCAAACGATTAAACCAGGGTTTTAGTCGGACCGAGCCAACGGCGGGGTAAAGCGGTAACTCCACCCCTCTCACGTACGCTCGCCGCCTTTGACATCCGCTCTGTGCTCCTACGCCATCAGGTCCCAGCTCTAAGGAAATTTACATCTCTTTGAATGTGACGCTTAGAAAAAAAGAGCAGGGAAGAAGGAAGAGGAGGAAAAAAGAAGATAGGGAGGGCAGCGGAGGAAGCAGGTGATGGAAGGAAGGAGGAAGGAGGCTTTGGTGTGTGTGTGTTTAGGGGGCTGGTGATGGTGTGTGTTTGGGGGAGGGGGGGTTGGGGTACTAGATTAAATTTTGCCGTCTAGAAAATGAGAAAAAAGGGCCCCCTCTATCTCTGGGAGTCTACTGGGGAGATCTTTATTCTGATTCTTGTTAGAATTGTTTATCACTGTGACAGAGCAGGCTGGGGTGGAGATAAAGGCAGTGCTCCATCACAGCGCTGACAGTGGTAGGACACGCGCTGGAATGAAAGGAGCCAGGGAAATATTATTAATAGATGCTGACTTGATTTGCCTCGATTGCACGTCAAGAAGTGGGGGCCAGGGCTTGATTGCAGCCCTATGAAGTTCTGTCCAAAAGGGAAGCTATTTTTCATTAAGTGATAGAAGTCTTCCCTCTCTCTGTCTCCTCTCCCCTTGCTTTCCAAGGAGCTGATAACATATGCAGTTTATTCTAAGCATGCTGATTTGTGTCAGTGCAGCAGAGAAGAAGACGAGTGGATGGAGGAGAAATCGGTAAGGAAAAACCCGGGGCCTTATCTCACCTTTCACCGTAGAAGCCGTCCTGCTGGTGTGATGCTATTTTTTGGTAAAAGAGGTAAAAACCCCGGCGTGGACAATCGGCCTATCACGGGCATCTGTAAAGCCACGCAGAGCTGCAGCACTCCCCTCCATCCCTCTCTCTCTTCTGACAACAGATAAAAAAGAAGTCTATAAAATGTGATTACACAGGCAACATGTTCATGGGCACAGATACGCCGGGGCACACTTTATTTTTAGAGTGTTGCATTACTAATGGATATACAGGAAGATGAGGATTTACACCCGCCCACGTACAATGCAGGCAGATATGAGCGCGCAGAGTCTATGCATCACATTTATGTGCAAAGCATAAAACAAGCCTCCCCTCCCCCCATCTCCTCCCCATCACTAAAAAAAGAAGCAGAGAAAAGAAAGAAATTGATTCAAAAAAGGATGAAATGCAGCTTTTTTTTGGCGTGTCTGCCATGCGGCGCAAACTTCTGAATTTAGGAGGTTCGGTGCAAGTTTGCTTTTCGTCTGTGTGTGTGTGTGTGTGCGTGTGTGTGTGTGAACAGAGAACATTTCCAGGCTGGAGGACGGCAAGAACCAAGAGAAAACGCACCTTTAACCTGCTCCTGCTGGACTGCAGAGCTGACGGAGTGTGTGTGTGTGTGTGCAGCACAGACAGATGGAGGAGCCTGGAGCAGGGTGAGTTTTTCTTTTAACTTTGGAGTTATCAGAAAGAATAGACTCTCCGCACCTCCGTTCCTCCTCCTGTTTGCCCACATCGCTCTCTTTTTGTCTACTCCTCGCTCCGCTCGCGTGTAATTAAGTCGGCCGCAGATAATTTATGCGCTGATATCTCTATTGGTTGCTGGCATTCCTGCGAAAATCCTCAAAAATGTTTCTTTAATTGGATCCTATTGGCAGCACCCTCTTTGCCTTCTAACATTTACCATATGAAATTTTTAGATTGGTAAATATTTCCTCCAGTGGATCATCATATTGGGTTGCGTTTCCCCCTGATGCTGACATTTGCTGATAGTTTCATGTCGTTTTCAACATTGGACCATTTCCTTTCATTTTCTTCTATATGTTATGATTGTCTGCAGGTGACGTGGAGGAGAAAACAGATGAAATTAGCAGTGAAGAGAAAGCTAAATGTCAGAATGTTCTGTGTTCTTTCAAAGCAATTATTCCTTAATGAAATAAAGCTGCACTGCTGGGTAAAATAACAAATGTTGACTGGTGATGTTTAAAGCTCTGTGTGTGTGTGTGTTTGCACAGGAGTGTGGGATTTCACTTAGCCCATTTAAATCTGAACTAATTCACTAAGAGCTCAAATGGGCTTGTTCTGCTAACTGAGGTCAACAGTTTCAAACGAGCTATTAAACGGCTCCTGTAAGTGACAAATCTTGGAGTGCAATTTGAGAGCCTCTTAAGGCGCCACTTTCTCTCCCCTGCACCCTAATAACTTTGCCAGATATGTGAGAACGCTATTAATTACGCCACTTAATGCCTCCGTGCCACACCCCGCACTCAGAGGAGCTTGACTTGTTTCCTTTTCTGATCCTCTGAAGTAGGTGGCGACTTTACCCAGAACAATGGGCGAATATTCATCTAATGTGTGGTTCGATTTTTCCCAGGATCATTCTGCTCCCCCCGTCCTTCCTCAGATTCCTCACATTAAAATATGTCTGCGTAAATTGCAGCAGACACATCTGCATATTTGGTTTTCTGTAAAATTTGTGATTGCTCCTTCCATTAACTGTGACAGTGTGTGTTAAGGCTGCGTGGCTGTGTGTCTCAGCGCTGAGCACAATGAATAATTGAACTGCCTTTGCTGTGAGGAAGAAAGAGGAAGATGTATCAATTATGTTGGATTTTGTCAGCCAGATAATGCCCCCCCCCCTAAAAAAAAATAAATAAATAAAATAAAATAAAATAAAATAAAAAATAGAGAAAGTTTATTAGTCTAACCTCACAAACACTCTTTGTGCCACATGTAGAGACCAGCGGTGTGCGTGCACATTTTGCTGTTTTCTTCTCTCTCTTTGCTACCTGCAGAATGACGTGCTCGTGTGTGTCATTGCGGTTCCTGGTCAATTTACAATGCAGCTCGATTAAGACAATTTGCCCCTAAGAAGCTCCCATTAGATCTGGAAATGGCTCGACTCTGTGAGCAGTGTTTTTCCAGCATCTGGTTATTAGCACGCTGCATTCATTATGTGTTATTGTGGCCTCCCCTCTGTGATCAAAAGTGGAATCTGGGTGTAATTCTATCAGCCAGCACAGAGAGGATATTTAGAGAATATTATTAAATATTATTAAACCAAATCTCTTTAGGAGCTGCTTTCAGACAGAATCTACACTGCTATATGTGAGTCTAATGCAATTGAAACCAGTGCACAGAAATAAAGACGCACTCATTTTGAGGCCTTAAAATCCTCCAGCAGCCCGTGTGGTTCCACCACAGACAGGAAGTGGGCGGGATCAACAGGACGGGATAAACTATTCTCTACTTCCAGGCGAGCGAATGCTCATTAATAAGGTGTGGTCAGTTTCATCAGTGAAGCGACTTGAAGAAAATGTTTCAAGTGAAAAAGACAAAAAACATTTTAGTGTCAGAGGTGGCAGAAAAAAGATGGTAAACAAAGTAGAAGTACAAACACTTGTGTTAGAAATACTCTGTAACCTGATAGAGTCTCTGAAGTGTACTTCCTGTATAAGAGTAAAAATGTCCACCAGTGAATCTTTGTGCCAAGCTAACTGAACCTCACGTCATATTTATACGAGGAAGCACAAACCTCATTTCAGCTTCAAATTCAAATGAATGTACTTGGCTGGATCATGTCATCTACAAATCATTTGTACTTTAACAAATTCATTTACTGTGGGAAGTAACAAAGTTATGTTAAAATAAAGTAGATAACCTTAAACAGAGCTGGAGTGAATGTCTCTGTAAACCAAGCCCAACACTACAAACTCAGGCTAAGCTCCTCATTTAAAAGGACGATAACGTTAAAAAAGCCAGTGCACTGTTAACATGTTATTATCATCTCTCATATATTCTATAAACACATATTTATTTCATCTGTCTTCACTGCACAGAACTGATCACCAATAATCACGTGTCCTATTACATCCAATGAGCTTCTGTGCACACCGTCGCAGAGGCAGACTGTCCCTGTTAGTCATGAGAGGTCAAACTTGTTCTAAGTGAGAATGTTTCATAAGTGCCCATAATCAGCAAACGTAACAGTAAAAAATAATGTTGCAACATTTGGATTATTAAGAAGCAGAACTGTGAGTGATGTGAAACTAAATGATACATTTATAAGAAAATGATTCATCAGCCGTACACACACACACACACAGTCATAACGACAGCTTCTGCTTTAATAAAAGGTGATGAAATGTCAACGCTGTACAAGCAAAGTGCAAACCACTGCTGATCTCCTGGTTCATCACAGGCCGCTCTCCCCTGAGCTCACAGGAACTTCTGTAGAAGTGGCATCAAGTTTCCTAAGGTGACCTTTTCTCTGCCGTTCTGGTGAAAGAAAGAGAAACGACATTGTGTGATTGTCGCCGTCCTGAGAAACCACCAGTCACAAAAAACAAAAAGATGAGGAGGTAGCAGAGGAGGAGGAGGGCTTGTTTTTCTGGTTGTTATCTCCTCACTCTGCTGCAGCTGCCTTGCTGCACCACACAAACACCTGCTGTCCTTCTGCAACACCAAGAGAAAAGTCAATTGCGCTGTGTGATAACCTGGACTCGTGTGTGCAGCGAGGAGAGACACCTTTGGACGTGGTTAAGATACTCTGACACCCTTCCTCCCCGCGCTTTGCTCTGCCACTCACTCCATTCCACCGTGTTTACTCACTATTTGTGATTTTGTTTTTCCCCTCTCTGCGCTCATGCTTTGCTTTTTTGCAGCTGACTTTGATCTGGCTGTTCAGAAGTGTTTTTGAAACGCTCCCCCTCCCCACCCCAAAAGTCCCGTCCTTTATTTTCCTCCAGAGCAGCGTCTTCAGAGGAGTACAAGCGTCCAATTCTGTCACAATTCTCTGTCGCCTTTTTGTGCGCTTGTGCTGGAGTGTGTCTCTGTATGTGGGCTTCTGCAAAACAGCAAGAGAAGCTGACTACACAATAGCCGTGTGACTTTACAATAGCGACTGTGGCATTATCTTGACAGGAACGGAGGCACTGGCGGCAAAGGGCTCCATGTCCAAGAGCGTGGCGTCCCTGTGAAGGACTCTGCCCACCACATACGACAGCGTAGGAACGCTCCATCTGACACTGGTGACGTCCCGCCCTCACAAGTTATGAGGACTAACAGAGAAAGAAAAAGTGGGTGGGTGAGGGGCTCATTAGCTGATCCTTGAAGGATCTTCTTGAAGCTCTTCAGATCATTTCTGAGAGCCTTCCAGTGTGTTTCATCTGTGATGCTCCCTGAACATCCTCAGGGTGTCACAGCACAACCTCAGTGACAGAGAGGGAAATGTTTGTGGAGCATCTTCCTGTGGAACGAACCATCAGAGTTTATTATGACCACAGTGAGACGTTAGTGTTAGTACATGGACAGGATGTTCATGCTTTGGTATAAAATCTGGGAACTTGTTGGTCACCGCACAGATGTAAAAGCTGTTTAAATCTGAGAGGTAGGAATGGTAGAAGTGGTTGATTATTACAAACAAGATGATCAGAAGTAACAGAGACCTGTGGGCTCTGCTTTCCTCACAGAGCTCTGAGGTAACCTTATTTTTGTCAGTAACTTGGTGAAGATTTTACAGCCAGTTCAACTCAAAACCTCCACTTTATATTTTCATGGCGCAGCCCTGCATTCACCTCGGGTTGTTGTTGTGATTTGCTGCTGTATGAATGAAAACTCTTGACAGTCGATGTGACTGTTACATTGATGATACATGTTTATGTCCTCTGAGTGCTCAGCTTTGACAGACACGTGTTCGTGAGCCAGCCTGTTCTGAAACACTAAATTAAATTTGATTTAATTTAGTTTCTTCTCTAACTATTAGTGGCACTGATCTGCCTTCTTTTTCTTTTAGTTCAATAGACTGAGAATAAGAAACAATTGTGGACAAAAACCGTTGTTACTGTACACATTCAACCTTCTATAGATCTGGGTGTATAGATGAAGAGGCAGCCAAAGCCGGGGTGTGACATAGATGTGCTGGTGAATGCATGCACTCACACACCCAGTGCATGGTTTGACTGCACGTAGCTCACAGTGTGCTCACAGAGACTACAAAGAACAAACTGCAGGAAGGAAAGAACGCTGGTGAATGAAAATAATAAAGACAGACAACGATTAAAGGCTGAGATGCAGCAATTATTTACAGCATGTGTAAAAATAGAAATTAACAGAGTCTATACGCCGGTTAAACTGCTCCTTGGTAAAGTCGACTCAGGGTTGTGATCTGGTTTGTACCACATTACAGATTCTTTCTTTTTTCCTTTTACTTGGTAACTGTCACGATTATCATACGGCTAATTGTCATGTCGTGTGTATATTAAATTCCCTTACTTGCTGTGTGCTTTACAGTTCTTCAGGTCCAGCGCAGGGAAAACAAAGGGAAGTTATTCATGACATTTTACACCATTCAGATGTTCTTATAATCCCCTCTGATCTGATGGTTGTCTGTCTGCGGCCGCCGCTCTCGTCTCCCGCTCCGTGTGGATGTAGTCCGTATAATCCCAGTGCCCAGCTCACCGGAGTCATTGTGCTTCTAAGTGGATAAAGCAACACGGGCTGGATTTTGCATGGTATTAACAGACCAGGAACCAATGACCAGTAAGAGGATTGTGAACTTGCAGGGACCCCTGAAGGACTGCAGATAAAACTGTGGGATTGTAACACCTCACATGATTACGTGTCTGGATTTGACTTCAGGATCAAAACATTTCCCAGAAGCTGGAATGACCCCCATATTATGTGGAGGGAGCGGCGCATCTCCGCCGGCCTCTCAGCTGTCACCTCTCCTCCTCTCCAGCAGCTGTCAATCACTGCCATGGCTGCTTTGACTGGTTTAACGCTTTTGCTGATTGATGCCACAGTTTAGCTGGATTATAGGCTCTAATCCAGCACTTTCCCTCTCTCTCTCCCAGTGAAAGTAAAACATGTGAAAATTACTCAGAACAGCACTGACACTTCTCTGAGAGGCAGAGCTATGCAGAGAGTACCTGGAGTACCTGCTGTGTCCACCAGGGGAGCTGTTCTCTATGAAACAAGCCCCACTGCAAGGAGCAGACCTCGTCTGAATGCTGCAGGCTTCGGATGTCAGGGCGTTTAGTGCTGTGGCAAGACAATAGATACTCTGACCACAAACTCATTCATTCACATTATCTGCAAATTACTACAGAAATAATCATCAAGCTTGGAATGTTATTCTTAACAGTTAGGATTAATTATAAATCATATTTCAACTTGCAGTGTTTGTAATTTGCACCAGGAAGCATTATGTGTTTTTACTATACTCAGATATTTAATAATGACAACAAAGCTTTATTTAATTTATGGGATCTGCTCTCCAGGAAAAAAGGAAACTTTATTTATTTATTCATTTTTGCACAAAAACAGAAATCATATTTATGTTTGCAACAAAATGTTTCAGAGAAGGAAACAAATAATAAAAAGAAAAAAAATATTTTATTTTTCTAAAATAAAAAAAAAAAGAAAGACTTTTTTTTATGACCAACTTGAACCACAAATAACGACATTAACAGTCAAACGGTATATTTGTCATTTTTTGAGCAGTGATGACAGAATTTTAAGGGGACCAACATTTAATTTTAGGTGTCCATGCATATTTGACGTATTTGGTTTCACTGCACAGAACTGTTAAGTAAATAGTGCATATAGAGGTGAACACACATGTCAGGGTTTTAAACAGCACACTGCGGTTTTTTTATTGACCTGTGATGTTTCTCCTGTTGCTGAGTTCAGTTCATGGCTCACACACATGAACAAAATCAGACTGATTATTAATTAAAGCAGAGAACGGCTCGTCCACCTCATTTATTAATCTAAACAAAACTTTATTAAGAACATTTCAAATGTCCATAAAGTGCACCTGTTTTAGCTCATTAACAGTGTGTCATGGTGCACTGAAGTCCTGCTCTACCACAAAAGGATCACATGTGTCATTCTGAACATAACGTCCTCATGCTACAGTCTATTTTTGACGTGCTTATGGAGCCTGTGATTGGCTTCAAATGAACAAGTGACACCAGGACACTGCTGCTGATCACTAAGGTTAGTTACTGGGTGTAAAAATTCAGTACAGTATTGATTAACACTTACAGGGTTGTGCGATATATCCAGGGATACATTTAAATCAAGGAGAGCAAGGTCAGGTCGTGTGCTACCGTTTGCATGCTAATTTGCAGTTTTCCTTTTGTTTCCACTTTGTGTGCTTCTGATTATTGCAGAAAAGATGATAAATGAGAAAAATAAATAAAAATACATTTGGACTGATGCTGTGGAGACTAAAGGACAGCTACAGTCAGATGTGTTTGACGGGGACACAAAGGAGAAGGAAAGATTTTCTGTTGCGTTCTCTGACTTTTGCTGACAAAAGAGGGCAGTATGATGACATTGAAAAAGGAAGCAAACTTTTACTGTGACATACACTGTGTGTGTGTGTCTGTGTGTGTGTGTGTGTGAGTCAGTGAGAGAGTGAATGAGAGTGAGACAGAGATCGTGAGTAAAAGGTTTTCTCAATGTGTATGTGTGTGGCATTTCTCATGGCGTGCATGTGTGTGTGTGTGCAGTGCGCTTTTGTCAATATGCTCAGTGTGTGCAATTACTCCTTCACTTGGATGTGCGTGAACGACTGCACATGCACAAATACACACGCCCCTTTTGCTTCACACGCACACACGCACGCACACACACACACACACACGCATGCACACACACACACACACACACACACGCGCGCGCACACACGTACACACATGCACACACACACACACACACGCATACACACACGCGTTCTCGAGCAGTTGTGGAAACATTAAAGGCCCTTTTAAAGCAAACACGGGAGAATGTAAGCGTGCGCAGCAGGGAGAGGTATTTTTTAAACCATCATCACATTGTAGGAAACCAGAAGCCCCGCCTCCCCCCAAAATGAACAGTGCATTTGTAAAACTTTGTTTTCTTTGCATTATTGGATGCATTTTATACGATGTTCCCTCAACAGTAAAAGAAAGCCAGCTTACAGTTACAGTACTGCAGTGTAGCAGGAGAAAAGGAGTCATGTAATTCCTTCTGAAGTGCTAGAAAGCCTTTGACCAGCACAGCCCTGGTTAGCATTCAAAAAACACTTCTCAGGGATGAAAGGCTCATTGAAAGCCAGCCTGCTAATGATAGTATACTCAAACAATCAGGGCAGAGCACACATTGGCCCCTGTCTCGCATAACGACAAACGCCAGTCCCAAACACGATGGCATCGCTGCTGTGTGTTGGAACCGTCTCCTGGTGCACGGCGCCAACTCGGCCCTGCCGCTGCCAAGCATTCTTCAAATTTCATTAGGTAATAGCTCATTCATTACTAAGGCTGGGACTGGGGCTGCAGCCGTCATTAAACCCTGATCAGACGGGATACACACACATGCATACACGAGCTGTAAACACTTTTACTGTAAAACATAATTGTTACAAAGACGTGGCGTGTACTGTAGGCGTGCACGTACTCACCCACACCTAGGCTCATAATTTACTCAACCCTCCCCAGACCTCCGGGGCTGTCTTCACCCTGCAGCGAGCACACTTGCTGGGGTCCACCTCTGAACCTGCAGACGTGTCCAGTGGAGCCCAGGGAGCAAACAGCTGGGTCCATGGATTCCCCACTTTGCTATGAGAATGCATCTGTGCCCAGTGTGTACAGCTGCATGTGTGTGTGTGTTTGACTATACACATGCATGACTGAAGGTGTCACTGCTGAAGGGATGTGTTTGAAATCCACGGTGCTTCATTGTTCATATCAAGACTGAGACTGGATCGAACCCTGTATTCTAAAATGATAGAATTCACTTTGAACCACAGAGTGATCCTAATGCTGTCTGGACTGTGCTCAGTGCTCTTTGTGAGGTTTCCTGATAGGCCTGAGGCAGGGATCACACTTGCTACAGCTGCAGAGGCCACAGACAAGAAGAAGTCATTCCTACTATTATCATTTTAATTATTATACTCTGCTCTGAATATGAATGCATCATAAAACACAGAGGTGGACAGTATTTAGGAAGTAAGTTTTTAAACCACACAGGCAGTGTCACCGAGACAGCCTGTGAAGAAAAGGCTAAAAAGAGACTGCAAATAAATCCCACCAAAAAACTGTTGTTCAAAGACAACATAGTGTGCTGTGAAGCTACTTCTGCCAAAGTCCAGATTCATTAAAGTGTTTATGTGGCATCAAAAAGAAGCTTCTATGACAGCGTGTGTACGTCAGAAACTCTACAGCCAAAAACTGTGGCTCTCTCTGTCCAGTACAGATGCTGTGTGATTTACAAATGATCAGTTATTGATTATCCTTCATTATGTTGTTTTTCTTAAGGCTACTAGATTTTTGTTGTTATTGATGTTTTCGGGGGGCTGGAGACTTTTGAACTTTGGTCCTCACCTTTAAAATCTTTGTTTTATTATAAAGTATCCAAACTCTCTAACAAATATTTGAACAGCTGGACCTCTGCACAACACTGTTACAGTGGGTGTGGGTGTTTTATTTTACATTTCTGACACTCAGTTTTACCACTTTTCCTTTGTCTTTGAAGGATTTGCTGTTTGGTATATTTTATAGCACAACTCATCTTTGTTTGTAGCTATAAAATGATTTTTCAACATGACCAAACTTTGCAGTAGTTTTAAAATGATTTAAAATGAAAACAATTCTTTCTTATGTTGGCAGGTAATCTGTACATCAGTTAATACAGTGGGTAAAACCTGAAAATGAGAAGAACCAGACTTTAATGATTAGTTTGCTTATTAGTGTTGGCTGTAGGATAAAGATTATTCAAGGATTCAAGGAAGCTTTATTGTCATTTGCATCAGATGTTTACATGAGGTGGAACGATATTATGTACACACAGAGCGAAAAGAAACAGAAAAACAAGTAATAAAGACATACAAATAAATACAGTGCAACAACCTGAGCACCAGTATGGAGTATCGATATAGAAATGCAGGTCTAAATACTTTAGATGAGCAGCACTGATAAAGTGACGGTGTCAGTGTTGGTGGTTAGTGTGTTGAACTCTGACCCACAACCAAATATTACAAATGTTACATTTTCATTTTCAGTGTGTATTTCAATTTATTGTTAAAAAAATGACCACATTAAAAATTTTCCAGAAATTCTTAAATATAATTTGACTTTCAGAGCTGGTAACTGTGGTTCAGTCTTCTTGCTCTCAGAGGTTAATACTGATAATTAACCCATGGTTCACTCGTTAGCTGTTAACTAAGGACTGAACCATTCTGCAGCTAGCTTGCACACATAGTGGACCATAGAAGCTAAAGAGCCCTTAGGATTTGCAGAGGAGGACATCGGAAAAGGAAACACCTACAGGAAGGAAGGACGAACGAGCGACTGCTCTCGTGGACAGAGACAAACTGCTACATTTGTGTAAACATGTAACTTTACAGCAGAGTCTTGCTGCCAAGAACATAAAGCTAATGCTCTTGGCAGCAAGAATAAAATAATGTATATTTGAAGACATGGTGTGCGGAACATTGTGACCTGTGGGCGTGAGCATATTTGCTGGTTTGAAAACAGCTATGAAGAGTTTGTGTGTGTGTGGGGAGGGAAATGCTGGAATAGGCCGAGTGTGATGGTGGAATCACCGCAGCCTTTAAACGGATTCAGCACAGGAGACCCCCCCAGCCCCCACCCCAGCACACACACACACACACACACACACACACACACACACACACACACACACACACACACACACACACACACACACACACAGGGTTTCCCCTGAGAGAGCCCTGAGTAATACATCATATTGCTCTTAAAATAGCTATTAACCACAGTTAGGAGAGAGACGGAGAGGAAGGGAGGGGAGAGAGGGAGGGAGGGGGAAATTAAGCAATGTTCACAGAGTCACTCATATAATAACTCACCATTAACCTAAGCACTAAAAGGCACACTGTTTCTTTCTGTTACGTGTGCCTTTAATTGATTCTCATATTCCCTGTGCATGCCAGCGCAGGAAAAACGAGCAGAACGAGGGAGAAACTTGCAGATGAGGCTCGATCCTTTCTTCATCAGAGTGTCTTAACTGGCTCCAGTGTTGCTGAGTGGAGAGCAGATACTCGGCCTAATCCCTCTCAAGTCTGGAGCATCTGAAAGCTATTCACAAACTTTGTGTCCTGTGTATCTCCAATTAAAAAGGCCCTGCTGCCAGATAAGTATGGTAATGAGCGAATCCGAGGAAAAGTAGATACGCGACACTAATCTGTGGCTGTAAAGAAGGTTAAAGGGAGAGAATTAAGATTAGGATTTAATCCGACGTTGCTTGAACTGTCCCGTGCACTGCACTGAGGTGAACGTAAGAAAGGAAAAACAAACACCTCTGTGATGAGGTTTGTTCAAGACGCGTGACTGAAATGCCTTCCTTCAAATTAACATAAACATATGCAGATGAGCTCCTAATTAATTGCAAAACGTATTTTTGATTAAATACTCCAAACGTCATGATTCTAATCTTGACCGGGAACGGAGGGGAGAAAAAAAGTTTTAATTAATTTTGCCAGTTAAACCTCATCAACACTTTGAATGGAGTGTAATTAGAACGCCACCCCGTCTTCTTATTTCTCAGCTGCAAAATCAAAAATCAGCCATTGTTATCACATTTGTAATGCAACCAGTATGTGAGATGAGGCTGTGATAAACGAGCAGGGTCCTGATATTCATAGGCAAAGTAAAATAATGCTGCTAATTGGCAGATATTCTAATATTGATTAAATTAGACGGAAAACACTCCTTTCATTAAGGCGCTACGATATAGCCTAATTCCGATCATCTTCTCTGTGTCTTTGGGATTACCAATTAAATGGGCTTTGTGGAAGTTTTTCAAACCGGCGGGCGAGAGGGGCCTCCGTGAAATTACGGCTATAGTTTGCGAGAGTGGAAAGGCAGCCGGCGTGTCTGTTTACCGAGGGCCATGTTTGTGTTGAAAGTCGTGGTTAATGATGTATTCATCCTCTTGCCGTGGAACTCCAAGCCCAACTCAACGTGTATTGTGCTCAATTATGGGAAGAGGAAGAGCTGATAATGAAAACTAACATGGTGCCCCGGAGTGGATCCAGTTATGTGTGTGTGTGTGTGTGGGAGAGAGACTAGCTGGAATAACTGTATCCCTTCTCTTTCATCATACAGACGCAGAAGCCACAACTCCTCACACTTTCTCAAATGAACCTTTCAAAGCCTCCAAAACTTTCAGCCTCCCCCTCCCCCTCCATCTCCACCAAAGCAGCCGTCCACTTAAGGGTATAAGGAGGCTTACGTGGGGATAAAACCCTGCAAGGTGCTCGAGGTGAGATAACCAATTACCCATGATCACTTTTGACTCTTCTAATCTCCCCGCCGTATCGGCAGGATTTAGCCGCAGCAGCACCTGTGAACCTGGCCATCTCCAATCTGCCGCCGCCGGCCTTTGTTATTCTAATGTCAGCCACTTGACTCAGACTTTAGTCAAAAGGGATGAGCACCCGCTGGGTTCGGGGGGAACGGCTGACGGGAGCGACCTGATGACCTTCCAAATACACAGCGATGATCGATGAGCACGATTTGGTCACAAACACCTCACAGTCCTGCGACAACAACGCTCCGCTGCCGTTCCCGTGGAAATGGATCTCATGAAACCACACGTTCACCAACAGCTCGTTTACAGCTCACATCAGTCCAACAGGTTCTTTTTTTCATCTTTAGCAACCATGCATTATGAGCAAGGCGTTTCACAGGCCTCTCCTCTCAGTGTCTAAAATGGACTTATTTTGTCATCATTCGCCCGGCGAACCACAGGCACAGAGCGCCGTTCCCAAACATACTGATCCAATTTGGTCGGGCTTCAAAAGGGTGCTTTCCAAGCCACGGTCTCCACTGATTCATCATTTTTGTGTTCATCTTCACTTTATTTATTGGTGTCAACGTTTCACTCACGTCGCCAATCATAATGCCTGAGGTCAATGATGTCACCAGATGCACTTGATTTGCAAATGTGAACAGGTCTTGGGCAACGCTGGCAAAACACGCTGACAGTTATTTATGACTTGCTGAGGATTCTCCGATTGTTGTTCTTTCAGCAGAAAAGCACAAACTTCACTGAGCTTTGCACTCAACAACAAGCCAGCCTCCTCAACAGTTTGGGGCTCTGCGAATAGTTCCCTCCTTATAACAACTATAAACTCATCCGATTGTGATAACTATAGAAAGCATAAAAAATGTAGCCATGTGACATCAGAATAGGTTTGTTATGCAACATCGAAGAATTTATGGTGTCGTTTTGGTGAGTAAAATTCGAGTATTTTATAAGTGTGTTATCTGGAAAAGGTATCTGTGTTTGTGCATTAAAGAAAGTACACCGCTAGTACACAGACTTTGTTGTTGTGGCGGGCGTGGTCTGCAGTGCCGTGCGGACGCACCTGCACGGCACCGCAGACCACGCCCAACCACAGTTGTATTCTTTGAGTGGTCTTGAGCAACACTTCTCCTGGTTTTCTAGGTTTTTCTTTGGACGTTCGCTGCCTTTTCACTTATTTTCATTTCAGTCATTTTCAGAAAAAGTGGACGAGTCTATGGCATCATGTTTTCCAAGTTGATTTTCGGGGTGTCTTTGAAGTCAGCCCTCTGTAGGCTGTAGGTCAAACACTCCAGTCCACGTCTGCCATGATTTTATTTCCTGTTGAGATTTGATGTGT
Organism: Pelmatolapia mariae; assembly: GCF_036321145.2. Classification (NCBI taxonomy): domain Eukaryota; kingdom Metazoa; phylum Chordata; class Actinopteri; order Cichliformes; family Cichlidae; genus Pelmatolapia; species Pelmatolapia mariae. The sequence goes on from NC_086241.1 coordinate 39,082,021, forward strand.
TTTCAAAGTGTTCCTTTATTTTTGTGAGCAGTGTAGAGTACATGTCCTATGAAAAGGGGTCTGTCTGGTAATTCGAGATAGCTCAACAGTGCGATACAATGGCATGATGGAGATACATTAGGAGATTACAGAAGCACTAAAGTACAGTGTCTTCTGTGGAACCATTTTGTCTTGCCATCCTGACTCCTCACCAACCTTTAAAAAATGTCAAGTGGCTCCTGCAAATGAGGGATACTTTCACTTCTCAACATCTCTCCTGCACTTTAGGGCATTCACGAGAATACCAGAGGTCTCTGGGAGGGCAGCAGGTGCAACAAAGGGCTTCACTTACTGGTGGAACTGAATTTCTATTTCCACAATCTTGCTCGGAGCTTATGGGGAGAACCCTTAGAATTGCTGTTAGAAAGGTCATTTGATCACCAGACTACAGGGTTCATAGTTGCTGTCATAATTCTAATGGTCAGCTCCCATTGTGGCCAGTATAGCGAAAATTCCTGTAAATCTGGTGTGTATCTTCTGAAAATTCACAAAAATTTGCCTTAAACTCATCGAGGTCACTAGTAACCTGCTTAGGGTTGGGGCCACAGCAAGCCCTTTATATGACATTCTCACCTATATGACACCCAGATGGAAATATTAGGACAGAAGAACTGCAAGGACCAAAAGCATGGTAACACCATTTGTATCTGAAACACACCCTGCCACTAAAAGGTTTTTCACCACATGTTAACAGGTTAATAATTGGGGGTCATCATATCAGAACCTATCAAAATTAGAAGCAACAAAAGGAAGTGATTCATTTCCAAAGGATGCTGAACTCATCAGCAGAAGTCCTTTGCTCTGCGCTATCATTGTTTCCTGTATGTTGAAAGTCACGTTCTAGTAATGCCATGTGTCCTGATGGTTGTTAAAGCTCAAATTTAAATGATACAGAAACTATTTCCAGCATGTTTTTAAGTATACTTCACAGCAAGATGTGTCCAACAAAGACAACACATAGACGCTGCTCAATATCAAACAGTCCATTCATTCACTAAGAAAATTACAAAAAATTGTACAAAACAAAGTTGTAGATTTTTAAAATATGAGAGTGTTTACACTAAGAACTAATCATTTAATTAAAAGTACTTATTCAAGCTCGGGTAAAGACAAATTAATCAGCTACTGTAGTAAATGAGTACAAACAAGCTAATTGGAGCTAACGATGGAAATTAGGTGTTTTTTTGTATCCTTTACCTTACACTTTAAATCCTAAAAACGCGTGTGCCAAGCTCGACTCTCATTCAGTCCAGTGGACTGGAGTGACAATAAAATCACATATCACCTCTTTAAAGCAGAATGTGGATTAAGAGGTCTCACAGAGACTCGCTGCCCATTTTCCCACCACATACCCTTCCACTAGGGAAAATCTGACCCATCTAAGGATTTCCAAGACAGACAGGATAATCTGACATGCTCTAAGATGACACTGCTGCCCTACCTCACCCTTATTCCCCCCACTCCCATCTCAAGCCAGGGTGCCGAGCTAGCACAAACGAGAGACACTTTGAAAAATAAGCTGCTCATTTGGGACTGAGTGGATTCAGATGGTTGACCAGTGCTCAAAGGCACAGAGAAAAGTGGCGGTTGGGTCAGCTTATTATTTCAGTGCATACAAGGCACTGATGTTCTCCCTCATATGGCATTTTCTCAATCAAAAGGACTTGGCCACTAGAATGTGGGCCAGTATCCATAGTTCCTTAAAAATCTTCTCTTTCAGTTTATAGCCGGGACTCGGACTTATGGAAACGAGTCAGCTGTACTGAATGTCGAGACCTAAGAAGTAAAATACACACCAAAAAAAGGTTAAATGAACTGCTTTTCTACTCTACCCGAGCACTCGAAGCACTAAATATGACAAAAGAAGCAGTAACAAATTAAAGTACACACCAATCAGACATCAGTGCAAAAAAAGTGCTTCGACTAAATAGTCATCGGAAACTGATGTAATTTGCTCAGTCATGGTCTTGTATTTAGAGCGTAGATGCTGTAGTGCTACTATTGCCATGAAAAATGTTCCCACCAGGAAAGAGACTGGCTGTTTTTAAATTCATTCATTTTAAATTCAACTTCATTTTAGTTAAAACGTCAAAGGTGTAAAAGTTTTTCTTGTGTTTTTGAAAAATTGTCCTCTATATATGAACCCACTGAACAATTTTCTGTTAATGTAGAAGACACAAGAGATGTGGAAACGTGTCACTAAAATTAGGATAAATTTGGTGTAAATGTGAAATTGAAGTAGACGTGAGGATAAAACCCGAACATTTTGATGTAATTTTGCCTCTGTCTTATAGCAACCATGCTTTCATGTTTACAGATACACACACTTGTGTCAGCTTTTACGCTGAACACTGAAAACGTAAAACCCTCGATGCTGATCTAATCAGCAGCCCTAAACCCAAAGCAACACTTGATGAAGAGATATTGAAAAGGAGAAAACGACTTTGCAAGACAATTTTGAAACTGGCTCAACGTGGAAAAACTGTTTTTTCTTTCTCCTCGACACTCTTGCAAAGCTGTCTGAGGACTAACACCTTCATACCTTCCTGCAATGAGGCAGCGGTGCCAACCGCTGCTTCACTGTGCAGTGTTACCAGCGTTACAATGCCACGCAAGATCAATTTTTTACTGTCAGTAATCTTGCACAGCTCACCATCGAGCACAATGAGACAATACCATATATTGTTATGTAAAGGTCCAGTCTGTTCAGTTGCATTCCCACAGGTGTACAACATTAATCTCTACTGATCTCCTCCGTACTACTATTAAAACAAAAAAAGAAGTTTTTTCAAAAATGTTTCCAATTTTAATTATTCCATAACACCTTTTCAGTTCTTGTGTAATTTAGCATACCCCAGCCTTTTCTCCCTGTGTCTCTTCTTTAACAATAGGTACTTGGCCGCCATCCTTCCACTGAGACTAGTTCCAGGGAATCATCAGACGCGTCTCTCAGATTCTGCGTCAGGTCTTTGACTTTCACTGCCCACAGCAGTACTCTTCATATGCTGTACATAGTGTTTTAGACCTGCAGCTCATTTTGCCCTCCTCATGTCCAGTTTCTCAAAACCTTTTAAGAAGATACAGTACACACAGACTGTTACTGAGCAGGTGGAGGAGGGTAATCTGGACCCAACAGCTTTCAGACATACTAATGAACTACTCATAGCAGAACAGAGAATCTGCAGGGAGATCTTTTGGAGCTTTTACCTCCAAACACAGCTCAGCCAGAAACCTTAGGTGGCGTGTGTTCAGTCAGGATTGGCTGTGTATCACACAGGAAGGGGTTAACACAAGTCTTGCAGTAGCAGTCTTGGCTGGGCGCTTCACAGGCAATCTAGACCACATCAGTGCAAATACTGCACAGCAACACCTGCATCATGGAGTGCCAGACACACCATTATATAACAGAAATAGTGAGTGAACTATTATTGACCCCTCAGGCCACAAATTCAACTGTCTGTCTGAATGTGAGCTACCTGTCACAGTGCAGTAACAGATCCATATCTCACGTTCAACTATATTTAAAATACTGAAAACATGCATATTCTGGTTACCTTGTAAGTTTGTGTTTGTGTGTGTGTATGTGCAGTGTGGCTGTCTTTTTTGGGGATTTCCTGAAGTAGGTAGGTGAGGCGCAAACATGTGCCATCTCAGGGTATCTCATGCAACATGTCTCACATCTCAGCCTGTGTTGGTCTTGGCACAAGAAGCTTCAACATCATCTGTCACAGAACAAGGCCACATTCAAAGGGATGGCATGCAGTGTGATACAATGTAACAAGAATTCAAGAGTTAAAAAAACAAATAAAAAAAGAAGAAGCCAGAAAGTCAGGACTCTACTCTGAACATGACAATGACTGAGCCAAACTATTTACCACAGGCAAAAGACTTCACTTTCAACTTTCAAAGGAGTCATTTTACAAACAGTGACAGAGCAGCAGACAAGGTTACAGTGGAAAGTACACATCAGATTTATTTCTGCAGCTACTTTAGCTTCAACTTTTAAATTAAGAACAAATTTTTCCTTTGACCATCTGAGGCCAAAGTCTTCATCACTGTTAACTTTATGCTATCAGCATATGTAATTTCTTCAACAGTATTTCACAGGCAAGGGAACAAAGAAAATAATAATTGTGACTTTTCCACTAAACCAGGTTATTACTGTTGCTGGGTCAGGCTTCAGAGAGTTAAAAGGCAAGGCAAGGCAAGGCAAGTTTATTTATATAGCACAATTCAACAACAAGGTGATTCAAAGTGCTTTACAGAGACATTAAAAACAAAAACAAATAAAAAGCATGATTTAAAATTGATTAAGACAAGCAAACAAACAAACAAACAAACAAAACAGCATTTAAAATCAAAAATCAAACAGTAGATAAAATCAGAACAGTAGATAAAGTCAGTAGTTAAAATGTAAGTTTTGAAATTTAAGCTTAAAAGTGTGGATTTGGTGCTTTATTCAAAAGCAGCTGAGAATAGGTGAGTCTTCAACCTGGATTTAAATAAACTGAGTGTTTCAGCTGATCTGAGGCTTTCTGGGAGTTTGTTCCAGATATATGGAGCATAAAAGCTGAATGCAGCTTCTCCGTGTTTGGTTCTGACTCTGGGAACTGATAAAAAACCGGATCCAGATGACCTGAGGGATCTGGAAGGTTCATACTGGGTCAGGAGGTCACTGATGTATTTTGGTCCTAAACCATTCAGAGCTTTATAGACCAGCATCAGAACTTTAAAGTCTATCCTCTGACGGACAGGCAGCCAGTGTAAAGAAAAAAAGAGCTTTGTCTCCATTAAATAAAGTACAGAAGAAACAAGAACTATAGTATTTTATAGTACAAACTGTATCTTGTGAAACACAATTAAACACTGAGCATTTACCATCATACCAGCATACCATTATCATTGGTATGCTGTCTGAGGTTAGGGATGTGGGTAGGAGCAACATTCTGTTCACAACCTTTTACTGAACTTCCATCTTTGGTAAATAAACTGCTTCATATATGTCTTTACTCTACTGGTGCACTCAAACCTCTTTATAAACCATGCCTCATTCACCCATTCATACAAGCACTACCCAAAGGTACCTCGAACGACCAACCTTCCAATTGTTGACCTGCTCTACCTCATGAGTTACAAACACCCAATCTTTCCTATACAGAAAATCTTTTAACAGAGGACTGTAATTTCAGATTGTTTGAGGCTTAAATCGAAATCCAACAATGTTTAGTTTATAAAACACTTTGTAGCGCATGGCTAAAAGAAGACTATCTGAGGCTACGTCCACACGTACACGGGTATTTTTGAAAACGCAGATTTTTCTATGGGTTTGCATCTTTCGTCCACACGTAAACGGCGTTTTCGATCACTGAAAACTGAGATTTTTAAAAACTCCTGCCAGGTTGGAAATTTTCGAAAACTCTGTTTTGTGTTTACGTGTGGACGAGGAAAACGGAGATTTACTCACGTAACGTCAAAGGTGTGCGCCATTTTTGACGTGATGCTATGCACCATGTTATTGTTTACATGAGATGAATTTCTACAATGGTGGATAGAGACAAAATACTGCTGCTGTTAATCTGACTATCTGCAGTTTTCACACACTAACATATACATACATACTGATGTGGTTACTGTCCCTTCATTTAGAAAGTCAGAAGCATCAGAGTGAACTTCTCCATTCAACACAGACGCTCTCACAACCTAAATCCCGACGCCACCGTCGTCACTGGTTTTGAAAAAGTTTAATTTAAAAAAAAAAATAAAAATGTATGCATGCTGTATGCATTTAGTTCATTCCTAAGTTGTGAGTCTACACCAGCCAAAATACTGTATTGGTTATTAACATTTGAAATGATGAAGGCACTTGAAAAGCAACATGAAATTAGCTGCCTTTGCAGAAAAACAAAAACTTTTCAGAAGTACTGCAGGTTTGCTTAAAACCCTGTTTACTCTTTCTCTCCCAGGCTTCTAGACTTCTGATTGGCCAGCGTTTTTACACTGCTAGGATTTGGCATGTTCTTGACAATGTTTGTCTGCGTTTTTGGCGTTTACATGTGGATGGAGATATTTTTTCAAAACTGCAGGTGTGGACGGGATTTAAAAAAAACGAAGACGGAAAATCTCCATTTTCAAAAATACCCGTGTACGTGTGGACGTAGCCTAAAAGGTTGAATGAGTACCTTCGGTGAAACTCACAGGTTTTTGCTACATAAGTAACATTCGACTCACAGCAGGTCAAAACAACGTGAATCACAATAGAAAAAATACACTGTAGCTATGAGTTTTATGTTAAAAAGAAAAAACAAGGATATACTGTCCACGTTTATGCTCCGTCTCGTAGGTCGTCAGTGGTTCTTCATCGTTGGCTTACGGCTTTCACCCATTAGCTATAATGTTAGTGTTTGTAGAGCATTTTGTAAATGAGGACTGAGTCAGATGGTTCAAAAGACCAAAAAGTTTAAGTCTGTGTTGGGTGTACAGAGGCACTGGTGCAATCAGCTGGCAGGACAGATGTCCTTAAGATGCAATCAGAACTACTTTATGGATTATTAAGATCTAATAATTTAACCCTCTGTCAGTTTACAACATAAAAGGTTACCACATGTGCACCACAGACTAATTTTCATTATGAATCATGATCGTAACATCCTAACATCCATCAGCGTGTCTGCAGGGAAAACAACAGGGAAAAGGACAGGGCAAAGGAAACAGGAGCCAGAGATGTAAGAGATGATATACTTTATGTCTTTATTTTGGTTTAGAAATTCTGTTGGCTAAATAGTAAAGTGTTTAGTTTCACCTCTCACTGGGTGGATGAATTCAGACTAGACGTGAAGAAAAGGAACACCCAAATGTAAGTTTTTTTCCTGGATGTTCGGATTCCCATGGTTATGTTTGCGGTGCTATGCAAACTTTATTTATTTAATCAATTCATTTATTTTTGATTCTCTGGTTAATTTCCTTGATTGTCCTGGAATTTCGGCCTAACCAGCATTAAATACTTAATGATTTGGGCTCCTGCGTCTTCCATTTGGGTCTAAAAATGCTCACGTACCTCTACATGGGAGAACCATTTAATATATAGTGCTTACCAAATTTATTAGACAACCTCTCATAAAAACAGGAAAAACAAACATATATTTTAAAAAATCTGTTAAACTTGCTTAAAACAAAACAAAATAAATCTATTATTGATTTAAGAAATGAACTAAATTCACATTTTATACCCAGTAACTGACTCATCATATTCAAAAAATAATGATGTACTTTATTATTTTTTCTGCTCTTTTGTAAAACAATAAATTGGAAACAGTAATTATATTTCAGCATTAAAAAGCGCCTGTGCATACTGGTGGATTAACCATTATAGAAGTGTAACAAATATTTTGGCGACGGTCTAATAAATTTGTATATCACTGTAAATAAAAATTCTGATTGTTAATGGACAGAGTTAAGGTTAGGATTGGAGATATCATGATGATATCTACTACTGCAAGTCTTTATTCTGCACTTTTCCCACACTTGTCGTCCGTCCTTTTCGTTCTCCGTCCTTCTCTTCCAGACCTACCTCTCCGTCTCCATGTGTAAACTGGCCCGACCACAAGAGTCGAGAGTACACACATGATCAAGTAGTACTCAGGGACCAGGAGAAATATCTGTGGTTGGTGGCTTGGCCAGAGGCTGGGGTTTGAGTCGGGGGGGACGGAATTGTCCTTTTAATCACAGAGAGAAATAATAACTGCCATACGCCGCTGCTGCAGACTGGTTTTCCTGCAGTTTAGCCCACCAGGACGGCTTCTTCATCAGCTATGGGAGGAAAGTAAAACTCTGCTATCTGCCTTTAAAACACACAAGAAGACAAAGCAACCTCGTTCCACTTTGTCAAGCTCTACAGAATTAATGGCGATTATTACACACATTCCTGAAAGCCAGGTGTTAGACTAATCAGTGTGTTTGTTTGGTGTTTCAGCATGGCTGAAGTGCAAATTTAATTAACAGCGCATTGCCCTAGCCAACCCTGTATCCACATTAACTATTTTTTTTCCCTTTTTGAAAGCATATTGTATTCAAATATGTTCAGTCGCAACTCAAAACATAGTTACAAGATACATGCCAGCATCCTGATTAATGATGTGCCACCGTCAGCCAGAATCCATAGCAAGACAGTGGCCAACACCCAGCAAACATGCCCCGTTGAAGTCCATGTGGGGCCACTATGGTCAGAAAATGCTGCCCACATTTGGCAGCCAACTGTGGGCTCATTACTGGTGTTAAATGCAGGGTGCGTTTGGGCCAGATGGGGCCCGGTGGGACCCCCAAGTGGGCTGAGTTTTAGATATTCACACTAAGCAGAGTGGGCCCACAGCATGCCCGCTGTATGCCCACAGCTGAGATTAGCCGAGTGTTGCCGTACTGGGCCATGAAAATGTGAGGGGTCTCATTATGCCCCAAAACAGATGTTGTTCTCAGGCGTCGGCAACCTTCAACATTAAAAGAGCCATTTTAGCTCCTCCTAGAAGCAATGGGGGAAAAAAGCAGCAGCGTGATATGCACACATGGGTAAATGATACATGGAATTAGGACAGGATAAAAAATACATATAGTATATGTATTAATAGGGTTACTGTTAACACTAATTCTAAACTTAATTTTCTTACGAAACCCGTTTTTAATGATGCACACTTATTATAGTTTAACTAAAAGGTATATATATATATATATATATATATATATGTGTGTGTGTGTGTGTGTGTGTGTGTGTGTAGTGATAGCATATGGCCAGGATAATCACTGATGACTTAACACACTGTAATTTAATCTGTCAACTAAAAACTGATTGACAGGTTAAATTATTTTTTTTTAACTTTACCAGAGAGTTTTAACCATATTGGAAATTAAAGTTGTGTGATCTAGGACAGTTTCTAGTTGACTGGTTATTTGATTGGTCCATATGCTCACATTCAAGCATTATTTGCTTTTAAACCTATTAAGTGTGCCATCCTTGGCAGCAAGAACTGCCACTGAACATTTGTTATAACTGGCAATGAGTCATTCACAACGCTGTGGAGGAATTTAGCCCACTTTTCTTTGCAGAATTGTTTTAATTTTGCCGCATTAGAGGGCGTTAGAGCATGAACAACCTGTTTAAGGTCACGCCTAAGTGTCCAGACTTTGACTAGATGACTCCAAAGTCTTTATTCTGTTCATCATTTTTAGACGCATTCAGAGGTGGACATGCTGATGTGATTTGGCTTGAAATTCTTGCACATTTATTAAAGATACAAAAACAAACATCATAATCTGTACAAAAATATTCAAAGCCTTTGGGTTGACATGCAACATCCTGTTTCGATTGATCATCTGTCACAAGTTTCTACGACTTAATTGGAGTCTACCTGTGGAAAATTCAGTTGATGGGACCTGTATATGTACGATCCCATAGCTGACAGTGAACATCTGAGCACAAACCACTCCATGAAGTCCAATTGTCTATAGACCTTCAAGACAGTATTGTATCAAGGCTCAGATCTAGGGAAAGTTACAGAAAAATGTCTGCATCATTGAAGTTCCCACTGAGTTCCATTCGTAAATGGAAGAAATTTGCTCCTTGAGCTGGCTTCCAGTTCAATCTAATCTAAGAGATTGTGGTAGAAGAGCCTTACTCAGGAAGGTGAGCTCCAGTGTTGCTCTTTGGAAAGAAGTGAACCTTCCAGAAGGACCATTTCTGCAGCACTCCACCAATCAGCCATGTGGGCAGATTGAAACCTCAGTAAAAAGCACAAGGCAGCTCACATGATAGCAAAAGTCCCCTGCACGAATGTCAGACCATACTTAACACGTAAAACTTGTTTGGGGATCGCAGCGACTCTCATGTTAGGTTGTTTCCATATTCAAGTCTTTGCAGAAAATGTCCAGCTTGAAGCCAGTCAGATGCCTGCTCCATAGCTGTTTTTTGTTAGAAACCAAGTTACACTAACAAATATCACTTAATTTTCAAGAAACACTGAAAATGAACTAAAAAGATGTGTAAAGAAAAAACAACAAATGAGTTACAGTAATGATTATGCTGACATACTGATTGGTAGTAATAAAGACCAACAACCAGAATCGTAGCTTTGTGGGCCAGAATGATGTAATGAAACTTTCTATTTGATGTTTGATCAAGTTTATCTATCAGAGACTTGGTTAGGTTGAGGAAAAAATAACTAAAATGAGTTTTAAAATTTAAAATAAAGTAAATGTATATAATTGGATAATTAATATGTTAAAGTTTATTTTACAAAATTATAAAGTCAATGTTTAAGTTGAGGCTGATGTTGCTAAGTTTTTCTCACAATGGATACTTAGTAATGTAAAACTAGTGTTTGTTACTCTGTATCAGTAAATCCCCCAATAAAATGTATCTATATCACAATGATGAACACAAGACGTTGGCTGAGATAAAACTAGAGGTGTGTCTATGTAGCGTCCCCTGCAATCATCTGGTTAATACTCAAAGTGTTTGCACACTATACTCACTCTGCCTGTGCAAACAGAGAGAAAATAACTTGAATGCAGCGCCAGTTTTCAGGTACATTTTGGGCAGTTTTTCCCAAAGAGAGCTTGTGACTAATGGGGAGCAGCATGAACGTTAACACTCCTGTTGTGACCCTTTTTGTAATTCCACTAAACACACCCAGCTCAGCCAACATGTGTGTGGCATCAAAGCAAAAACCACTGAATCCTAATACATCAGCCCTCTACCTCAGAAGCAGAGAATCTGAGAACAGCTGTTTCCAATTACGGCGTCACTTACAGTCAGATAGGCTACAGCAGTTTCTTTAATATTTCTCCTCTTGTTTTCATATTGAGAAACCACATCACAGGGAGCCATTTACCAAATACCAAAACAGGGGTTACAGGCTTTGTAATGCCTGAAAGTTTTACTAGAGAACAATGTTCAACAGGCGTGTGAAGTGTGACATTCCAGAGCAGGTTTGATTTAAGATGGTTAAATGTAGTCTCTGCTCTTCATCTTGTATGTCTAGAAATCTTTTCAAAGCCTTATTACGGCTCACTATTCAAGACTAAATAGCACTAATGTTTTACGCTCACCCAGGAACAGGAAAACCAACTGCTACTCTTATCTAATGTGATTTATTTTCAGCCATTTATTAAGACTATCTGACTCAAGGCTTGACGAGGGATAAAACAGCAATGCGCAGCGTTGGCCCTCTCCACATTTGTACGGATGAAATTATAAGATGAGAGCGATGAATTACAGGCAGATGAGTGATTTACGGTAGACAGCACAGTGGGAGGTAAGTGTGTGTGTGTGTGTGAGACAGGCATTAGATCACAGCCATATCAAACGCATTCTGAAGTTTGATCATTCTTGCTCTGTCAGCCGGCTCTACGCTTATTTATTTCTTGGAGCTGTTACCAACATGCACGTACATAATGTACACACACACGCTGCAGGTTGACTTTCCATTTTGCCTGGCTGGAAACCCTCACACTGGGACAGCCATCTCTCTTTCCTGGCACCGCAGCGCTCGGTGCTGGCTGCCAGGCTGCGACTGGCAAAACCCTAAAAAGCCGGGGCCCGATGCATCTTTTACAGTTTACAGGAATGTGTCAGCAGTAATCTCTTGGCGGCCATCTTTGGAAATTCAGCCCGACATACTAATAGAAGCATTGTGAAGCTGTGTAGCAGAAAGAGCCTGCTCTAATTGTGTCTATTTAAAGCAGCTGTTCTCTTGACTCTCTGGCTCGGCCGCGGCCTGAATTCATCTCTAGTGATTTAATAGGTCACGCCGGGTGTTAATTTATTAGAACTTGCCATTTGTTTTTAAGTAAACAGAGGTGGCTGAGACCAGAGAGCTTGTGTGGTTTCAATTAGGTCAGCGTAACTTGGCTCTCTCGTCTGTCTGATAATCTCTCCTTCATCTCAAAGCTTTTAACGCCACTGCCAGCTAGTATTGGTGGTGCAGTGCATGAAATCAAATTTGAATGCTGACCCACTGGAAAATAGATTCCAGTGAAAGGGGGGCTTAATGGGAGTTCTAAAGGGTGGGCATCATGTTTTCACCCTGTGCGTGCCCCAGAGAGTGGATTAAGAGCAGCGTGCCAGCAGCAGTGTAAAGCAGGCCGTAGGGGAGGCGTACATGGCACAATGTCCTCTGAGCTTACCACATGGATTGGTGTAATTCACCTCTGTATAGGCGCCAGAGTCTGACTGGCTGTTTATACTGATGGCTACAGTTTGTGGAGAACATAAGAAAGTCCCTGCTCTCATGAGACTATATCAGCAGTGTGTGTGAGAAAGTAAAGTTCTGATATTGGTGGGTTTTCACTGAAGTTTCCACTTTTCCCAGTATATCAAATATTTGTACAGTGATAAAATAAAGATGAATTTTAATTTCTTTTCTACATGCCTTTGAAGAACACAGGACAAGAGTGCAATTGTTACTTAGGAGTCACATTAAACCCTCGGCTGTGATTGGTGCTGCTCTGTCACCGACCTGCCTCACCACACAGAGATCAGCAGCTCTGTCTCTAGCACACAAGCTTGTGTTGAAGTCAATTGATCGTTTTCAACCAAACCAGACGTGGCTCTGGGCATTTACACAGACTCCAGCCCACGCTTCATGTCCAGAGTCATTTGAAAGAAAAACAGTTTATTTTATGTGTATGTGAAAGACATTAACTTCTGTTAGAGAGTGCCACAGAATGACATTTTGTAATCTATGGTTCCCTTATAACAACTCAGTGGGGTCTTCTCATTGCTGCCAATGAAAAAAAGTAAAAAAAATCAAGGTATAAGGTTGCATCAAAAAATCGATATTTATTACTCATGCTCATCGGGAAAGTATAAAGACATTACATTAATAACATTAGACCATCTAATTGTCTGAGGTCTTTCTGGAATGGCGACACTATTTTCTGGAGAACTGATGGGTCAGTAGGTGGTGATTTCAATCCCTGCAGGTTAGGTTTGCATTCTAAGTTACCATCAGGTATGAAGTGATTGACCTTAACCCTGAAGTTAGCTTCACATACGGGGCTCAAAAACAGAAAGAAACCCTGGGTATGTTGAACTTTGTTCTAACTGTAGCTTAGGTGGGTTGCAAACCATGATATGAGAAATACTCTAATACTATTACTGTCTAATTCAGCACAGATAAGGTTTGGCTTTGTGTTATCCACGTGTCCATAGGCATATTTACAAACTGGATTATAGTTGGGGTTTTTTCTAAGACACACGTTTTCCGGTCGAGTTTTCCAGGCAAAAATTACATTAAAAAACAAACAGTAAACATAAATGGTTGACCAGTTATCTGATGGATGTTAAGTTAATGATTTTTGAATGGATCAATGGAAACCTGTCCTCAATAGAAAGTTTTGCTTGTTGAGATTAGACAGAATTATGAATCACAGTGCAAGGTGTTCAAGGTTCAGTATTAAGCACTAATCACTGAACCAATATTAGAGGCCAAGTATGACTTTGAGTAGCTCAGCTCATGAGCCTTCAGCTTAATGTGTGTTAAGAAAGAAATGCCTTTTACCTTGTGTTTCATCATCCACTCAGAACACACATCGGATTTTTCTAACTTCAACAGCCTACTGTAAATCATCTGTGTAGAGCTTATGTACTGTACATTATATGACATGTGTAATAAGTATGATTCTTATGTCCTGGCAGCATGTTCTCTATAAAATCTTAAGACTTACAACCTCTCCTGACTCTCCGGCAGCCCGACTACAGCAACTGCGATTGAAGCCCCGCAGCCTAAATGATAGCTCCCACCGTGTCATTAGGGGCAGTGCTTTCATGGAGAGGACCCCATGAAAGCACTGCCAAAAATCTCCTTGAAGATGGAGGAAAAGAAAGGCAAGGGGTATTGATCGTCTGTCCACGGATATGATACTTAAGCCCTGGTACTGAAAGCTGGAGAGCCCCTGGATCCATATCTCAAAGACTTTAATCCTGGCCCCTCTTACAGCTGGATTGGCCTTCACCTTAACCTCCCGACAACTGCTCCAGCAGATCAGCCATGGAAATTTTATTCTTCTCACAATCTGCTTTCCTCCTCTTCCCCCTTCTCTCCTGTGCTTCGTTTCTGCTGGTCTGCAGTTATTAACAGGCCTGCACTGCATTCCCATCCGAATTCGGAGGAGGCGAGTTGATACCTGATCCCTGTTTTCATCATTTTCTGAAAAAAGTTCTTATCCTCCTTTTCTTGAATGTGAAGTTGAGAGGAAACTTAAAAGAAGCAGGCATATATTACAAGTAACTTGGTCACACCAGCCTGCTGCGTGTCACATTAAGGTGTTTCGAACGTCCCTCTGGTGTATTCCATTAGATAAATAGATGAGGTGCATCATAAAATATATTTATAAAAACACAAGTCGGCATCATTTTGCTGGAGATTTCTGTAATGACAATAAACATTACTATCTTCATGGTGATTGGAGACCAACAGGGGCTGCTTTGAATGTATATTTGATTATTTTGGCTCCTCTATTTGAGCTTGAAAAACTCAGTAATAAAAAAACATCATACTATGTCTCTTGATGGTACTGCATCTATTCATGCAAAACTCTTCAGTAGTTGCATACACCCTGATTTTTTTAAGACTTTAAAGGTCTAGGAAATTTGGATTTTAATAGTATTCATAGGTTACTAATGATTTAAAGGTTTGTCACAAGCTCAAAACTCCACCATCAGACTTTATACAGACCAATGGAAACCTTGACGCATTGATTGGACAATACTTAATAAATGCACCATCTTTTCTACAGCAGCCAAAAATTTAAAAGATGGAGGTAGCCAACATGACACCAACCATCAGGGACTCATTGACTTTAGCATTTGGCTGAAGTTTTACCAGACAGCTTATCATGTTGGCACACTTGTCAATCAACTCAGCCCCTTACTTTTGATTCCATGGATAAATGATAGGCAGGAGGACGAATACTGAATGAGTTTGCAGACTGGACTTGGAAACATATTTCTGAATGTGAAGAAGACCAGAAAGGTAGCAGCCAACTTCAGATGGAAGAGGACAGTTACACGGTCAATGCCTATCCTGGGACAGGATGTTGATGTAGGGGAGTGCAAACACCTGAACATCCACATCGACATCGTAGCACTTTCTCCAATAGACTGATTCAGCTCTGTTGCCACGAGAACATATGAGTTGTTGCAATAATTCAACAATATAGCACGTCTATCCAGCAGAGACTCATCTGTTCTCATGTTGTCTTTTTTAAAAACATTTTATGACTTGCTATCTTATGTGCAGCACTTTGTGATTCTGTCTAGAAAGGTGTTATATAAATAATATTTTATTTATTATTTATTAAATTTGTCAAACTCATACACATTCACCCACTTTCTGAGTTAACTTCAATAATTACTTCCTCCAAACCATCAACGTGTCTTTTAGACCCCATTCCTACAAAACTGCTCAAAGAAGTCCTGCCATTAATTAATGCTTCAATCTTAAATATGATCAACCTATCTCTAATAATCAGCTATGTACCACAGGCCTTCAAGCTGGCTGTAGTTAAACCTTTACTCAAAAAGCATCTCTAGACCCAGCTGTCTTAGCTAATTATAGGCCAATCTCCAACCTTCCTTTCATATCAAACATCCTTGAAAGAGTAGTTATCAAACAGCTAACAGATCATCTGCAGAGGAATGGCTTATTTGAAGAGTTTCAGTCAGGTTTCAGAGCTCATCACAGCACAGAAACAGCTTTAGTGAAGGTTACAAATGATCTTCTTATGGCCTCTGACAGTGGACTCATCTCTGTGCTTGTCCTGCTAGACCTCAGTGCAGCGTTCGATACTGTCGACCATAATATCCTATTAGAGCGATTAGAACATGCTGTAGGTATTACAGGTACTGCGCTGCAGTGGTTTGTATCATATCTATCTAATAGACTCCAATTTGTTCAAGTAAATGGAGAGTCCTCTTCACACACTAAGGTCAATTATGGTGTTCCACAGGGTTCAGTGCTAGGACCAATTCTGTTTACATTATACATGCTTCCCTTAGGCAGTATCATTAGAGGACATAGCATACATTTACACTGCTATGCAGATGACACCCAGCTCTATCTGTCCAATTAGTTAAACTGCAGGAATGTCTTAAAGACATAAAGACCTGGATGGCCGCTAACTTTCTGCTTCTTAATTCAGATCAAACTGAGGTTATTGTACTCGGCCCTGAAAATCTTAGAAATATGGTATCTAACCAGATTCTTACTCTGGATGGCATTACCTTGGCCTCCAGTAACACTGTGAGGAACCTTGGAGTCATTTTTGACCAGGACATGTCCTTCAACGCACATATTAAACAAATATGTATGACCCCAACAGAGCACTAAATTTCAGACTTACTTGTGGTTCCTAAGGTATTACTAGTAGAATGGGAGGCAGAGCCTTTAGCTTTCAGGCTCTGTTCTGTGGAACCATCAGGAGACAGACACCCACTCTATGTTTAAAATTTGGATTAAAACTGCCCTTTTTGCTAAAGCATATAGTTAGGGCTGGATCAGGTGACCCTGAATCGTCCCTTAGTTACATTGCAATAGGTCTACACTGCCTTAGGTTTAACATAATGCACTGAGTGTCCCTTCTTCACTCACTATGTGTTTATACACAACTCTGTATTTAATCATTAGTTATTATTAATCTCTGTCTCTCTTCCACAGCATGTCTTTATCCTGTCTTCCTTCTCTCAGCCCAACCAGTCGCAGCAGATGGCCCTGCCCCTCCCTGAGCCTGGTTATGTCGGAGGTTTCTTCCTGTTAAAAGGGAGTTTTTCCTTCCCACTTATGGTGAAACACTTGCTCATAGGGGGTCATATGATTGTTGGGGTTTTCTCTGTATTATTGTAGGGTCTCTACCCTACCTACCTACAATATATTTATATAAAATATAAACATAATAAATATATATATTTATTTTTTATCACAAACAGGAAACACAAAAATATAATTTATTAACAGTGAATCTTGATCACTGTACTGATTAGATGAGCAGCAATGATGACAGGACAATAAATAAAACAGATTCCAGATCAGGTGGATTATTTCAGCAGTGAAAAGTCACAGATGCAGAGTTAATAACATATGCCATTAATCTGGGAAAATAAATAATTCTGTGACTTTATGTATCTTCTCATAGTGATCCCTTCATTTACAGTCATTGTAATGCTCAGACAGGATAATCAGTCATTCACTACCCTGGGCCAGTGCTGAAATATTCATATAAACCACGCTGACACGTCTATTGTTCGGGTTGATAAATACTGCAGCCGTATGAGGTCATCATTAGTGGACGGGGTGTTGTAACCCAGAGCCTTCCCTGTTAGCAACTCATCTCCATAAAAACCAATGCGTACCTCACAAGATTTCAACATGACCCTTAAGCACTGATGTGAAAGGTCAGAGGTCAAATAAGCAGCCATTAGAGCCACTTCCTGGTTATCTATCAGGATGCTTGCTCACACTGACCTCTCTTTGTCCTGGATTTCCTAATTAAGACGAGCTGCAGATGGTAAAGCGAGTGCAGCTATCTCCTATCATTGCAACATGTCAGTGGTCATTAAAACATGAATGGTATTTCAAAAGAAAATGTGACCCATGAATTATGCTAAAAGCCGCTGATTAACGTCTTTGTTTGCACATACGTGCCAGCTCTTTTGGCTTTGTGCCCTAACTGGAAAAATGCCAGAATGATCAACCTCTTAGTTCATCTCCAGTGGGTAGCTGCAGCTCTGCAACAGCAAAAACCTCAGTGTTGTCACAGAAATTCTCTATTAAGCAACCTAGGTGTACAACGATCTCACACAAACATATAGGATTGAAAAGAAAATGAGGAAACACTTAATACAGGCTGATAATGATACAAATATTTTATTTATACAAATCACAACAATAGTTGCTTCATGGTGATTTACATTGCAAGGTAAAGATCCAATAATAACATAGAGAAAAGGGCAAAATAGATCTACAATATCCCAAACAGAAGCACACAGGAATGATAAAATATGTTGCAACAAGGACAAAAGAAAGACTGAAGTTTGATACAGAGGGAGAAATCAGTGGAAGTGGAAACACCGAGGGAACGACACCGGCAAAACGAATCAGAGTGTTGGAACGTGGAACCTGGTACGAGACACAGGAGACAGCTGTCACCAGCATAGAACAAGTAAAGAAGCCAGACGCACACATAAACACAGCAACTTTACACAAAGGGAAACACTGAACAAGGCCAGGAAATGAACCCAAACTATACTTAAACTCCTATCAGGATACTTATGGAGACAGACGGGGAAAAGGACATGCTCAGAAACAGCAATAAGAACCTATACTACGATTTTTTATTTTATTTTAAATAGAATCTAAAAATCTAAGAAATCCATCTAAACAAAACCACAGAAGTGTATAAAGCCATCCATTTATTTTGGAGGACAAAAAGGACGCTATGTGTCCCCAAGCAGTAAAACATACATGTTTAGATTTTTGAGATCAGCAACAGGATTGATCTGGATTCCCCGTTACGTTCATTCTGTATGCCCTGTGCACCAGTCAGGCCTTACATTATGAGCACCTGCTAAATATGTCGTTGGTCCCCTTTCTGCTGCCAAAACAGCCCTGTTTGTCCAACACATCCCACAGACGGTTGATTGCACAGAGATTTTCGAAAATTGGAGAATAAGTCAATATCTTGGATTTGCTGTTGTGCTCCTCAAACCATCCCTGAACCATTTTAGCTTTGTGGCAAGGTACATTGTACTGTTAAAAGGGGCCACAGCCATCAGATAACACTGTTTCATTGAAAGACTGTATATGGTCTGCAGTGATGCTTAAGTAGGTGGTATGTGTCAAGGTAACATCCTCATGGATGGGAGAATCCAAGGTTTCCCAGCAGAACATTTCCCAGAGCCTCACACTCCCTCTGCTGGCTTCTTTACTTACCATAGTGCATCCTGGTGCCAGGTGTTCCCCAGATAAGCGGCACATAATCACTCAGGCATCCAGGTGATGTAAAAGAAAACAGGATTCATCAGACCAGGCCACCTCCTTCTGTTGCTGCATGGCCCAGTTCTGATGGTCCACGCAGCCGTATTCACCACAAACTGCAGTGCACGGAGCATCCTGACGCCTTTCTATCAGAGCCACCACTACAGGATTTAGCAGTTTGAGTTACAGTAGCTCGTTGCTGGATCAGACAACATGGGTCAACTTCTGCTTCTCACAGATGGCCGTGGTTCAGGAGGGGGTCATCCAGTTATTGGAAGGCTGGTGGTTCAATCCCTGGCCTCAACGTTCTGCATGCCAAATATCACTGGGCAGGATACTAACCCCAAATTAATGTAGCCATCGCAATATCATTGTGTGTGAATGTTAGCTAGAAAGCATTTTAGCATGAAAAAGAACTTCTGTAAGTTTGTATAAAGTGCTATGAGTGCTCAGGTAGAGTAGAAAAGCACTGTATCAGGAACATTACATTTATCATGTAATAAATGTGGACTAGACTAGAAAAGTGCTGCACAAATGTTGGTCCGTGTTCTCCATACTGTCACCAGAGGTTCAATCATAATGGTACAAATATGCAGAGGTGGCAAAAGTACAGACATCCTGTACTCGAGTAGAAGTACAGATACTAGAGTTAAAAAGTATTCCAATAAAAGTCAAAGTACTGATTCAACTTCTTACTCAAGTAAAAGTAAAAAAGTACGTGCTCTGAAATGTAAGAAAGTAAAATCTCTTTGGATGTTTCTAGCAGCTAAAACTCACTAAACCCTGTGCTTTATTAATGTAATAATAAAATAACATTAGAAGATGGGAATGCAAACCTTGGTTCAGCTTTTATTCTAAGTGTATTTTACTTAGTAAATTTATAAATAAGTACTTAGTAAATTATAAATGTAATTTACTCTGCTTGAATCAGAAGAAAATGAAGTAAAATAAAAGTGTCTCTATTTTCTGTTGCCTAGGGTGACTTTACCTCTAAACGGTCACTGGGTGGGGTTCAGCAGGTGGGGGAACCCTAAAATCAGCTGTGGCTCAGTAATTTCTACTGAGAGCTCCAGTAGATGTTGTTAGTGTACAGGCTGTGATCAGCTGACCTGCAGCTGAATCCAACCAGATGTGAGCAGATGTTTCCTGAGCTTTCCTGACTGATTTCATCCTCCACACTGACAGCACACTCTGTTGATGCTGTCTGTTTTCTAAAGGTTATAAAGTTTGTACGAAGGTGGAATTCAGTCAGTGAATCTGTGCTACACTGTAACCTGTGACCATGAACCCACAGCCACTGTGCAGCAGTCACACTGTTCCTTACTTTAAATGATCACAGTACAAACTAACCTGTTTATCCTGCCCTAACCTGCAGAGGAGTTTCATGTCTTTAAACAACAAAGTTAGTCTACCTCAGTTTTCTTGCAGCAGGTTTCCCAAAATGTAAAAACATAATGTCACATGCACAGACCAACTATCTGATATAAAAATGTGAGGACTTTTATTTGAGCTCTACATTTCTGTTTTATGAAATAGCACTGAGCAGTCCTTACCTTTAAATATATCTCTGAGTGAAATCACCTCTCATTCTTTTCCCTCACTGTGAAACACAGCAGCTGGAGCTTTAGCTAACAACACAAACCGTGTTTGCTGATGTTCGTTAGAAACATGACCTGCCACTTATTACTGATCATCATTACACAAGCAGGACTGCCTCTCATGTCTTACTCTTTAGGTTCAAGTCAGTCTGATGTTTGAAGGCTCGCAGTGACAAAATAATAACTCATTAAATTCATTAAACTAAAAGTAACAAGTCCTTTTGTAGAAAGTGCAGATATTTGTTTGAAAATGTAGGGAGTAAAAGTAAAGTTGTCAGAAAAAAACTTCTAAAGTAAATTACAGATACCTGAAAATGATAACTCCCCACTTCTGTGAATAAGCCCTGCTGTGAAAGGTAGAATAGCAGCACCTTAGAGGATGCTGCATGTACACGGCCGTGCCATGCTAACGGTGCAATACTTAAAAAACATCAGGAAGTGTTTCAGTTTAGAAATAAACTTTTATGATCCTCTAAACTCAGAATACTACCAGACCCTATAGCCCCAGCTATTCCCACAGTGATGCCACAGGTTTGTCTGTTTTTCTTATTAAGAACGGGTTTGTGTTTGACTCTTTTCTAGATTTTCTTCTCTTTAATAATGTTTTAAAGAATTCTTCTTTTTTTAACCTGGTTCATTATTTCTCTATGTAAACACAATCATAGCTTTTTGTGTTCTGTTTTCCATCAGTGTTTAGTTCTGCTGTTCTTACCATCTCGTATCCTGTTGTCGTTTTCTGTCATGTTACTTCCTGTTTTATTTTGATAGTCATTTGCTCTTTGTGCCTTGGTTTTAGTCCTTGTCTGACTTTCTCATTTAGTTCAGCTGTGTCCACTTTGCCTTTATTGTTTTTCCTATCAGCCTTTTAGCTTTTCCCCCAGTCTGCCCACTGTGGGTCTTCATCTCTATACTCCACACAGTCTGCATACTCTGTAGAGTTTGACACAAATAAAGCCCCAGTGTAGATCACTCTGTTATTCAACCTTTTCTGAAAATTTGTAAAAACAAGTTCATGAGTAAAAATGAGTAAATGTAGGCTTTGAATGACACTCTCGCTCCTATAGGACAGCCCATCTCAGACTGGTTCTTGGCTGTATGCAGATTGGAGCTGCAGTTGGAGTGCCTTTTTAAACCAGTGAATACTTTCCACAGTTTAGACTTCAGTACATTTCAGTGCAACATTCAGGCGTCCATAGCTGCTCTGCACATGAAGTGACCTGCAGTTGCACCATGATTTTGAAAAGAGTTTACAATGGGAATGACCTAAAGAAAAGATGAATTGATCTTTGAGTATTCTCTGTGCAGCAGAGGGATTAGTCTCCATCTGGAGGGGCCTGTGGGGGGGGGAGTCATGTTCAAAGACACCTGTGTTAATAAATCCTGCTTGATACTGCTGGGGGCCTCTTCCTTGACACATAATAATATCCCAAATGCCTGCCGACCGTCCTGTCAGAGCCCTATTATGCTCGCTCTGAAATGCCCTTGCACTTTTTTTGCCGCTGCACCAGTTTAGTGCTCGACATTAGGCACCAAACAATCAAAGATATCAGTACGTGGTTGCTGACAGTCTTTACTCTGAGATGAATAGCTGCTCTCACTTTGTAGACACAGACTGTTACAGACTGTTTGAGGCATTATTAGCTGGACTAACTTGCAGTGAACTTGAGCAGGACCTTCACCCTGTCATTCTAAACATTCTGGCACCAACAACTATGTCAAAGTCAGTTAGACATTCCATATACTGGGTTGTTGTCCTGTGGCCAGTAAGTGTGAGTATGGGAACCAGTGAGAAAAAGAATCCTGGTCTGGATCCTGGCTGGTGTCTGTCTGTGTGCAGTTTGCATGTTCTCTGTGTGCCTGTGTGGGTTTCCTCACACAGTCCAAAGACACATATATGTACACAAATAGTAAACGGTGTGAGTGACAGTGTGCAAACCCTTGAAATTATTTAAGGTGGGGAAAGAAAAGTCATGTAAATTCCTGTTTAATTTAACAATTCCTAACAAATGAACAGTTCATCATCAGATGTTGTGCTCCAGACCCAGCTCACAACACCACGACTCGTCTCATACTTCCTGGTAGAGGACATAAAGATAGCGCTTAAGCAACGATCGCTTTGTCTCTTAAGATTGGAATTATACAGCTTATAAAATAAATTACTTTATTTTTAACTTTTGCTTTTTATGGTTTTGAACCAGCCCTGTGCTGATGTTGGAGTGTTACCACAAACTGTTGTGGTTACATGTGGTTCAATTGTAAAAGAAAACAGTGACTGTGAACGAAGTGAAAAGCTGCTCATGAGAGTTCCTCCCTCAGCAAACCAACACTACAAAGACATGAAACACTGTGTTTGCTTAAAAACCATCCTCTCAGTTTTTTCCTCACCAACTCCTGAGACAAGCAGCAGATTTTTATTATTATCATTCTGGTCTGAGACAGCACACAGAGTACACACGAACACCAAAAACCAAAAGTGGTCAAATCATAGTTTGACTCTCTTCTGTTTCCCCTCACTTAGCCTGCTGCTGAGGTTTCGTCCTCTTAACCGTTTTTTCCTCCCACTCTTGCCGAATGCTCGCTCATTATTTCTTTCTTTCTTTTTCCGACATATGTATAGACGTCTGCACTTTGCCATCAAGGCTAAAATCAAGTTATATTTCAAACTACCATTTAGCCAAAAGAAAATTGGTTACTGGGATGCTGGATAGTGTTCAGAACAAATGAAGAAATAACTAATAAGTCTAATAATATGAAGAAATCTAAAGCCAAGCAGCTGTAGGCTTTAAGTTGACATGTAGTCCAGAACACAGTGTTTTCCATGTATCCGTGTGAGGTTTGTGATGGCCCAGCGTGGTCTGAAGGCACACCAGCAATCCACTCACTATCCTGCCATCTGTGAAACAGCTGGAACCAAGTGCACCAAAACAGCTCTTTCATTATCATTTGGTGATTTAACATGCAACAGTCAAATGTTCTTCAGCAGTAAGCACTGCAGACACTTCCAAACAGCCACTGCTTGGTCTTTGCTGGCTTAAATCAGCCCAGCACACTCTGTTCGTTATCTCCAGCACCACCTTTGAAAACGTCCCTCCCTCAGAGAAGAATGGTGCTGTGGCCACAGTTGGCCTTTGTGGCTTAATCATCAAATAGAAATAATATCAGTTACATAGGTGTGTGGAACCCCCGCCCGAGGCTTTGATAGGTGACAGCGTCTGCTTCGCTGACACCAGACCGGAGCTCAGGGGAATTCTCACCAAACCTCCCACCTAGCGCGTCACACTTCCACATACCCTGCAGTACAGGAGGACCGAGCCTGAGGAGAGGAGCATGAATATTTGCAGGAGAAAACGGGGAGAAAAGGGGAAGGGAGTGGATGAAGTATATGGAAATGTGTGAAGAACAGGCGTGAGACTGTGCTGCAGCTCCCCTATTGTTTTCTCATTAGTGAATTGTATAAGTGACTCCGGATTCAAGCTGTTTCTGTGCAAAGCACGCACCATCAGTATGCAAGGCCGATAGAGAAAAGCAGCTTAGTGCTTATTACTGCAATGACACCTAGCAGGTGAGTTTTGAATATGCATAAAATGAATATCACACATTTCCAGCTTTAATATTCTCATTTGCTCCAGAGTTCAACAGGCAGTCGCGTTTTGCAGACTTGTGAAATCGAACTCAAACCTGTTGTAGACTGGCTTTACCAAATACTTCAGCCTGAGGGTCAGAGTATAACGGGAGGCACACATCATGCTTCTTTTTATAGACACTTTATACATCCTGTTTTCAAAAGCTGACTTTGTGTAAACTGTAAAACTAAAAACAGAAAATCTGGGTTTTTGACGTTTGCTGTTTTTATTGACATCACAGTGTCTGAACCTTTTTGGATTTGGGGTACGATCAGTTTCATTCATGATCAAAGTGTTTGACAGTGAGTACTGGTACATTATACACAGACCTTCACACAGTGCTGATCCATCACGCTTCAAACACTGACCACATTAAAAATCAAAAGATGCAAACAAACTGATTTAAAACAAAACAGAAACAACAGGAGAAGAATAATTTCATCTTACTGATAAATGCCAATCCATATACAGCTCTAATATAATATTTGTCACACTTCAGTGTGTCACATGATTAAACAGATTTGTTTAAAATATGTTTGATATGAAGTTTGTTAGTGTAGTTTTCATCATAACTGTACAAACAGCCTTTGTTTTATATTACAGTCAAGTGTAGATACAACAAACTAATTCAGCTTTTCCTGATTTTGTTTGCTCGTCATTCAGTATCTAAGTTATTCTTGTGTTCTTATCAGGTTATGAGGTTTGTGCCATTTGGTCCATAACTAACTCTGTCATATCTTCTATGGCGTGAAACATGTGCTGCCTTCAATATTTGCTAAATGAGTCTGTTTTAGGTGATTTAACACCTCCAGCCTTTCTGTTGTCACTGCCTGAGTGTAGAGCTCTGGTGTTCTGTGTGTGTGTGTGTGTGTGTGTGTGTGTGTGTGTGTGTGTGTGTGTGTGTGTGTGTGTGTGTGTGTGTGTGTGTGTGTGTGTGTGCTGATCTAACTGGGGTCATCTGTCAGGATAGTTTCAGAGCTAGGGTTGTTCAGATTTTTGGTGACTGAGTCACTTGATCTGTTAATGTAACGAGCTGATACTGAATCATTGTTTGCAGCCTCCTCCTTCTGTACTCTGCATATCTGTTTGAAGCTTTCTGTCCATTGCACATCTGTTGGGGTGGCTGCAGCTCAGGAGGTCGAGCAGCTCATCTACTAATCAGAAGGTCGGTGGTTTGATCCCCAGCAGGCACGATATTATCCCCACAGTCTGATGCATCCATATGAATGTGTGTGAAAGCACTTAACGATAGAAAAAAGTGCTCGTATGAATGGGCGAATAAGGCATGTTGTATAAAGGGCGTTCAGTGCTGAGGGAGCATATATGAATCTGTACCATCTGTTAAACAACCTGGGACGTGCAGACCTGTTTGTACAAACCAAAACAGAAAACCACAAAGTCCAGTACAAACAAACCCACTGCAGGTATGAAGCACCACAGGGTCTGTCCTGTGCTCAGGTTGTTCTGCAGACCCAAATGCAGACTTTTAAGGTAGAACTTTATTTATTAAGTAAACCTCTGGGAGCACAGATGATGTAACAGAGGACACAAGGAGACATGAACTGTATATACACAGAAGACTGACTGAGGCAAAGTGGAGATAGTACATCTAAAACATGGTATCAGAGACGAATGACTGTCAAAATAAAGCAGGAAGTAACAAGACAGAGGAACATTTAGCACGAGACAGTGGTGTGTGATACTGCAATCCAAATAAAAACTACAATGGAACAAAAATAACACAGAATCCAAAACATAACTACAATTACATGAATATAAAAATCCAGCACTGTTTTCCCTGAGCTGACACTCACCAACCACACAGTGGACTGCACATTTTAGGCTCTGACACTTTGGATATGAAAACACCTGCTAAAACAGCCATGAGCTCTCAGTTTTGTCTTTTGACATTCAGCAGGTTCACTGACAGACTATCTCTGGATCAGACAACAAATCAGACGTGTCTGCTTACAACTAGCCAACATGAAGTAACCAGCCTGCATGGGTCGTTTACAGTTTGTCTGAGTTATCGCTGAATATTTGAATAAACAATTTTAAAAAGCACCACAGCCTAGTGCATGTACCATAAGGCGCAGTCAGACTTTACTCAACTCATTCTTCTTGCTTCCTCCACTTCTGTACCATTGATTCATTAATGTTGAATCCTCTCGCAGCTGCTCTATTCCCATGTTGTTGCAGTATATCAATGACTAACCTCGTACTGTGGATGGATTATCTCAGTTGTTCTCCTGACTGAAGTTTGGTCCGTTTACAGCATCCTGCCATGTGATTGCATTTGTCCCTAACCATCGGGAACCCTCACGTTAACTTTTATCGAGTGGAAAAAAGTTAGCGTTCATCCTCCAGCTTCACTATGCTAATGTTATGCTAACATAGCTGTGTCGCTAGCGATCACATAGCACATCAGATTTTTGAGCACCGTGTACCACATAAAATCGGTTCAAGGTCAGTAAGCACAACCAGAATTCATACATTATTATAAGGCGCACTGTCGATTTTTGAGAAAACTGAAGGATTTTCAGTGCGCCTTATAGTGTGGAAAATACGGCACTAATCTAATAATCATCATATGCACAGAATGGAGGGTACATGTTGTGTATGTTCCAGTAAAAACAATGACCAGTGTACGTTCAGCAGTCATGGGCACCTTGGCTTCCTTTTTCCTCGTCCTACACTTTAGGTGAAAAAAACAAATTACTGTCATGCACAGAGTCACTTCAGTCCACATCTTACAAGAATGTAAAAATGTCCCAGCGATTAACATCAATGACAGCCAGACAGGCAGGTTTTTTTTCAGCCGCATCAGGCTATCGTTCCCTTGTTTGTTGCTCTCTTCTGCTTCCATCATTCGAATCCATCCTCCTTCATCTTTGTCTGTCCCGTGAGAGAGCTTGTTGTTTACCATGTAAGAGAGAAATCATATTTGTGGGCTTATAGCTGAGGCCGAGTGCTCCCCGAGGAGGAGCCTATTACAACAGTAAGAGTGGATTAATTAGAGAGCGTCTCTGCAGAGCCGGGCTGAGAGTCTTGCTCGGTCAAAGGGGAGGCATTAATCGCTTCTCTTCACACAGGTAACAGGCTCGGCCCTGAGGGCCCCGGCGACCCAGCCAATTAATAGGGCCGGAGGTACAAGCCCACCCCACTTTATCGCTTTTTGCCCTCAAGACATTTTATGAAGAAAGGGGGAGTGCATGGGAGAGTTTTTATTTCACCTTTATTAGAGCTGGGCTTTAAAGATGCACAAGGAGACTTTTACAGTGTGTTAAACAATTTGATGTGCCAACACACACACACACACACACACACACACACACACACACACACACACACACACACACACACACACACACACACACATGAATCATGTACTGATTCAGACAGAGGAAAAAAGCTGCCTTATATGGAGATGAGTCCAACGACGAGCTGCTAAGTTGATAAATCAGCTCACAGAATGATACCTTGAAATGATCTTAATTATTCCTGAGATGTACTCTTTTTTTGTGTTATTCTCTGTGAAATATAAATCTGTTTAAATGAGAGAAGTCTCAGCACTGAGCTCTGAACGCTGCTAAATGAGGGACAGTGATATCGCAGCAGACTGTTGTACCTCTCACGTGTTGTGCCGTCATGTCCTCCTGTCTCTGTAATGTTTACCATTCATGTGTGTAGAATCACAAAAAGGCCAAAAAACTAAAAGAAACTAAAACACACAGATGAGGTAAATATTAATATTAAAGTTAGAATATTAGCCTAAGTAATCGAGTACTTATCCTCACAAACAGATATGCCACACCGCCCCGTCTCTGTTCACCTTTCTCTTTGTCTCTGAGGTAAAATCAATGTCAGTGTCCACTCGGTGCATGTTTGCAGAGCTGAGTGTGATGGAAGCTGTTGACAGACTATAATACCACCGCTAAAATATGAACACGTATTTTCTTTTATTTATATTGATCTTCTGGCACTGACAGAACACGGAACAAACAGAAAAAGCTGAAGTCATCAGTAGTGGAAGTTTTACACGACATTCCCCTTGGAAAGGTTTAGACTTGCTCTAAAACTTCACACACAAATAATGCCAACACTTCCCTGGAAGTCTGGTAATGAAGACCTTTGTGGGGTACACCTGACTATGACGATACAATACAAGTTTCTGTCCTTTTTTCACTAATGCAGACCTTTGTAGCGCTAACATTTAGCATGCACTTCCTTGCCAAATTTTCACTCCCTCCTCCATCTCCTCCTGTGTTTCTTCCTCTCTCCTTCTCTTTCTCTCATGACTTTCATTAAAGACTGCAGGGACTCCTGCTGAGAGCAGCACAGGCAGGCGGAGAGACAGGCAGAACAGAGCGACCGTGGGTTAGCTGCATAGATCTGAAGCCAGTTTCAACTCTTCATGCCAGTAATCTATAAAGAGTAGCAGAGAGGGTGAAAGAAGGAGGAAGGTAGGGATGTGTGTGTGTGACTGGGGACTGCTGGAGGAATGAGGCCATGGGATGAAGAGAAGTGTTTCCATATGGTGATGAAAAGCACGGATACCTGGATGAGTGCCACTAATCTGTGGCTGAGAGGTGCAGCATTTTTAGATGTTAATAATGGTGGCATGCACAGAGCCAGAGCTGCTGGCAGCAGCCAGGACCGGAGGCCCCTCTTACCCCGCCAGGTCTGAAGTGATGCAGACACTTGCTCAGCCACTATTGAACTGGTCAGTTGTGTTGTTCAGTTTAACGGCACATACTATGTGTGTGCAACACTGGTGGATGACTGTGATCATAAAATACACACAGAACAGCAAGAATGACAACAAAAATGAAATGAAATGAAAACAACCAAAAAGTAAAATCAATTCTGTGACCGAGCGTTCAAATACATCTGGAGAAATGTCTTTATGGTTAGCATGTCTTACCCTAGCCTCCTGTTAGACGCACGTATGGTATAAATGTGAAAATCCTACCTAACTTTCTTCACCAGTTATCACATTCACAGGATTGTATTTTTAGTAAATGCACCTATAGTACTGCATCAACATCACAATCCTACATTGCCTCGATCTTGGGGTAATTAAGACAACTCGAGTGTTGTCCAAAGCTCCGGTAAAAGCTATGACGTCAGTGTCTGTCATCTAAAATTCAACAGTGATGAACATACAAACAGGAACTGTAGCTCAGCTCAGCAGAGATTCCTGAGTGTGGAGAACTAATCTGAGCAAATAAAGGGTTAAAGTCAGAGCATGGTGGCTGAATCAGACAGGTGTCAGGCCTGAAGAGCAGAACTGAGGATGTACGGAGCTACAGACACATGTGGACAAGATGATAAACTTACATATTCCTACTTTTACAAGAATTATTTAGATATCAGGTATTCTGTTGTACCCTTTGTTTTTTATTAGGTTGCCAAATAAATTATAATAATTATTTTGTTTTCTATTTATATGTCTGCATCTCGCTTCTTCGACTTCTTTAGGTTGCTTGAAGACGTTTCACCTCTCATCCGAGAAGCTTTTTCAGTTCTACGGTCAAATGGTGGAGAGTCCCAGATTAAAGCTCTGTGGGAGTAACCCACCCAGAGGGACAATGGACCCCCTAATGATCCTCTACCTAATCACATGAGCCAAGGTGTGAAAATGGGTGTAGGTCACAATCAGCTAGGGTTTCCGGTGGGCTCATTGTGAAACCTAGCCCCCCACACACGGACCAGTACCTCCTCTTTGACTCCCATCACCCTCTGGAACACAAACTTGGAGTAATTAGGACCCTACACCACCGGGCAGAACATGTTCCCTCTGAGCCTGAAGGGAAAAAGAAGGAACACACACATGTAAAGGAAGCACTTAAAACATGTGGTTAACCTAACTGGGTGTTTATAAAGTCAGCAAAGATGCACAGAAAAGACACACACACAAGACTCTGCCATCTGACCTCAGGACATCACATGATAGGGTGGTACCAGGTTTCACAATGAGCTCACCTGAAACCCTGGCTGATTGTGACCCACACCCGTTTTCACACCTTGGCTCATGTGATTAGGTAGAGGATCATCAGGGGGTCCATTGACCCTCTTTGGGGGGAAACTCCCACTGGGTTTAAATCTGGGACTCCCCACCATTTGACCCTAGAACTGAAGGTTTTCGGATGAGAGGTGAAAGGTCTTCAAGCAACTTAAAGAAGTCCAGACGCTTTTCTTTCCAAGCTCCTTAGACTACGATGACCTAGATGACTGAGAACCTTCACAGACAGCCCCACCCTATCATGTGATGTCCTGAGGTCAGATGGCCCAGGATGTGAGTGGGCGTTAAGGCGTCTGGGAAGGATCTCAAAACTGGATTATAGATGGCAGACAGTTGGTGTCGTAAACCACCGCCTCTGTTCAAAGATGGTCGCTCACACTGGACATAAATGCTTCTTTTACTCCTCTTTCAAACCATCTGTCCTCTCTGTCCAAAATGTGAACATTGGCATCCTCGAAAGAGTGACCTTTGACCTTTAGATGCAGATGAACTGCTGAGTCTTGTCCTGTGGAGGTGGCTCTTCTATGTTGTGCTATGCGCTTGTGAAGTGGCTGTTTGGTCTCTCCAATGTAGAGATCTGGGCATTCCTCGCTGCACTGTACAGCATACACTACATTGTTAAGTTTGTGTTTTGGAGTTTTGTCTTTGGGATGAACCAGTTTGTGTCTGAGTGTGTTGCTGGGTCTGAAGTACACTGGGATGTCATGCTTGGAGAAACTCTCCTGAGTTTCTCTGATACACCGGCTACATAGGGGATGACAACGTTGTTGCGTCTGTCTTCTTATCCTCCCTCGCTGGTGTCTGATCTTCTTTCTGTGCATCTTTGCTGACTTTATAAATGCCCAATTAGGATAACCGCATGTTTTAAGAGCTTCCTTTACATGTGTGTGTTCCTTCTTTTTCCCTTCAGGCTTAGAGGGAACATGTTCTGCCCGGTGGTGTAGGGTCCTGATTACCCCAAGTTTGTGTTCCAGAGGGTGATGGGAGTCAAAGAGGAGGTACTGGTCCGTGTGTGTGGGCTTCCGGTAAACTTCAATGTTGAGGTTGCCATTCTCTTCAATGTGCACAGCGCAGTCCAGGAAAGGCAAACAGTTATCCTTTGTGTCCTCCCTGGTGAACTTGATGCTTTTATCCACGGCGTTAATGTGAGCAGTGAAGGATTCCACTTCTTGTGTCTTGATTTTGACCCAGGTGTCGTCTACATATCTGTACCAGTGGCTGGGTACTCTTCCTTTGAAAGAGCCAAGAGCCTTTCTTTCCACTTCCTCCATGTAAAGGTTGGCTACAATAGGTGACACGGGGGAGCCCATGGCACAGCCATGTTTTTGTCTGTAGAAGCCTTTGTTGTATTTGAAATATGTAGTGGTGAGGCAGAGGTCTAACAGTGTGCAGGTCTGATCGGGTGTGGAGTTGGTTCTGTCTTCCAAGGAGCTGTCTTCTTGTAGTTGTTTTCTGACAGTCTCCACTGCCTCTGTGGTGGGTATGCAAGTGAAGAGAGAGACTACATCAGAGGACACCATGGTTTCATCTGGATCCAGGGTAAGTTTCTGGACCTGGATGGATTCCACCATTTGACCCCAGAACTGAAGAAGCTTCTCGGATGAGAGGTGAAACGTCTTCAAGCAACTCAAAGAAGTCCAGACGCTTTTCTTTCCAAGCTCCTTAGACTACGATGACCTGGATGACTGAGAACCTTCACAGACAAATGTCATGTTGATTCACTTCATTTATGCAGAAACATAATGAATACCTCCCTTGCACCATAATAAGGAAATATGCTTACCAACACCCTGCCAGACTTCCAGGAACCTTTATTCTGTAGAGTTTCATTTGCATGCAAACGACATAATGATCGGCCCACATGTTTCTCTCTTCAGCTGGTAATTGGTAGTGACATGAGTGTAGCATTAGTCTAGACCCATCTGTCTATAAAATCAGGTGGATGTTAAAAAGTTTCTTTCTGATCAAATGTTACAGGAAACCTGGGTCCCTCCTTTGTCCCAGTGGGCTTCAACAAAACATGACAAAATTTAAGCAAGCCAAATTTTCTTTCCTTGAAATTGAAATTTGCTGACAGAGCAAACAAACAAAGGACTGAATGCTCAAACAGGTAAACATAGAGAAAGACAACAAATAAAAATACAAAAAATGTATTAAAGTCTGTTCTTTGGAAAAGTGTTGAACAGATTTAGAGAAAGCAGGAGTAATCCAGTTTTTTTGTTTCTTTTTGGTGCTACAGGAGCTTGTTTAGAAAATAAGAGAAGGGAGATACAGATAATCACCTGCAATATTAATGTCTAAATGTGAGTAACCTGGTGAAGTGAACACGGGACCACACAGCAATAAGAGAAGATCGCACAAACTTAGCAGCCGTGACAAAAGTAACAGCCACTGAATGATCAGAAAACCAGTCAGTCACCAGTTTGGATTTCAAGGTGCCTCTGGTCTACCCAAAGCTCTGCTGTGGTGTGACCTGCAGCCACCTCAGCCAACAGTCTGTTGCAGCAATAAGACAGTTAAATAGCACAGAGTTCATCTGTGGGTCTGTTTGTAGAGACTACAGTGTAGCTGGCTGCATTATTTGTAGTTACATTTCTCGAGATGTGGATATCATGTTAGTACACAGAGTTTACATACATATATTTACCACAGAAGTATAATTCCACTGTCATGTAAGCTGCTTTTATGTTGTTGTGTTTCTACTCCTTCAGTTCTAATTTACGCTGGTACAGCCGACAGCATTTCTCATTTGCAGCAAACCTAAAAACGGATGGATGGCAGTAGCGTGTATCTGGTTGGAAAGTCTCTGCCTAAAGTTAGTTTTCCTAAACTAGTCAGTTTGGCAGCTCAACCGATCCAGAACAAGCAGCAAAATACTGAAATGGATGTGTAGTACTACATCAAAGTGAATGGAGCTCTGCAATCTAATGTTTGATATGAAAGTGTTGGGAAAATCTCAGTCTAGGGTATCAGCAAATCCCCTTAAACATCATCATATTAATCCCCAGCTGCCCAGTCGAGGCGATTT
The DNA here is from genome assembly GCF_036321145.2 of Pelmatolapia mariae. NCBI lineage: Eukaryota > Metazoa > Chordata > Actinopteri > Cichliformes > Cichlidae > Pelmatolapia > Pelmatolapia mariae. The sequence continues at coordinate 39,115,353 of NC_086241.1, forward strand.
GTGTCCCCGGGAATTTCTTCTGCCTTGAGCCAAATGGCTCATTCAAACAGAATAGCAGCCCTTGATCAAAGCACATCCACATAACACTGGCCAAAATATTCTGTTACATGCTGACCCACACACGGATTAACAAACACTTTCCCTCTTCAAAAGTCCTTTCAGCACATGTCAGGGTAAAGACTCATGAAACAGAATACACAGTGGAAGCCCCGCTCTGATCTTACGCCTTTAGGAACTTACTGTTAGGCCCGGAACGTCGTAATTCCAGGCTACAGGGTCACAGGAACCTTTCTTTTCTGTCACACTGTTTCTGTGAACACCGGCTAATATGGTTTAATGTTATACTCAATAGTACACAGCCGTGGAACTGAAATAACTCAGGCCACACTTTATGGAATGAGTGATTACTGATTGCACCAGTACATATTAAAGTGGTTAATATAACTTCACATGTACTGTATTTACTAAAGAGGATACCCAGTCTAAAAACAGACAGTAATTTATCCAAAGTGTTTTATGTGAGACTAAAAAGCTTTTGATCCACTGACATTTACTGAAAATGTCCCTAAATTCAGAGAAATATATCAGTTTAAAGAATTTAATGGTTAATTTTTAATGTTTTTTACTATGTATTTAATTTAAATATGCATAATTTATGCACATGCACTGATATTGAAAGAAAATTACATCACTTTTTCTGTTTATTTTATGTGCTCATCATTACTGAAACCTAACTGCTCCACTGTGCAGTCTACTTGTCACAAAACCAGGTCACTATCAATTGGACTCATGATGACTTTAGCCTCGAGATTAGCCTGACTTTCCTCTCAAACAAAGAGGGGCAGCTGTCAGTTTGGCTGATGGTAAAGTGTGACCAGAACAAAGTCAATCAGTTGGCTGAGGGAGGTATGGGTGGATAGAGAGATCGCTGATAGGGAGGCTATAGGTTTGGGCATCGTTGTGTCCTCCTTGTTTATTTACTTGTTATTGTACTGGTTGTGTATCAGGTGGTGTTGATGCGGCGTGGCTGCCAGGACCTGACCGCTGAGCGAGGACGTCAGTTAGTGGCCACTGACAGCAACAGATAAGAGCTCGGAGGGACAGAAAGACAGACGAGAGGATGGACTTTGACCTTCCCCCTATCTGTTTAAACCCCCCTACTTGTTTCCGAAAAACAACACAAAGTGATTGGTGATTTACTCAGGGTCTGTGCCCTGAATGCTTCACGTGCAGGAAGCAGTGGCCTGATGTAAGATCAAGCTGTGATCTTTGTCCTTCACAAAACAGACACAGACGCGTAGGAAAAAGTAGACACGTTCTGACGACGAGACCACGAAATGTGACAAATCTGCAGACGGGTCAGAAAGTCTTTATAAAAACCCAACAAGACTCATGCTAAAGCCTGAGTGTCTCAGGATTTCATTCCCCACTTCGATGCATGCATGTTAAACTAAAGAAACAAACAGACTAACCACTGCTACATTACGTACAGTGAGAGTGTTTTAGTGGATTTTTTCACTTATCAGACAGAAAATTGAAACCTTATTTTGACCTCACGAGCAGTAGCGGTTTTAGATACGGGCGACACGGGCGGTTGCCCGGGGCGGCATCGTGGTGGGGGGCGGCATCACGGGCATCGGCAAAAAAAAATGCTCTTACTCATGCTGCCCCAACATCATGCCAGCGCATATTGGGAATGGCATAGGCACCGATCGGTTTTCTATCGCCCATTTGCTGGGAGTAAGGGCGCCCTCCGTTTGCGAGGTGCGCCTGCTGCTTGCGGCACAGGGAGGAGAGGGCGGGGCGGCGGGGGATTCTCTGGGTGGCTGGAGCAGCATCTAATAACCAACTTGCAAAATAAAACAAAATAAAAACAAACCAACAAACACGAAAACAGCAGACATTATGACACAGACTTATAATTTGCACCGATGTTTTTTCGAAATTCTATACGCGAAAAGTGAGCGCGAGAGCCCTCGGTGCGCCTGCTCGCTGCTGAAGTAAAGTAAACTTTATTGTCATCTCCGCTACATACAGTCCAGTATATAGAGAGACGAGACGACGAGGCTCCAGTTACAGCAGTGCAAGTAAACATACAATAAATATAAGAAGAGTAAGAAAATAAATATACACTTTAGGACCAGGGGTAAAGGGATCAATAACAATTTAAAATGTATATTTTATATTTTGTTGATTTAAAGTCTCACACACAACCCGTTTTTAAAGTTTAAAAAAAGAGAAAAGAAGAGGAGGAGTGTAGCGACTTCCACAGTCGCTAGAGGCCGGGGATTGAGCCTGCCTATTTGCCTGACGCGCTGTCAACTGTACGCAATAATGCGAGAGGTGGAATTGCTTGCTTGTTTATTAAAGTGCTTGAAAAGTTTACAGAGCAATGTGATCGGCTCGCGATTCAAACTCTTAAAACATCACAGGCTCTAATGCAACAAGGGGAAACTCGTTGTGCTGCGGTCAACAAAAACTACGGCTACCCAGCCCTCCTCTCTGTCAAAATCAAACCAGTGAAAGACAGACTGACAACGCCCTCTTAATGTCGCCGCTAGCACCCACGTGACTCCCGTTACACATCACCATAGCAACCAAACAAATGAAAACCCAGTGATCATTAAAATTCAATACATTTAATTATGGCTCCTACAAGGAGAAACGAGCAAAAGATACAGGTAAGCAGATGTGTCATTGGATAATGGCAGGTCATGTATCCTAAAACATTAAGAATCAGAATACTTTCTTAATCCCTAAGGAAATTATGTGGGTTACAGTTCCTCCAAGAAGAAATGGTAAAAATAGTAACAGTAAGAGACTAAACTCCAAACAATATATACAATAATATAATATTAATTAGTCAGTGTCAATTGTTGATTTGTCCTGTTCCCATTGTATGACGAATTATGATGTCTGTTTGGTAGCCGTTTGCATACTCTCTCTCTCTTCATATATAGGGTCATATAAGTGTGTGTGCGTGTGTGCGTGCATGTGGGGGGCAGGGGGGGGGGGGGGGGGGGGGGCGCCAGAGGGCGTGTTCGCCCGGGGCGCCAAACAGGCTAGGACCGCCACTGCTCACGAGGTCATTGACCTCTAACAGCAGAGTTCCAGGTTTGTTCCACCACACTTACTTTAGTCGTTGTCTCCTCAGTGTTGATATATAAAATCACCAAAGTTAGCGACTGAGTGACTTCTTCCTGATCCAAGCCTTTTCATTACAACACTGCTTGGTTTCAGTGTTTGGGTGCAGTTTAGCCACATACCAAACAAGGACAGTTATACCAAATCCATTTATTCAGTTCACGTATCCTTTATGTATTTTGATCTTATAGTTCCTATGTTATAAGATTTGGGTACTTTAAAGATGAGAATTTCAGATAAACGAGCAGATCTTACTCCAAACCCAAAAGACAATGTTTTCCCTTAACAGCCATGCTATGATATGGAATACTGCCCCAAGAACAACAAGGAGACCTGTGTAATTCCCCATATATCGAGTGCTGCAACAGATGTGTGATCTCTGCAGTAGATGTTAACCAGGGAAACTGCTCCAAGCGTGATCCTGACACTCTTCCAGAGTCTTGGCCCTACTTACTAAAAGCCTGGTGGGCTTAGGCTCCTAATGAAATCCAGCCTGATACAAGTGTCACCATGGAATTCAGTGAAGTGGAGACCAAGGAGGCTGGTTTCATCTTTTGCCAAGTTCAGCAGCCAAGCAGTACCAAGTCAGCAGAACTCTTCAGACACTGTAGGCCCGTCCAAACCCACTGCTGGTTCTCCAGTGTGTGGGTGTGTGTTCCTGTCTAGCTATCTTTGTGAGGACCGAAATCTGCATTCTACTATACTTGTGAAAACCAACAGTCACTTGTCTGGACACACAAACCGGTCCTCACAAATTTGAAGGCATTTAAAGGCATTTTTGAGGCATGTGTTTTTAGTGTCAGGGTTACAGTTAGGTTATGGTTAGGTTTAGGGTAAGGGTTAAGGTTAGGGTAAGGGGCTAGGGAAACCATTATGTCAATGAAGGTTCTCACTAAGATAGCTGAACGGGCTTGTGTGTGTGTGTGTCATCAGTGAGTGTTAAACAAAGTAACACTCACTGGTGACACACACTGAAGGAAACAAGTCTTCTATATCTGCATCAGTCACAGGATTGTTAAATATGATCAACTAAAAACATTTGTGAGCCCATACTGAAATCACCAGACCTGCTGCAACCACTCATCTAACAACTTGAAGTACTGACGTTTGTAGCTCTGCTGAAATTCCAAACAGCAGAAACGATGTTCAGAAAATAAAAAAGCAATTTTTTTCCTTTTTTTCTTTTGCAACTCCAAAACGTGAATGTGTGTACTATCAGTAAATGTTTTTTGTGTGTTTCAGTGTGTAGACAAGTGTGTGTGGAGTTGAAGCAATGTCCAAACATGAAGCAGTTCCAGACTAGTGTGGATACATGGTTCCATCAGAACAGGAGGAAAAGATGTTGAATTCCAGTGAAGGTCCCTGTTTAGTAAAATGTTACTTTGTACTTATTCATGCTCACATTCCAAAACTCTGAATCTTTGATGTGTGGAGTTATAAGATTATGTTGAGTTGTGTGCATATACACTATGTATATATAACTGCTGACATCAGGACAAAAACAAGTGTAATCTACAGAAGAAACACACTTTCACACGCACAAGATACATAATGTTACATTTTCTTTTCAGTATAAGTGAAGCACATAAAAACACTGTAAACAATTTTACAGTGTTTTTATGGAGTAGTGGGGGGGCTCAGCATGTGTATCCCTGCACTTTGTCCCACAGTCACTCTGTGGTGCTAGGTGGTACGTCTGAACATCCTCCATCCATCACCTTAATAGTGTAATCTCCCCAATATTTATGCAGGGATTAACGCTTTTTAATATGCTAACAGTTAGGAAGACTGATTATGATGAAGCGTGTTAATATCTCCATGAATAACCCAGAGTGAGGAAAAGCCGGGACACTTACCGGCTGACAGAAATGTACATGGTGATGTGTACTCATAAATACATTCAGCAAAGACTGAGGGAAAAAGTTCAGTTTATTATAGACCTGGTTTGTGGACTCTAATTCCTCTAATCAGATTCCGAGTTGTCTTTGTTCTGCACTTTCAAACCTAAAATACAGATGATTTTCCATGCTGTGTGTGTGCAGCCAGAGCAACATTCCCAGCCTTTCCCCACCTCCCGTCCTCACTCCAGAGCCTCTTAATAAAGTATCAGTTAAAAAGTGAATGGATCAATTAGGCAATTTATCCGGCTAATCTTTGGCAGGGCCCACCTTTTTGATGCCACCAACAAAGCAAGCGAAAACATTGTTAATGCATCCAAAAAATAAAAGGGTTTGCTTCTGCCTCTCATTCCCAGATGATTTGGAATAATTTGCTTCTCATTCAGGAGATGGAAGGCAGCCGGGGCTCTCCATCACTGGCAGTCGGCATGAAAGCACTTCGCCACCAACTTTCCCCCAATATCTCCTCACTGGAATCAGCTAAATGGCTATTAGGCCAGCACCTCCTGCCAACACGCTCTCCATATTCACAAAGAAGAAGAGGTGTTAGTTTGGATGGGGTCTTAGTGTGACAGCTGTGTGTGTTTGGTTTGGCAACTGCATTCTGTGTGTGTGCGTAGTGCATTAGGATGTAATATCGGGGGTCTTTGGGGAGGTGTGCCACACACGCTTCAAAATGTAACACAAGAAGAAAACACGCTTTACTGTAATATTGGTATAATATTTATATGTTTCACTTAGAGGAGGGAGCAACACTTATCCTGACAGAAGACATCAGTGCTTTAAATGCTGTCTGTGAGCTACCCACAACATGTGTGTGATGTTCATGGACTGTATGTAAATAATATATGCAGCCATCATAATGTCAGCCATTGTTGTCTGGTATTTCGGCCTAGTAGAGACCAGAGTGTGCTGAGTTAGGGAACCTAATTATCAAGGAGTGCACACAAAAGCAGTTAAAGCAAAAATAATTTCAGTGGTCATGTACAGTCCAGTTCTTTATGTGGAATGAAAATTCGAAACACTCTATTTTCACTTTGTCATTGTGGGGGACTGTATGTCTACATACAGGTAAAAAAATAATTTAATCAGTTTCTGGAGTAAGGCTGTAACATGACATATTGCAGGGCTTCACCTCACAACATAAAGCACCGTGAGGTGAGTGTTGTTGTGATTTGGTGCCATAGAAATAAAACTGAATTGAAGTGAACTGAGAAGGACACATGAATCTAGAAAACGAGGCCTTTGGGTGTTAAGTTGTATTTCTTGTGCTCTTTAAAAGGATGATTTTGATTTTATAAAATGTCCAGGAGGCAAGTGAACTGCCTCTATGCTCTATTCCTACTACACTGACTCTGTAACCCCAAGGAAAAAGAATTTTATATGATAACAGTGATTATCTTATGAGTCATGAGCCTTTTTCTGTGTAAGTAGCTTGTTGGACGGTGAGCACACTTAACAAGCTCTCAGTAAAAATGCAAAGAGCCTGTTGAGCATAAAAAACTCTGGATTCTAAGTTAATTTTTTTAGACATAATTATCATAAATTTTAAACCCTGTGACAGTCTGTGTGAGTGTACCAGTGTCCCTTTGTGCCAATATGTGGGCTTGGATGAGCCCTGTGACAGCTCCCATGTGAATGCATACAGTGTGTATATTGGCCTTACGGCTGTGCAGGTATCCACACGTTTTCTTTGATGGAGTTACTCACAGCCTCTTCCTTGTAGTCGCTTTCTTGCTATCTCAAAGCAGATGTAGGGGTGGGATGGAGGGGTCGGTTGGGTCATTGGTTTGGGTACAGACAAAACCAGATCAGCGCTTTCCAGACAGCATGTTCCTCTTTATGCACAATGAGGTTTGGCTGTCTGCAGGGCTACATGCTTTGGCAACAGCAGCAATACTGATGGCCTACAGCAAGGAGAAGTATGCTTCCTGCCTCCTTGGCACTATAAACATGCACACAGACACCAGGTGGTGTACTGTATGTGTCTATGGTTTCTGATAATACTTTAAGTGCAAACTAGAGTCAAGCGAAACTCAAGTAGTTGCCAGTACGAATGAATGAAACCCATGTGTTAGAGGGTAGTGCGTCTACTAACAGTGGCAACATTAAGACGTTCTAAACCCTGATTGTCTGAGGTCCAAACCTGGGAGGTCCAAGGAGGCATAAGTCTAGATGTAAACCCAAGGCCCCCTGCTGTCTCAGCAAAGCTGTGACGATAAGAATTATTATTCCCTCCAACCAGAGATGGGCAGTAATGCATTACAAGTAAGGCATTACCGTACTCGATTACTTTTTTCAAGTAGTGAGTAATGTAAGAGATTGCCTTGGAGTATATGAGAGAATATGGAGTGCAGGAGAGTACGACTATACAGCGTTTAAAGCTTGGACATATTTACATTACTTTGAGTTTGACTCTGTAAAAAGTAAGAAAAACATTAGCGTCCCCTGTACACTCTGCGTGGGAAGAAAACTTCTTTCTACAGCAAAAAATTAAACTTCAAATCTGAGCAAGAACCGAGCACGCTGCCACGGGAATGTGAAATTCCCAGAGCAACCCCCGGACCCCCCACTGACATGACCGCTGTGGCACCGGGCAAACCTCCACCCGCCCCACTCCTGCTAAAGAGGTGACCATAGATTTAAGAGCGACAGGACTTACCGTCCTGATTTTAAGGTGCACTTAAAATCCTTAAAATTTCTCAAAAATCGACAGTGCGCCTTATGTATGAATTCTGGTTGTGCTTACTGACCTCGAACCGATTTTATGTGCTACACGGCGCTCAAAAATCTGTCAACAATGTTTTAGTACAACTTTGGTAAGCTACGAAGCCGCACCGCTTGATGGCTTGTTGGAGCATTACAGCTACAGTCAGGAGCCTCGCGGAGTAATCTGGGTCCAAAACTCTGTCTTCTTCATGTCCCAAAGTCAAACGAACACTGCGGCATCACTGAGAGTTAAAAATCCATGAAAACAGGATTTATTAAATTTAACAGAGTTAGAAGTTAGCAGGAAGTTAGCTCGCTAGCTTCCACCTAAACATGATATACCATGTTCTGACTGAGAGATTTCTGAAACATTCAAACGTACAGCTCTGCTATCACTTCCAACATAAATGAAGACAGGAAACTAAACAGCAGTGACGTTTGTAGGTAGGGTTACTGAAGTTGGGCTAGCTGGTATATAATGATTTGCTATGTGATCGCTAGCGACACAGCTATGTTAGCATAGCATAAACACAGTGAAGCTGGAGGATGAACGCTAACTTTTTTCCACTCGATAAAAGTTAACGTGAAGGTTCCTGATGGTTAGAGACAAATGCAATCACATGGCAGGATGCTGTAAACGGACCAAACTTCAGTCAGGAGAACAACTGAGATAATCCATCCACAATACGAGGTTAGTCATTAATATACTGCAACAACATGGGAATAGAGCAGCTGCGAGTTGGACAATTTCTTCTAGTCAAAGACAGTTACATATCATTAAATTTATGGTTAATGCAATGTGTATAAAGTTAAAAGATTAAAACTCACAAAACAAGTTTTAAAAAGCTTTTACATTTGATTACATTTTTAATTGATGGATTATGCATAAAAAATAGAATTGGGCTGAAAGGTCTATTGCTTTATTAAGTTTGCAGGTTGTGTGCCATGTTTTTAAAAAGTAACTAAGTAATAAGTAACAAATTACTTTTGAAAATAAGTAGTCAGTAATGTAACAGGATTACTTTTTTGGAGAAGTAATCCGTAATAAGTAACTAATTACGTTTTTCAAGTAACTGAACAACACTGCCTCTAACACACATCAAACTGCTCCCTGAAAAATCCCCTGTTCACTTTCTAAAACATTGGGGTGAGGGTAACTACAATACTTAAACTTCAGGGGGTTAAAGTAGACACTATATCAAACATTACACTTTCAATGATGACATCAGCATCTAGGAGTACCTAGGATGTCATCAGGTGACAATGAGGCGTAGTTAAATACTTTTACACTGAAGTCCTAGCTGACAGAATCTGTGGGCTGCAAACATAAAAATCATTGTTATGCAGGATTAAAGGTTTATATGGAAAATGTGAAATTAATAACGAAAAACTCAAAATACTAAAAAAGTGTGAAGTATGAACATAAAAATGTAAACAATGAGCAAACTAAGAATCAACAGCAAACATCCAAAAACTGAAAACCCCTAGGTCCAAGACCCAGGACCACAACCACAACACCCAGCCCACACAGCTGGAGGAGCTGGCTGGGAGTTAGCTGGGGCTCCGGCCAGTGTCACCTCCATTCTGCACGATACCAATGAGGTTGAAATTCTGGGTAGCGGTGATAAGGTGGAGAGGCTGAGCCATGGCTCTGTAGGAGAGCTGGACATGGCCAGCCCAATAAAAGAAGAATCATCACAGGTTTGAGACTCTGAGTCCAGTCAGGGGACACGCAAGAAAGGGTGATGTGACAAAGACGCATCAGGGCAACGAGATACAGGCAATGGTAGTAAAAGACAGAGTAACAGGAGGTGATGAAAAACTAAACAGAAAACGATAACCAGCTATATCATAACTCTAACAAATAAAACTGAGGTCCTGACACACGAGGAGGTAACAGACAACACTGAGAGAGCAACTTAACACTAACACACAGACAGAAATGTGCACAGTAAGCACACTAAGAATCAAACAGATAACACTTAACAAGTATTTACGTAAAAGTCTAAAAACCCTGGATCTAAACACCCAGGACCGTGACAGAGTGAATAGTCGCTTATACTCATGAACCAAAAAATTAAACACAGGATAAAATTTAATAAAATAACAGAAGAAAATTTCCAGTTTGAGTTTCTGAGTTATTCAAAGGAAGCAGAATAATGTGTTTGGGAAATAAAACCTGGGTGCTGTCACCCTCAATTCTCGACTGTTTGAAGGAATCAGCAGCCAGTGGCATCCTTCAGAATCAGCTCTGTAACATCACTCTGATTGGCTAAAGAAAGGGCATCTGTAGATTTTAACTTTAAACATCTCGGCACGGATAAATCTACGTTTTGACATGGACTCAATTATCAGGGGGAGCTAATCCCAGAGACCCCTTTAACCTGAAATCTCCCGTAAGGGGCCAGGAATAACCACACTTCCGACTTAGGAAATCAAAGACGGATAATTAAAATCATAATGGTCTTGGTTAAGATGATTATCGTCAGGGCTCCAGATAAGGCAACCTCCAGCAGATTTCTGCCCTTTTTAAATATTTATGGAATATGATTAGTTTGCGGGGCCAGAGCCATGTTAAAAGGTTTAAGGATGACTTGCAGATCAAGAGATAGAAAATAAGCATCTTAACACGGTGAGGAAATGAGGGTGGAAATGATGAGGAGACGGAGGCAGAGAGGAGTGAAGAGAGACGGAGTGACCAAATGTGTACGCCTACAATGTACATGCTGCAAATAGTGTGTGTTTGTGTGTGTCTGTATAGGGATCCAGGTGTGTGTCCCTAAGGCCACGGCTCAGGTTTGAAGAGGACTCACACAAATAAAGTCTGTTGGATAGATTAAGGATGATAATCTGCTGAGCGAGGGTCAAGCACACACACACACACACACATGCACACACGCACAGACACACACACACACACACAAGCACTGCATTCATTGTTCTCTCACCGACTGTCATGATCCAGATGTACAGACTTGTGATGAAAGTCAAACACAATGTTTTGTAGTTTGTCAGAATACCAAAGATGAAGCAGTATTATTACACTATTATTACAGTATTATTACACTATTATTTAGAGTATAAATAACTGCTGAAATAGAAATGTCCCGTGGGGTTTAGCCCTATCCAAAAAACATCAAACTTTTGCTGTCTGCACCCTTTGACTCAAATTAGGCCTTTTGAATGTCTGGTTTCTGCCACTGTGGAATTTCAAAATAAAAGCAATAAGTCAACTCATTATAATGTCATTACATTCTGCCATTATCAGTGACTAAGATATTTAGTGATTGTTTACAGACACACTAATATATCTGACAAGTATTGTCATTTGTATGTGTATGTATTTGTATTCATGTGTATGTATTCACATTTTTTTTAAATAGCTTGTACATATATCATCAACCTTGCACGAAATATAAACATGTGTGGTGTATGGTGTTACCTGCATGGTGGGACCTGCATGCTGGGCATGTAACAGCACTGCTTGGTCAGAAGACCATTTGCCAAATTATTTCTGGCTATTGGAAGCAAAGAGGCAGATTGAGAACTGACTGGTGTGTTTCTGTGAATGGAACACCACCAAAAGATCTAGAGAGAGTATGTTAACCCGCACCTAAGGCCGGGGTGATTTCACCCCCCATAATCTATCCTCCCCTCCAATCATCCCTCCCTCACCAAAAACTCCTCTGTGCAGCCTCCAGTGTTTTCTGTCTCCATCTGGGCTCGATGCCAAAGGCCTCGCTGGCCTGATTGAGAGGCTGCGGCAGCCCTGCAACCTTCCCTCCTTATCTGCACAGATCTGCAGGCACTAATGGTTGGAAATAGCAGGGGGAGGGGGAACAAAACCCTAAATGCACACAAAAAGGGCCTCAGAGGGACAGTTGTCTTTGACATTACAGGCTACCTCGGCAGTTCACCGGAATTTGTCACTCAGATCTTTGTTAGTTACACTCAGTTAAAGAGAGCTACAAATCCCTTTGAGGCAAAGATGATACAGTTTGACTTTGTAGCTCCTATTCTGCTTAGACACTGACACTGTGGTCCATCATGCTTAACAGGCAATCAACGTATCTCTCATAGGTTACACATATACATGCATTCAAGGATTTCCATGAACAAACTCGTATAATGCCATCAAGAATTCTGCTGGTGTAACTTTGAAAACAGTCTTCAAAGTGTGGATGATTCTGGTTTCTATTGACCGCTGTTACATCATTTGATCTTAAGAAATGACAAAGATGTTAAACTGTCATCTATCAGCTCCAATATGTGGTTTGAATGTTTTTAGCAGCATTTCCCATTTTCTTCTCCGATCACAGTTTACTCACGAGGCCTCATAAGGCTATTTCAGTGTTCTCAGCAATGTCTCGACTCTGTATATTCCAAATTTCAATAAACTACAGCAACTGATTTCATAACTCATCTACAACTATGCAGAAGGAACTAATCAGAGTTTATTTGAATTCAGTTTACACTGAAAAGCTGCAGACTCCTGACTCTGAATGACACGTGGTTGGAGACCGCTGCATTTAGCAAGTACTGCTGACTTTGAGTGCTATGTCGTCAAAGCTGGCCAGAAGTCCTCTGAGTTCAGTCTTTGTCCCCTTCCCTGGAGTCCAGATGTGATCCCAGCTGGATGTGACCATTCACCAGCCCATACTTCCTTCATGTGACATGCCCTGCAGTGGGATGCCAAGACCCCTAGCCCTGTCACAAGACACATACACATTCAGCAGAACACACACACACACACACACACACACACACACACACACACACACACACACACACACACACACACACACACACACACACACACACACTGTGGTTCGGGGTCACCTCTTTCTATAGCAGTCAGGTTCCAGATGGGTTATATGTCATCTAGTCCTCCCTCTCTCCATCTGAGGCCAGCACCATCCTCAGACTTACAGGAAACAGTGTGTGTGCGTTCATGTGTGAGACAAGTTGGATTTCGTTAGAGGTCCTTCACGACTCATTTCTCTGCGATAACCTGAAATCAATATTCTAGCACAAAGATAAGACTATTAGAAATGCAAAACTGAGTAGTACTCTAATGGAAAGAAAAAAAATACTTGATACAGTTACTAACTCTACCTTGACCAGATTTGATACCAATTAAATTTTTTTAAGGATTGGGGTGTAATTTGGCAGTAAATTACACCCTGCCCGATCACAGGTCTTCTCTGAGCCGTGACATTATGCCAAGCTCCTTAATTGGGAAAACTTGTCCAGGGCATCAACTTTAGATGCTAATTAACAAGATTTAGGTGAATATACATGACACCTTTCTACAAGCTGGCCTGAAAAAAAGATTTAAAAAGTTGGGCTGAAAAGTTTAAAGTATTGACAGGGACTCTGGCTTTTATTCAGTTGTATTTTTATGTATGTACTGACAATGCTGATTTCATGAAATTTAATCATGTAGAGTTTCAAATCAGTGTCTCAGAACTCATAACTCACAGCTGTGACACAACCAAACATCAGTACAAGTAACAAATTACCTGTGTGAGATATTTCACCTGTCTTTACTGTAGGAATAGACTGTGATTTACTCTCCTCTCCTCTCTTTATGTAATGAAACATTGATGGTTAAAGCTGATCATTATCTGCCACAACATGGCCGCCCCTCCCTGAGCCTTTAAGTTACAATATAAAACACCTTGAGGCAACTGTTGTTAGAATTTGGAGCTATGTAAATATAACTGAATTGAATTAAGTAATTAGCGTTAACTTTTTTCACCTCTTTTATGTGCATAAATACAGACATGTACAGTGAATTTGTCTTTTTATTTGGCTTGGATTTCGCACAGAAAGGAATTTGCAAGAATACCGGAGACACAAAACACCAGCTACTGGTAGACGGAGCAGTCACCCGACACTGCAAGACTAGGCTGACCAACCTGTGCACTGCCTGGATTGACTACGAGAAGGCCTATGACTCAATGCCCCACAGCTGGATCCTGGACGGCCTAGACCTATACAACATCAACAGGACACAAAGAGCCTTCATCAGGAACTCAATGGGGATGTGGCGTACAACACTAGAGGCCAACTTCAACCCCATAGCACAAGTCACCATCAAGTGAGGGATCTACCAAGGAGATGCTCTGTCCCCACTGCTGTTCTGCATAGGCCTGAACCCCCTCAGTGAGATCATTGACAAGACTGGCTACGGATACAGACTACGGAACGGAGCAGTTGTCAGCCACCTCCTGTACATGGATGACATCAAGCTGTATGCCAAGAGTGAACGAGACATCAATTCACTGAGTCACACCACCAGGATATACAGCAATGACATCGGGATTACCGATGTCATTGCTGTATGACATCGGTAATACAGCAATGACATGGTGACAGCGCCACCATTATCCTCTTGGTGGCGCTGTCACTTGGTGTTCGCTCGCTTTGTGGTAGAGTATCACTTCCTGTTCCTGCTCAAACACAGTGGTGTTTCTGAGTAGCTTTTCTGCTTAGCAATTTAATTTAAATCTTTTGATACATCCCTTTTTCATAGTATAATCTTAACGTGCTTCATCTGAATCACCCTTTCTGTGTACTCACTACCTAATTTATAGCCAAAGTATTCACTCACTGTCTCTTTACTGTTTCGCTAGCTTAGCTTAGCTCGTAGCCGACTCGTTAGCACCATGGCTACTTCACCTGTCCCTCCTGCACTTTCCTGCTCATTGTGTCAGATGTTTAGTTACTCCTCGGCCTCCTTTAGCAGTAATGATACCTGTAACAAATGTAGCATATTTGCAGCTCTGGAGGCCAGGATTACTGAATTGGAGACTCGGCTTCGCACCCTTCATTCACCCGTAGCTAGCCAGGCCCCTGTAGCTGGTGCAGCCGAAGATAGCGCAGGCCCCGCTAGCTGTTCCCCGGCAGACCCCAAGCAGCTGGGGAAAGAGGGCAGCTGGGTGACGGTGAGGAGGAAGCATAGTCCTAAACAGAAGCCCCAGGTACACCACCAACCTGTTCATGTGTCTAACCGTTTTTCCCCACTCGGCGACACACCTGCCGGGGTCAAACTCTGGTAATTGGTGATTCTGTTCTCAGACATGTGAAGCTAGAGACACCGGCAACCATAGTCAATTGTCTTCCAGGGGCCAGAGCAGGCGACATTGAAGGAAATTTAAAACTGCTGGCTAAGGGTAAACGTAAATACAGTAAGATCATAATTCACGTCGGCAGTAATGGCACCCGGTTACGCCAATCGGAGGTCACTAAAATCAATATTGAATCGGTGTGTAACTTTGCCAAAACAATGTCGGACTCTGTAGTTTTCTCTGGTCCCCTCCCCAATCAGACCAGGAGTGACTTGTTTAGCCGCATGTTCTCCTTAAATTGCTGGCTGTCTGAGTGGTGTCCCAGAAACGATGTGGGCTTCATAGATAATTGGCAAACCTTCTGGAGGAAACCTGGTCTTGTTAGGAGAGACGGCATCCATCCCACTTTGGATGGAGCAGCTCTCATTTCTAGAAATATGGACCAATTTATTAAACCCCCCAAAATATGACTATCCAGAGTTGGGACCAGGAAGCAGAGTTGCAGTCTTCCACGCCTCTCTGCAGCTTCTCTCCTCCTGCTACCCCCCCAAAAACCCATCTCCATTGAGACGGTGTCAGCTCCCAAAAAGACAAAAAACAAACCAAAAACCAGCAATAAACAACTTAAACATAAAAAATCACAAAGAAAGAACAATACAGTATCCACATCTGAACCAAAGAGTAAAACAGTGAAATGTGGATTATTAAATATTAGGTCTCTCTCCTCCAAGTCTCTGTTAGTACATGACTTAATAATTGATCAACAAATCGATTTACTCTGCCTTACAGAAACCTGGTTGCAGCAGGATGAGTATGTTAGTTTAAATGAATCAACACCCCCGAGTCATTCTAACTACCAGAAATCTCGAAGCACAGGCCGAGGGGGCGGTGTGGCAGCAATTTTTCACACCAGCCTATTAATTAACGAAAGACCAAGACAGACTTTTAATTCATTTGAAAGCCTGATGCTTAGCCTTGTCCAACCCAGCTGTAAAACTCCGAAACCAGTCTTACTTGTTATCATCTATCGTCCACCTGGGCCTTACACAGAGTTTCTCTCTGATTTCTCAGACTTTTTATCTGATTTAGTGCTCAGCTCAGATAAAATAATTATTGTGGGTGATTTTAACATCCATGTAGATGCTAAAAATGACAGCCTCAACATTGCATTTAATCTGTTATTAGACTCAATTGGCTTCTCTCAAAATGTAAAAGAACCACTTTAATCACACTCTAGATCTTGTTTTAACATATGGCATAGAAACTGAACATTTAATAGTGTTTCCTGAAAACCCTCTGCTGTCTGATCATTTCCTGATAACATTTACATTTACAATAATTGATTACACAGCAGTGGAGGGTAGACTTTATCAAAGTAGATGTCTTTCTGAAAGTGCTGTAACTAAGTTTAAGAATATAATCCACCCACTGTTATCATCTTCAATGCCCTGTACCAACATAGAGCAGAGCAGCTATCTGAACGCTACTCCAACAGAGGTCGATTATCTTGTTAATAATTTTACCTCCTCACTACGTACAACTCTGGATACTGTAGCTCCTGTGAAAACTAAGGCCTCAAATCCGAAGTACCTGACTCCGTGGTATAATTCTCAAACACGTAGCCTAAAGCAGATAACTCGTAAGCTGGAGAGGAAATGGCGTGTCACAAATTTAGAGGATCATCATTTAGCCTGGAGAAATAGTTTGCTGCTTTATAAGAAAGCCCTCCGCAAAGCCAGAACATCTTACTATTCGTCACTGACTGAAGAAAATAAGAACAACCCCAGGTTTCTCTTCAGCACTGTAGCCAGGCTGACAAAAAGTCAGAGCTCTACTGAGCCAACCATCCCTTTAACGTTAACTAGTAATGACTTCATGAACTTCTTCACTAATAAAATTCTTATCATTAGAGAAAAAATTACCAGTAATCATCCCACAGATGTAATATTATCTACAGCTACTTTTAGTACCATTGATGTTAAGTTAGACTCTTTTTCTCCAATTGATCTTTCTGAGTTAACTTCAATAATTAATTCCTCCAAACCATCAACGTGTCTTTTAGACCCCATTCCTACAAAACTGCTCAAAGAAGTCCTGCCATTAATTAATTCTTCGATCTTAAATATGATCAACCTATCTCTAATAATCGGCTATGTACCACAGGCCTTCAAGGTGGCTGTAGTTAAACCCTTACTTAAAAAGCCATCTCTAGACCCAGCTGTCTTAGCTAATTATAGGCCAATCTCCAACCTTCCTTTCATATCAAAAATCCTTGAAAGAGTAGTTGTCAAACAGCTAACAGATCATCTGCAGAGGAATGGCTTATTTGAAGAGTTTCAGTCAGGTTTCAGAGCTCATCACAGCACAGAAACAGCTTTAGTGAAGGTTACAAATGATCTTCTTATGGCCTCTGACAGTGGACTCATCTCTGTGCTTGTCCTGCTAGACCTCAGTGCTGCGTTCGATACTGTTGACCATAATATCCTATTAGAGCGATTAGAACATGCTGTAGGTATTACAGGTACTGCACTGCAGTGGTTTGTATCATATCTATCTAATAGACTCCAATTTGTTCAAGTAAATGGAGAGTCCTCTTCACACACTAAGGTCAATTATGGTGTTCCACAGGGTTCAGTGCTAGGACCAATTCTATTTACATTATACATGCTTCCCTTAGGCAGCATCATTAGAAGACATAGCATAAATTTTCACTGCTATGCAGATGACACGCAGCTCTATCTATCCATGAAGCCAGGTATCACAGACCAATTAGTTAAACTGCAGGAATGTCTTAAAGACATAAAGACCTGGATGGCCGCTAACTTTCTGCTTCTTAATTCAGATCAAACTGAGGTTATTGTACTCGGCCCTGAAAATCTTAGAATTATGGTATCTAAGCAGATTCTTACTCTGGATGGCATTACCTTGGCCTCCAGTAATGCTGTGAGGAACCTTGGAGTCATTTTTGACCAGGACATGTCCTTCAATGCACATATTAAACAAATATGTAAGACCGCTTTCTTCCATTTGCGCAACATCTCTAAAATTAGAAATATCCTGTCTCAGAGTGACGCTGAAAAACTAGTTCATGCATTTATTACTTCCAGGCTGGACTACTGTAATTCTTTATTATCAGGATGTCCTAAAAACTCGCTGAAAAGCCTTCAGCTAATCCAAAATGCTGCAGCAAGAGTACTAACAGGGACTAGAAAGAGAGAGCATATTTCTCCTGTATTGGCTTCCCTTCACTGGCTTCCTGTTAAATCCAGAATTGAATTCAAAATTCTGCTCCTCACATACAAGGTCTTAAATAACCAGGCCCCATCTTATCTTAATGACCTTGTAGTACCATATCACCCTATTTGAGCACTTCGCTCTCACACTGCAGGCTTACTTGTTGTTCCTAGAGTATTTAAAAGTAGAATGGGAGGCAGAGCCTTCAGTTTTCAGGCCCCTCTTCTGTGGAACCAGCTTCCAGTTTGGATTCGGGAGACAGACACTATCTCTACTTTCAAGATTAGGCTTAAAACTTTCCTTTTTGCTAAAGCATATAGTTAGGGCTGGACCAGGTGACCCTGAATCCTCCCTTAGTTATGCTGCAATAGACGTAGGCTGCCGGGGATTCCCATGATGCATTGAGTTTTTCCTTTCCAGTTACCTTTCTCACTCACTATGTGTTAATAGACCTCTCTGCATCGAATCATATCTGTTATTAACCTCTGTCTCTCTTCCACAGCATGTCTTTATCCTGTTTTCCTTCTTTCACCCCAACCGGTCGCAGCAGATGGCCGCCCCTCCCTGAGCCTGGTTCTGCCGGAGGTTTCTTCCTGTTAAAAGGGAGTTTTTCCTTCCCACTGTTGCCAAAGTGCTTGCTCATAGGGGGTCATATGATTGTTGGGTTTTTCTCTGTATTTATTATTGTGCGATCTATTGTACAATATAAAGCGCCTTGAGGCGACATTTGTTGTGATTTGGCGCTATATAAATAAAATTGAATTGAAATAGAATAACAACTGGATAACTGGATGATAACAAAGAGAGGGAAGGTAGTCAGAGCTGATGGGATCAAAACTACCAGAAGACAACATTGCAGACATAGAGGACAGCTACAAGTACCTGGGGATCACACAGGCAAATGGAAACCATGAAGAGGCAGCTAGGAAAGCTGCAACCACCAAGTACCTTCAGAGGGTCAGGCAAGTCCTGAGGAGTCAGCTGAACAGTACGAACAAGATCCGGACTATCAACACCTACGCCCTGCCCATGATCAGGTACACTGCTGGGATAATAAGTTGGCCAAAGGAGGCGATAGAAGCCACTGACATCAAGACAAGGAAGCTCCTGACCATGCATGGAGGGTTCCACCCTCCATGTACACTAAGCGGAAGGAAGGAGGCCGGGGACTGGTGAGTGTCAGCACCACGGTCCAGGATGAGGCAACAAACATCCACGAATACATCAGTAAGATGGCCCCAACCGACCGCATGCTCAGTGAATACCTCAGGCAGCAGAAACCCAAGAAAGAGGAGGAAAAGGAGGCACCATCATGGAAGGACAGGCCCCTGCACGGTATGTACCACCGGCAGATAGAGGAGGTGGCTGATATCCAGAAATCACACCAGCGGCTGGACAAAGCTGGACTGAAAGACACCACAGAGGCACTAATCATGGCAGCACAGGAACAAGCTCTGAGCACAAGCTCCATAGAGGCTGGGGTCTATCACACCAGGCAAGACCGCAGGTGCAGGTTGTGTAAAGATGCCCCTGAGACAATCCAGCACATAACAGCAGGGTGCAAGATGCCAGCAGGCAGGGCATACATGGAACGCCATAACCAAGTGGCCGGCATAGTGTACAGAAACATCTGTGCCGAGTAAAATGGGAGACGCCCCCAAGGGTGGTGGAGAATGACCGAGCTAAGATCCTGTGGGACTTCCAGATACAGACGGACAAAATGGTGATGGCTAGTCAACTGGACATAGTGGTGGTAGACAAACAGAAGATGGTTGTAGTGATAGATGCAGCGGTTCCCAATGACAGCAACATCAGAAAGAAGGAACACAAGAAACTGGAGAAGTACCAAGGGCTCAGAGAAGAGCTGGAGAAGATGTGGAGGGTGAAGGTAACGGTGGTCCCAGTGGTAATCAGAGCACTCGGTGCTGTGACTCGCAAGCTAGGCGAGTAGCTCCAGCAGATCCGGGAACAACATCGGAGATCTCTGTCCAGAAGAGTGCAGTGCTGGGAACAGCTAAGATACTGCGCAGGACCCTCAAGCTCCCAGACCTCTGGTAGAGGACCCGAGCTTGATGGTGAGACGGGAATTTTATATATATATTTTAAAAATCCATAGTCTTATAATGCTACTTGGATAAAGGATAATATCTGTTTAACTTATCATTAAGTAATGTACAAAAATTAGCTATATAGCATACAAGACTGTATTTTA
Organism: Pelmatolapia mariae; assembly: GCF_036321145.2. NCBI lineage: Eukaryota > Metazoa > Chordata > Actinopteri > Cichliformes > Cichlidae > Pelmatolapia > Pelmatolapia mariae. Next base: position 39,135,623 of record NC_086241.1, read on the forward strand.
ACCCAAACCACAAATCTTTCTTAACACTAACCAAGGAGTACAATATGTTAAACCTTGAGCAAGATGAGATATAAGCCGTGTCCAAATTCATGGGCTGCATCCTCCTGAGGACCCGGCCTTCGCAGTCTACGTGGGCCGGGTCCTCAGCAGGTCGCGTAGGCCGGAAGTGCAAGGCTGTGAAATTCGACGGTCTAGCCTTCTGATTAGCGTCACCGCTGTCTCGGTGGAGTTTAATAAACTCAGCCATCTGCTCCTTGCTATCTAAAATATAACAGGACACTGGAGTAAACTCTCGACCATCTCACACTTCTGTTTAATCAGTTTTCTGTTTGACGTTTATTCAGCTGTGTGAAAACCCCGGAGGAACCCACCCGGGGGATTAATAAAGTTTTATTTTATCTAATCTAATCTAATAACTCTAATCTCAGCCAAACCGATTTACTCACGAACAAACAAAACACTGAAAAAAGCCAAACAATAACATTTTCAGGTTAGCTAAATGACTTATATATCACGTTTAACCTGAGTAGCCAAAGACCGCAGTGATCTGAAAATGATGTGCCAGGAGTTCGCTGTTCTCGACAGCTCAAGTGACCCTCGAGCTCCCAGCTAGCTATCAAGCTGGTGGATAACAGACGTCTCCGAAATCGTCAGAGGGCTTTTGCAAATATGTGATGTCTTGATAAACCAAGCAGATATTTGAAGTTCACACAGCTACATTGTCTCCTGAAAATATGTTAAAAGTTTATTTTGTGACCCAGAAAGAGTAATAAGAGTAATATTGAAACTTAGTAGCTGCCGCCATTGTTGAAAACTTTAATTGGCAGGGCCACGCTATGAATTCTGGGATATGGTGGGCCACAAAGGATACAACCGACCCATCCTTCAAATTCGGGGATGTTAGGATGCCTGGGTCGTTGACCCAGAGTTTTGAGTTTACTATATTATTTATCATTTCTAGTTTTTTGGTTTCTTTGTTAGAGTTCTGTCTTATGGTTATGTCTCTGTGTTCTCTAGTTGCTCTGTCTCCCCTGTCAGCTGTATCCCCTTGTCAAGTCCGCGTCTCTGTGTTATGTTTCCTGTTTTACTTTGAAAGTCCGTGTCTTATGTGTCTGGTTTTGCTTCCTTTGTCTCGTTAGGCCTGAGTTGTCCCAGCTTTGTTTCCCTCCTGTTTCCCATTCCCTGATTGCTCCCTCTGTGTATTTAAGCCCTGTGTTTCTCTGTGTCCGTGTCGCGATCTACCCTTATCCACCCTCATCTTGCTGTGTGTTCTGTCTGTGTAAGCTTATTTTGTATTCTCAGTTTTGTTACCCTTTTGAGTTCAGCATTAAAGCTGTTTTTTGAGTTCACGTCTGTTTCCGGAGTCTGCACTTTGGGTCCTTTTCCTGCCTGCACACAGCCCTCACATAACAGGGGAAAAGGAGGACGCATTTGTCTGCTGCATTCAGAGGAGTCTACGAATTAGGAAAGTCTTCGTTGCTGTGATGTAATCGGTCTACAAATGCCTCAGGAGGATGCAGCCCCATAGAGCACACTGGTGCCACTCCTGTCAGCTAAGAAGAGGAAACTGAGCCAGTTTACACAGCCAAACAAAACTGGACAATACCAGACTGGGAAAACATTTCCTGGTCCAGTGACATTGTTGGTACTGTGTCTTTAACCTACAGTAATCCTACCCTATCTTTAAATATAGCACCAGGCTGCTGCTGGTAGTGTAGTGATGTTCAAGGATATTTTTTCTGCAAAATGTTTGGCCCTTTAGTATTAACTCAGTGCTGGAGCATACCTGAATATTGTTGCTAACCTTGTCCATACCCTAATAAACCACAATGACGTCACTGACAGCCATGACAGTGACGTATTTTTACACAAACAGTACCTCTGGGATGTAATGGAGCAGGGCATTTGGATAGATGTGCAACTGACAAATTTGCAGCAACTACATAATCCTATCATTTCTATTTGCTGGAAGAATTTTTCCCGCACCTTGTTGAATCCATGCTACAATGAATTAAGGAAGTTCTGAAGGAAAAATGGGGTCGAACCTGGTGCGAGCAAGCCTTCCCTAATAAAATATCCAGTCAGTGTGTGACATTAATGGGGATAAGTGACCAATGTGCAAAGTTAAAAAAAGACAACAAAGAAAAATGCTCCTTTCACTAGCGAAGCCTCAAGGCCTGGAAACGTAATCCCCAAACATGCAAACCTCACCTGTTCTATTTCTGAGATGTAAAAAAAAAAAAGCTTCCATCCCACATTTGTCCTTTTAATCAGCCCTCTTCCTCATTATACTCTTCCTTTTCTTTGCTGTGTGCCCAGATGGCGAAGCGTCTTGCAGTCATAATGCTGTGGTAATCCCTCCTGCACATGGTGCCCTCACTCTGGTAAACACTCTTCCTATTGTTTCTTGAGTTTGCTTCACAGTCATCCCAGCACTTGTGGTAGGCTAAACCCATGGCCTGTGGAGCTGGAGATACTCCATACTGTACATGTAGGTCTGAGTGAGATCCAGATTCCTTTCAGAGGAGTCTTTGTGATGTAATGATGCATCATATGGTGATCTCTGTATATTGGTTGAATTGCAAAAGATGTAAAAAGCTGCTGTGAGAGACGCACCTGTGAAAAACTTTTGAAAAATGTTTGTTAAGAATCAGACATGTTGTGATGATCTTATTATAAGGCACTTCTCTGCTGGGAGGCAATAGGTGATGATACCTACCTGATAATTCCATGGCAACAGAAAAATCCAGCTGAATTCCCACCAGACCATGAAAAGCTGCTCAGGTGTAGTTAGTTGAACATGACAAGTTCACCTGGCCTCCAAAATCCATAGATCCTAATTTGACCTATGGAGGAATGTTCTATGTAGGCACCGCCCTGTAACCTATAGGACCTCATAAATCCAACATCCCACTGTCAGAAATACAGGAAACCACATTCCCACCGATGTCACCGATTCAGAGCCTTCACTCCATTAAGAGTATTCTTCTAGCGGTTGTTATCTCTCTCGTATACCACACTGCAGATTATCCTTGGAAGCCTGACACATACACAAACACACACTCACACAAAAAGAAAAAAAAACTTTGAGCCAGCAGAAAGTATTTTGTAAGCAAATATTTTAGAACAAATGATGCTCCATGTGTCATCTGTATATTTACGATGGCTCAAAGACATGGCTGTGTGGGTCTAATTAAAAATGTGAAAGGGTTAGCAGCCTGCCGCTCATTGCCAGCTCTTGGCAGCTCTCCTGTCAGGCAGCCAGCTGTTTAGTCCTGCCCTGAATTATTGCCAGACCCACTGGCAGACATTGTGGGATTGGCAGGGCTGGGCAGAGAGCTACTGTGTTCCAGTGAAGTAAAGAGGAAATAAAAAAAGGAGAAGCCTCACTTTCCTTTAGCTTACAACCAACAGACAGTTATACAGGATCACAAGTGCTGATGTTCAGAACAGTTTTCAGTTTAGTAACAATAACTCTGCTACCTCGTACAAATAAAGGTAACTTTTCATGTATATTAATAAGCATCTTTTAGTGTAATCATCTGGCATGCATAGCAGACATGTCACAGTGAAATGTCTTGTGATAAAGTCCTAATGTTCATTTATGTCCTCTGGCCTGCATACGTCACCTATGCCCTGCACCACACACTGCAAGGTCACAAAGGAACAAATGTATTTCTGCAGAAATATTAATGCCCTTTTTACATAATATGAATAAAACTATTTTAAACCTGCCTCCAACCATATAACGTCCATGAAATATAGGACACAGAAGCATCTATTGTACAGGAAGAAATACCATCAAATAGGCAAGTTTATACTACAGTGAAATGTGTCCCCTTCCTGAGTTTTTTTTTTTTTTTGCATATTTGTTGATAATTGATAGAATTTTGTTGAATAATAGGAAATATAATTGATCTAATATATAGATCATGTATTGATCCTAAATGTTGGTAAATGACAAACATCAAACGTGACTAAAACAGTTTAATGAACTTAACAAAACCTTAATGGCAACTTAGTAATGATAAAACAATATGACGAAGAAAATACTGAATAATTAAAAAAGTAACTAGAAATTAATTTTACAAAACAGAAAAAACACTGAATCAAAATAAAAGAGCTTGTTTGAACAAGAAGGTGAGGTGTGTTTAGCATGGGTCCGGGTCATTTGTACTAAACAGGAGAAAAATAAAATGCTCCAATTTCACTCACCAAAAATGGAGCCCAAGCTTCTGACATGACCACTTACCACACAGCAGCTCACAGTATTTGTCAGTCCACTGAAAATGCTCCAGAAGGCATCAACACCACGAACCGTGTCAAGAGGTTCATTTTAGTGGCTCAGATTAGTCGAGGAAAAGCCAAGGTACACTTCCTGTATCGATACACCATGTTGATTAGCCACGCCCCCAACTTTAAGTCTTACCCGTATCCATACACATGACTCATTAAAAACATCACCCCGTAGCAAACTGTTATGAAAAGGGAAAGTGTCTTTTAAACCAGGCTGTAAAAATGAGGTGAAGGCCTGAAGGTGGAGCTCAGGATGCTGTGAGCCGACAGGGCTAACCACCGTGCTGCCATTCTGCCTTAAAAATAAGAAATGATAAAATAACTACAAAGTACAACATTAAATTAAATTAAATTAAATTAAATTAAATTAAATTAAATTAAATGATTACAGCTCAGTGGGTGATTCAGGTCTGTCTCTGGGAAAGTTACCCACACTGTGAGTGTTACAGTATATCAAAGGATAAATCCATTTACAAGTAACAATTCTAACAATAATAATAATAACAATAACTGATCCATCATCAAGCTACTACAAAGAGACTAATAACAATAATTAAAAACCCTTTTGTTTTTTAATTCTCTTCATAAAATAATAAAATACAAAAACGTTTGAAATGAACAAAGTGTGACAAACACAGATCCATCTTTGGTGTGACGCGTCTCCTTCTGCACTGCACTAATCCTCCTCCTGTAACAGGCCTGAACATCAACACTCTGCCTCCCCAGGTTTCATCCTCCTCCAATCTGCTCTCTGATCATCATGCCTCCTCCGCCCCGTCCCTGCCTGCATTGTTTGTGTATAATTCATTATTTCTGTTAAGCGTACAGGCCCTGGATGCATGACCCAGACCGAGGACTTCAAATGTTTCCTCCGGTGCTGTCGCCATTGCATCTTTGCACTAAACTCAACCCACTTTTTAGCTCTGTGTGTTTTTCCTCCATCTTCAAATGCTGTGTTTGGAAAAAAAGGAAAGAAAGGAACCAAACAGTGACGCTGTGTGCAGACAACAGCTCACAACAACAAAGACCGTCACAAACCCCCACCCAGCACACACACACACACACACACACACACACACACACACACACAGTCTGGTTTGCTATCCTCGTGGGGACATCCCATTGACATAATGCTTTCCCTAGCCCCTTACCCTAACCCTAACCATTAAAAATGAATGCCTAACCCTAACCCTTACCCTAAACCTAACCATAACCTAATTGTAACCCTGACAGTAAAACCGCATTTTGAGTGTGAAAATTGCTTTCAACCCCGAGGGGACCTGGATTTTGGTCCCCACGGTGCAGAAAGTCCCCACCAGGATAGTAAAAGTCAGATTTTGGTCCCCACCAGGATAGTACGAACCCGTACACACACACACACACACACACACACACACACACACCTCTAGTTCTTGATTCCTGCTCCTCTCCTTCTATTATCTTGTTTCTCTAAAAGCGATGCATTTATTTGTTCTCCTTTTGTTTTGCTCAAGAGACAGTCTTTTCTTCCCCCCAATGCTCTGCCTTATGCTCTCTCTCTCTCTCTCTCTCCCTCCCTTTTTTCTTTTTCCTCCACTCGGAGGCTTGTGGACCAAAAGCTCATAATCATTTCAAAAGTCCTTTAAATATATAATAAGACTTCTGCATTGTGATAAACAACATGTCACAGGCAGAGCATCAACATGGCGTTCTGTCCACACACACACACACACACACACACACACACACACACACACACACACACACACACACACAGTTATGTTTCTCAGACTCTCGTCCTTCTGTTTTTCACCACTGATGCGAGTGTGCACTTTGGGAAAGCAGGTGAATGAGATCAGCGATACTAAATTATACATATTACTTATTAAAAGCTTATAAAGCGATACTGTTAATATTCACCTCGTTCCTCAAACACATTATTTAAATCCACGGAGCCTCAATCAAAGTAACAAGAATATTTCAAGCCCAACTAAACATCAGAGTAATACTTTACCTCATGCACAGAGGGTCAGAATGGTTCTTAATGCCTAAATAAATAAAGCTGTCCATTAAATATGCACACAGTCCACACTGTTTGGTTACAAAAGATCACAGTTTGTATGATGACATCTTCATGTGAGAAAGTGTAGTTTTCTTCTGGTGGAAACTCTTGAGCTCGATCCCTTTGCCCTCTACCAGTAAACGCACAGCGTCCAGCGCTCCTGTTGTTCCTTAGTTCATGAGTTGTTTATAAATTAGCTGATTGTAAAAAGATTGTACACACACTCTGATTGTGGCCTAATTACATAGCTTGGTAGTTAATCCTGCCCTGTTGTTTCACCGTTAAAGACAAGTGAACTTTTCTATAGTATATAATTTAGATTTTTGTCTGATAAAGTATTTACTTATTTATTTATAACAGGACATGAAAGAAAAACTTTCAATAACAAAAGAAGACATATTTTGACAGATGAGGATTTTAGAGTTAGGGGTGGTTAACACGACCTCCCAGCACCTTCTGGTTTCTCGTCTGAGAAATTCCAGTTATTTTCATGAACGTCAAATATTGTTCTAATTTTTTGTCTTATAAACTTGATAATTGGAGGATTTAGGACAGGCACATTTACTGTGGCCAACCTTTACAAGAAGACCTTGAAGTAGTGAAAGAGTCTTTGCATATCTAAATGTGTCTGTCATTATAGCGGAAAAGAAGAAAATGATCAAATATTCATGTGAATTAGTCACATAAATAAGTTTGTAGTAACATTGTCTTTTTGATTTTTCTACATAAGGACAAAATATAATATTCTGTCCTTGTGAATTTAGTACAAAAGTAAGCAGCATGTTTTTAACTATCAAAGCTCCATTTAGAGGAAAGGTGTTCGTGCCTGGATCACAGGGTGTTAGTGAGAACTATCTGTCACTCCTAACTCGGCTTTTTTCTTGTGTGTCTTTCACCACACAAACCATGATGTGTTGTTAAGAAAAATGAAGTCGTTTCCACTGACGAAAGGCAAAAACCAAAAAGCTAGTGAGAATAAATACAGTAACAGCAGTACGGTGATGCCCTGGGACTTGTTTGCCTGGCCTTTTTCACAGCTGATAATCATGCATTTTGGACGTTTTACTACAACAAACGGATTGTCATGGAACCAAAAAAAAAGATTATCAGAATAGATCTGTATCTCCCACAGCAGGAACAAGATATCAAATTCAAATCGAGGATTAATTCAGCTTTAATCAATTTTCCCCTTTTTGCAGATTTTTTTAAATCATTACATCAACCTCCTGCTTTCATCCCAGCCAGGAAATAGCAGCTTCATATTGTTCATATGCCTGGTGGGTGTCACCCTGCATCTGAATGTCGGGCTTTGCTCTAACTAACATTTCAGAGCTCCCTGACACTGTTTGCATGTAAACACGCTGCAGAGAAACGGCCTTTTCTCTCCAGAAAGATGCTGTTTAGAGGAAATTGAGAAGCTCACCCCTGGCACTGTTTCTCTCCATAAATCTTTGAGCGTGTGCCTCTTGGCTAAATGACTTTGTACTGACAAAATTTAACCTCAATCCCACCCTGCAAGCTGGGAGAATGTAGAGAGACATGGAAGAAACAAATGGGAAGATTTTAAACTAAAGCGAAACCTTTTATTATGTTTTCTAAAGGTTTGGCTCCACGTTCTGTGTGAATGGAGGAAGAAATTGCAACCTCTGCAACAGAATTTTGTTACAGATGTTGAGGAATGTTGAAATTCAAAGGCCAAAAACAGTTTGATAGCATAGGATTAATCGAGCTTTTTTATTCTCATGACTTCCTAAAGAACGTTTTGTCTTTTCTGACCAATTTTAAAACGAGCCCTTTGAGGTCTTTAATACGTAACAAGTAACAGTGATGAGTAGGGATGGGTACCGGTGTCCGGTGCCATGATGGCACCGGTTCTGACATCAACGGTAGTAACCAGACCGAAAAGCAGCGCACATTTCGGTGCTTTATTTCGGTGCTTTTTTTTCCTGAGCCAATTCTAGCCAATCATTTTACGTTTCCGAGGATAGTAGGTGGGCCCAGGTACGTACGTTCTTTTAGAGCAGAGCTACAGATTAGAAATGCCCAAGGTGAAGCGGTCCAAAGTCTGGCTGTACTTCACAGCAAAAGATGCAAACTCAGCAGCCTGCAACAAGTGCTTTAAGGTGATACTGTGCAAAGGAGGTAACACCTCGAATCTGATGAAACACCTGGCGACGCATAGTGTTTTTTTAAAAGCCTAGAAATGCACCGTATTTGATAGCTTGCTGCGAGACCTCAAACCGAGCACATCTACTGTGGGAGTTAGCAACATCCCCCAAGAACCCGAAGAGGAGAATCCTGGCCCCTAGCCCTGCCAGTGTAGCAGAAATGATGACAGATGATGGCAGCAGCAGCCGTTCTTCTCTGGGCGAGTAGCTTAATGTTGTTCGTGTGTAATTTACGTTGAGTAGGCTAACCACGTTATTACATTAATGCATGTAACTAGCAAACACCGTCGTAGTTACATGCGGCTGTCTTCTTGTTTGATGGCAGATACTCCCTTCACCCTGGCCAAAAAGGCTAAAATGACCAAAGAAAAAGTGGAAAACAGTTAAACATGAGAGGTTTTTGGACAAAGTTTGTGTTTTTTCCATTGTTTAAGCACTGCTTCCAGCCATGAGTGATACCATATATGCCCTATAGCTACAGAAAAGGCTAACATTGTTATATTTTTTACAAAAAAAACCCAGCTAAACATGAGAGGTTTTTGGACAAAGTTTGTGTTTTTTCCATTGTTTAAGCACTGCTTCCAGCCAAGAGTGATACCATATATGCCCTATAGCTGAAGAAAAGGCTAACATTGTTATCTTTTTACAAAAAAACAGCTAAACATGAGAGGTTTTTGGACCAATTTTGTGTTCTCCATTCTTTAAGCACCGGTTCGAGCACTGTTTAAGCACCGGCACCATTTCAAAAGTACCGGTTTGGCACCGGTATCGGATAAAACCTAAACGATACCTATCCCTAGTGATGAGTACTTGTTTGTTTTCTATGCCGCCTCACTTTAAACTATCACTCTGTAAAAGGTCAAAACATGACCACTGCCTGTACTTTACCAGTGACAATAAGCACCACACACACTTGATTATTCACACCCACAAACACACATCCTGTCATTCCTCCGTCCTCCTCTGCACTTGGATCTTCATTCATCATGCTGTGGAAAAATATTTATTCTCCTCTTGATTTCTAAACTTTCTGTGTATTTGAAATTGTAAATAATTTAGTCCATCAAACAGGTTCAATATTAGACTAACATCTCGATGATTCTAAAGGTTCCCAGTGTGATTCCCAACACATCATTTCATCAAAAGAACATGGAAGCACTACATGATAGTCTGCTGCTACTTTCTTGCTTCAGGATCAGGACAACCTGCTCTCTACCAGCTATCTGTTCATGCCCTGAAGGTCCAGCTAAATACGTTCACTTCTGAGTGGCTCAAAAAATGTAAAATACCTTTTTTTGAGCAGTCTGGTCAAGTAAGGTTTCCAATCAGACTGACCTTAAACTCATTCATGCTTAAAAATCCTGCAGTTTAGTTGAAAGAGCAAAGAAAAGTGTAGTGTGTATATGGAGTTCAAAGAAATCATTAAAAATCTAAATGACCGTGACATTGTGCCCATTGTAAGCTTTTCTGTACTTCTGACAACAAGGTTTGGTTACATTATTGTTCTTAGTATAATAAATTTACCAATTATAAACACATTTTGTAATTACTCAGGTTAGTCTAATATGAAATAATATAATATTTGATTATTTAAAACGTGAGAAATCAGACAGAGGACAAGTGCGTTTTCACTGCACTCTATGTTTCTTGCATCTCCAGGCGATGCTCTTTTGTCAGAATTCATCCACTCTTCTTTATTATGTCATTTGTTGCTTACATTGTCAGGGTTTCTGGGTCGTTGACCCAGTATTCTTAGTTCATGTTCACTGTTTATATTCTGTCTGTTTCACTTCCTGTTTTATTGTGTTAACCTTGGTCCATGTGCATTATGTTCAGTCCTCTTCCCATTTATCATTAGTTCATTATGTTCAGCTGTGTACTCACCAGTTTCTAATCACTCCTCACTTAACCTGTGTATTTAAGCTCCTCTGTTTCACCGCCTCTCTGTCGTGTCATTGATGTTCGTATGATGTCCGTATGTATGTTCAGTTCAGTCAGTCAGCCATCCATCCAGTCTTTCAGCCAGTCAGTCAGTCTTTCGTTCCTGCCCTGTTCATCCACGCTTGATAATAAACCACCTTCAGTTCTTCACTATCCACGAGTCCTGCGTTTGGGTCACTTCCTCGCCTCCACACACGACGCCCCTGACAGAATGACACGACCCGCTTTTGACCCAGCGGACTCGGACCTTTTTGAGCGGCAGGAGGCAGCGCTCTCCATTTGGACGGAGAAGCTCAAGGGGAAACAGCGGCTCTTCGCGGAGCAAGAGCACCTCTTCGAGGGAACTCGCCTGGCTCTGGGCGGGCCTCGGAGACGCCGCGTTCCCCCACCTGCTGCCTCACCTGCACCGGAGCATTCGCCGCGGAGAGTGGACGTTTCACGCCGCGCTGCGGCCGTTCCCTCTCTCGCGGGTCCGCTCCTCGCTCACACGCCATCCGCCTCATTCACCGGAGCTTCCAGTTCGCCACGGCACAGCGGCTACGCCTCCCACCTCGGCTCAACAGAGGCTACCGCGCCAGAGGCTCATCTGTTTACCCCGCCCGCTTCCTCTTCCCAGAGAAAGCGGCGTTCACGCAGCCATAAAACGGACTATTCCCAGCAGCTCCCGGCGGTGAGTCCCAGTGACTGTTTGCCTCTTTCCTCATTTGATTCGTCACATAACATAAATAATGGACTCATCTCCGATCTATGGGGGACTTCCCTCTTAGACGATGATGTGGACTGGGAAGACTTTTTCTGCTCTGCTTCCCCAAAGACAGCTCAGTTAAAGACTGTAAATAGCGATGGCAGAAAGACCAGACCAAAACCCGTTAGACCTGTCAGTGTCACTCACCCAGTTGTTATTTCCACTCCTATCAGCCAGCCTACACCCACACCTGTGCCAGCTCCCAGGAGGAGGGCAGCTGCGACCCAGTCTACCTCCGCACCCGCTCCTGTTTCTCGGGTGGGGGTGACTGGTGTCCAGCCACCTCCCGTGCCTGTCCCAGCGCCTAGGCTGAAGGCAGCTAGAACCCAGCCTGACCTCCCTAGAGTCTCGGAAGAGCTGGCCTCTCCATCTGCTACTTCACCTCCTCATCCACCTCCTGCTCCAGCCTTTCACGCCCTCGCATTATCACTGGTTAAGCTAGCTGAGGTTTCTCCTGCTCAGGCACCAGCCTTACTAGCCCAGGCTATAGCTTTGTCTCCCTCACTAGCACAGTCTATAGCTCAACCACCAGCCACACCAACCACAGCTCCGTCGTCAGCCTCACCCACCTCTATTCATCCCTTAGCAGCTCCACTCCAGTCAGTAGTACAGCCTGCTCCACTCCAGTCAGTAGTACAGCCTGCTCCACTCCAGTCTGTTGTCCAGTCTCCCGTAGTTCAGTCTCCTTCTGTCCTCCAGTCCCCCGTTCTCCAGTCGCCTCCTGTCCTCCAGTCCCCCGTTCTCCAGTCGCCTCCTGTCCAGTCAGTCCAGTCGCCCCCCGTAGCTCAGTGCCCTGCTCCCCAGTTGCCTCCTGTCACCCAGTCACCTGTCCTCCAGCCTGTCCAGTTAGTTCAGTCTGTCGTCCAGCATCCTGTTATTCAGTCATCCGTTCTCTCACAGTCTGTAGTCCACTCTCCTGTTCAGTTCCCAGACCTGCAGCCACAGCATCCAGAGCCAGCTGTGAGCTCTCCCGCACCTCAGCCAGGGGTTTCCGCACCCGCTGGCCCGGCCGCACCTCAGCCAGGGGTTTCCGCACCCGCTGGCCCGGCCGCACCTCAGCCAGGGGTTTCCGCACCCGCTGGCCCGGCCGCACCTCAGCCAGGGGTTTCCGCACCCGCTGGCCCGGCCGCACCTCAGCCAGGGGTTTCCGCACCCGCTGGCCCGGCCGCAGGCCCTGCCTGTCTCCAGCCAGAGGCTTCCGCGCCTCCTGGCCCGGCCTGTCTCCAGCCAGAGGCTTCCGCGCCTCCTGGCCCGGCCTGTCTCCAGCCAGAGGCTTCCGCGCCTCCTGGCCCGGCCTGTCTCCAGCCAGAGGCTTCCGCGCCTCCTGGCCCTGCCTGTCTCCAGCCAGAGGCTTCCGCGCCTCCTGGCCCTGCCTGTCTCCAGCCAGAGGCTTCCGCGCCTCCTGGCCCTGCCTGTCTCCAGCCAGAGGCTTCCGCGCCTCCTGGCCCTGCCTGTCTCCAGCCAGAGGCTTCCGCGCCTCCTGGCCCTGCCTGTCTCCAGCCAGAGGCTTCCGCGCCTCCTGGCCCTGCCTGTCTCCAGCCAGAGGCTTCCGCGCCTCCTGGCCCTGCCTGTCTCCAGCCAGAGGCTTCCGCGCCTCCTGGCCCTGCCTGTCTCCAGCCAGAGGCTTCCGCGCCTGCTGACTCTGCAGGTGTTGCTTTGCCCTCTGCTGCTGCTGCGTCGCCTGGTCCGGCCTCGGCCTCTGCTGCTGCTGCGTCGCCTGGTCCGGCCTCGGCCTCTGCTGCTGCTGCGTCGCCTGGTCCGGCCTCGGCCTCTGCTGCTGCTGCGTCGCCTGGTCCGGCCTCGGCCTCTGCTGCTGCTGCGTCGCCTGGTCCGGCCTCGGCCTCTGCTGCTGCTGCGTCGCCTGGTCCGGCCTCGGCCTCTGCTGCTGCTGCGTCGCCTGGTCCGGCCTCGGCCTCTGCTGCTGCTGCGTCGCCTGGTCCGGCCTCGGCCTCTGCTTCTGCGTCGCCTGGTCCGGCCTCCGCTTCAGCTTCTGCGTCGCCTGGTCCGGCCTCGGCCTCTGCTGCTTCTGCGTCGCCTGGTCCGGCCTCGGCCTCTGCTGCTTCTGCGTCGCCTGGTCCGGCGTCCGCCTCTGCTTCTGCGTCGCCTGGTCCGGCCTCCGCTTCAGCTTCTGCGTCGCCTGGTCCGGCCTCCGCTTCAGCTTCTGCGTCGCCTGGTCCGGCCTCGGCCTCTGCTGCTTCTGCGTCGCCTGGTCCGGCGTCGGCCTCTGCTTCTGCGTCGCCTGGTCCGGCCTCCGCCTCTGCTTCTGCGTCGCCTGGTCCGGCCTCCGCCTCTGCTTCTGCGTCGCCTGGTCCGGCCTCCGCTTCAGCTTCTGCGTCGCCTTCTGCCTGGGCTCCTGATTCGCCTTCTGCCTGGGCTCCTGATTCGCCTTCTGCCTGGGCTCCTGATTCGCCTTCTGCCTGGGCTCCTGATTCGCCTTCTGCCTGGGCTCCTGCCTCGCCTGGCCCGGCCTCGCCTTCTGCCTCGCCTTCTGCCTCGCCTTCTGCCTCGCCTTCTGCCTCGCCTTCTGCCTCGCCTGGCCCGGCCTCGGCCTCGGCTTCATCCTCTCCTTCGCCTGGCCGCCGCCGTCATCGCCAGCGTGGTCGCCCACCGGACCTCCTCAGCGGCCGCCGTCTTCCTCGCGGCCGCCCACCGGACCACCTCAGCGGCCGCCGCCGTCTTCCTCGCGGTCGCCCACCGGACCTACTTCAGCGTCGCCGCCTTCCTCGCGGCCGCCCACCTGAACTGTCCGGGCTCAGCCACTGGCCGCGTGGCCGCCCACCTGAACTGTCCGGGCTCAGCCACTGGCCGCGTGGCCGCCCACCTGAACTGTCCGGGCTCAGCCACTGGCCGCGTGGCCGCCCACCTGAACTGTCTGGGCTCAGCCACTGGCCGCGTGGCCGCCCACCTGAGCTGTTTTTGTTTCGGCCTCCGTCCCTCCGTCCTGGGCCCCCTCCGCCCTCCTTGTTCTGGTTTTTCGTTCTTTTGGCCGTCGGGTGCCGGCCTTTGAAGGGGGGGGTACTGTCAGGGTTTCTGGGTCGTTGACCCAGTATTCTTAGTTCATGTTCACTGTTTATATTCTGTCTGTTTCACTTCCTGTTTTATTGTGTTAACCTTGGTCCATGTGCATTATGTTCAGTCCTCTTCCCATTTATCATTAGTTCATTATGTTCAGCTGTGTACTCACCAGTTTCTAATCACTCCTCACTTAACCTGTGTATTTAAGCTCCTCTGTTTCACCGCCTCTCTGTCGTGTCATTGATGTTCGTATGATGTCCGTATGTATGTTCAGTTCAGTCAGTCAGCCATCCATCCAGTCTTTCAGCCAGTCAGTCAGTCTTTCGTTCCTGCCCTGTTCATCCACGCTTGATAATAAACCACCTTCAGTTCTTCACTATCCACGAGTCCTGCGTTTGGGTCACTTCCTCGCCTCCACACACGACGCCCCTGACATACATATATCAAAGAAAAGAAGAAAAAAGGGGCAAAATAGACACCGCCCTTCATCTTCATCTTCTGTCTTAAGGAATCATGAAAGCACATGAGCTAAGATTCATGAATTCAAAAGAACGATGGAAACAAAAGGAAGCGATTCCCATCCCATCATCTACAAATACCTCTTGAAGAGCCAGGTTTAAATTGTTACTAATATGTAGTCCACACTGTCTTATGCAGCACTGCAGAACTCTATATTAATAAAGCAAATTTTGGGTTAAAGAATTTGTTTCAGTTTACATTAAAGTCTTGACATCCGTGTCATTGGGGTCAGATTACATTTTAGTCACATTATTTCAGAATCAGAAAGTGATAGTGGGCACGCTGCCCTGGCAGTGTGGTGGTTAGTAGAGTTATCTTACATCGAGAAGGACCTGGGTTTGAATCCACCAGCTGCCTGGGCCTTTCTGTGTCCAAGGTGGGAATCATTGTTTGTCTTTCTGCCACATGCATGTACACATGCATGTACACATGCATGTAGCCTGACTGTTGAGAGGTGGGATAAGTTCCAGACCCCACGACCCCGAACTGCAAGAACACTCTCTTACATTTATTGTGACCTTATACTTCTGTCATATTCATTTGGCTTTGCCAAAGAGATGAAATTTCCATATAAGAGGTAAGTGTGATCTTAACCCGACCCATGAGCCAATTATCAGCAAACCTCTTTACAAACCCACATATTGTGTACCACGTGTTGATTATGCAGTCCGACGTGCCCGTGTCAGAGAGGAACTCATCAGTGTCCATTGTTGATGTGGTTCGTTCAAAGTCATTGTTTTACTTCAAGAAGAGAAAACAGCAGAAGTGTGTTTGCTCACAGGAGCATCAGTGAAGCAGGAGAGCACACTCTCAAATGTGTGTTATTCAGTACACATTATATAACTGTTTAATTTTAGAATAAGTGGTCTTTTAAATGTTTCATAAATATAAATACAAAGAGGACTTTGTAATTCAAAAATATAAAGTGTGTAGCGCCCACTCTTTCACATATGCTTGTAAGGGCAGAGTCCATGGCTGTGCTTGATTTTACACACCTGTGGCAGTCTTTGTGTGTGTGTGTGTGTGTGTGTGTGTGTGTGTGTGTGTGTGTGTGTGTGTGTGTGTGTGTGTGTGTTAGAAAGACAGTCCAACTTTACTCTGAGCCATCATTTTCATCATCTGCAGTTGGAGTGTATGATTTCATGCCTCAGCATCTACACTACATATAAATAGTCATCTCCGCCTGTGCAGCAGTGTGCAGCAGCCTGCTGGCAGATTGTTGGTAGCTCTGTGACTACACAGAGATTCCAGTGAGGTTTTAATTAGCTGCTGACTTGGATCTTGGCAGCCAGCGTAGAGACGCTTATGGATGACCATAAATCTGCACTGATGAGGATGGGACCACACCCCAGGGCCATCCAGACATAGGGCTGTCCCAGCCATCCCCACCTCCTTACCCCACAGAGCCCCTGTGCCAGTACTGGCAGGGACAGCCTTCATGTTTTCCAGCTATTACAAACACACAAACATACAGCACATACACATATGCAGGCATCCATTCACATGGGGCACTTGTTGCAAGCTGAATTTGAAATTGGATCACAGTCACTCCCTGACTGAACAGTCAGTCTGTCCTCTGGAGGTCCACGTCAGTGTGACCTTTAAACCCTCAACATCGACTAGGCCTGCTGTTGTAGGCTCGACGATGGGAATGTGAGAAACTGACACAGAGAGAACTCCTGCAAACTCCCTGCAAGTTTCACCAAAATTCAAGACAGGCTAAAACTTGTCAGAACATCATTATTAATTTACAGCTCTCAACTGGTTAACCCAGTGGGTCTAAGTCATTATTAGTCGTGACCCCAACCCTATCAGAATATTATTTATTTATTTTCTTTTGTTTCAAAGGTTTTGTGATGCACGGGGCAGATAAGGTAATCATTCTAAATGCACTAACATCTAAACTTATTTACTAAGTACTTTGAACTTGTCTTCAGAATATAGGGATAGAGTCAGGGTCAGGGGTCATCACTAAGGCTTAGACCTCAAAGGTTTATGGTGGGTTCGACTCTGTGACTTTATATAGAATTCTTCAGCAAATCTGCACAGCCAGACAGAAGGTACAATGATTAGCTCTAGGGTGCACATACATGTAGACAAGGAGAAAAATAGACCTTTAGTTTACCAATACCAATGTGTAATGTGCCTGTTTACAGTGTTTCTTCATCTCTCTGTGCACTCCCACCGTTCATAAAAGATGCTTTGCTACTTATGAACAAAACTCTCATGACTCAGAGAGAGAGCCAGAGATTAATAATTATAATGCCTGCATAGACATTCAGAGGTGGATAAAGAAGAACCCCTCAGTGCATCATGGGAAGCCCCCAGCAGCACAGTTAAGGGAGGGTTCAAGGTCGCCGGATCCAGTAGTAACTATAAACTTTATCACTAATGAATCATCAGTGAAATTGTAAATGGAGAGTCCTCTTCACACACTGAGGTTAATTATGGAGTTCCACAGGGTTCAGTGCTAGGACCAATTCTGTTTACATTATACATGCTTCCCTTAGGCAGTATCATTAGAAGACATAGCATACATTTTCACTGCTATGCAGATGACACCCAGCTCTATCTGTCCATGAAGCCAGATAACACACACCAATGAGTTAAACAGCAGGAATGTCTTAAAGACATAAAGAGCTGGATGGCCTCTAATGGTGACTCTTGCCCTGGGAAGGAAAGATTTTGATTTAAGAGAAATAACTTTTAATAGATGTTTTTGCTTAATTGCATAACTAAAATTTTTGATTACTCCAGACTTCATCTCCTTAGTTGTAAGATGTTGGACGATCAATTCTTCTCATGTACACCTACCTTGATAGACTAGTAAGAGGGCTCAAGATAGATACCCTGTTGAAAGATGAACTTGAGGTTCAGCTTTTACCGATAACCTGAACCTAACCTGAAACAGAATTCATAGTTAAGTCACTGCCTCCAAATTTCCCAGGATATAACAAAGCCAGATTTGTTTTCACCACCGTACTTCATATTTGGTATGAATGAAATAAAACTGTGACGGGGATTGGATAGCTCTGTTATTACACAAAAATGTGATATGCTCTTCAAGCAGTAGTTTGAAACTTTTTTCTTGTTCCTACTAAAATGTATTTGTTCTTTGAGCATCAATTTTAAGATTAGCTTACAGGTATTATAAAATAGAATCACAGTAAATCAGCATAAATAGTTATTAAATAGTGTCAAAGGTTCTCTCTTCCATAAACATTTGGAACAAACTAAAGGCACGGTGGGACTGTGATGTGACTCTACTGCCTGGATTGTCTGTCTGAGCCCTCCTGGTGGGCTTAGGGCATGAAGTGTATGTATCCATATATGCTGCCTCCATTGTTGCCTACTTCATGTTAATACTTCTTTTAGCGTCAGCAGCGATCATACCAAAACAGAGACGAATTACATACCAAAAACTGCAGAGAAATGATTTATGTATGTTATGGTTAGAGCCAGTGGACGCAGCCATGTGCCTAAATGTTTTTTTTTTTCTTTTTTTTCTCATATGTGAGCTGAATGAGGATGAAATTTCACTGTGCATACCTCAACAGGTTTTTAGGTGGATTTCTTTTTCCTCTTGAGCAGTCGAGGAAGCTTCATCTGGCAGACTGAGACACAGTGCTATTAGCATACTTATGAACTTTCACACTACCTTAATTCTCAAATTAAACACCTGCCTCGTTTTACCGCTCAGATGTTTCTGAACACCGGCTCCCTTTCTCTTTGTGATTCATAACTTTACCCTCTCTATCCTCTGTCTCTGTCTCATTTCTCTTCTGCTTGTCCTTCGTAGGAAGCTGTCGCCTAAGCTGGGCAGAAATTGGTATTTTGACATCAAGTTTTTTTTATTCACAATAACAAATATTAAGATGATTAAGATCAACATTAAGATTAACATATCCATTATTACTTTTTTATCACAATATTTAATGTAATGTATTTAAACTTGGCCATGAAATAAAAATCATTTCTAGGACACAGGGAGTTCGTCTCCCTTTGTCTTTCTTTTTGACCCATGGATACCAAAATAAGATTTTTTGATAAAAATTTCTTCTTGTTCTATTTTAAAATTTCCTTCTTTCTTGCTTTTAAGTTACAATTACTTTTGAGCTTTGTGTAATTTCTCTCCATTTTTACAGTTTCCCTGAGCTCTGGCCACCAGGCCATCTGTCTACGTTCCTGAATTCTCCTGTTCCCAGTCTATATTTTGAAGTTCCTCTTCTGATCTCCTTCATCCACCAGTCTAAATTTCATCTTTTTTATACATGTTTGGGATCTGCGAGGAAATTTAGAATGATCATAGAGGTAAGCTTTTGTTTAGTCACGTTTAATGTTGAAATCATCAAAGCAGTGCTACTTCTGGTCTTTGTTTAGTTTGCTTAGTTTGGGCAGCATCTGTTACACTTACACTCCAGTTCAAATAGGCTAGCTGTTTGCCTGTTAGTCCTCTGCAATCTCTAGCCTGTGAGTTAAAGCTAGTTCAGCTGCTCGGGTCCTGATGCCTTTCCTGTTTCCAGGTCTCTTCCAAACCAAACGTCTCCCAAAGCTTCAGTGTCAGTCTGGTCTAACTCCTGGTTCAAACCACTGTTTGTTTCCAAGCCTTCATTCATTCCATGCTAGCACCTATTCTGTTTACAGTGCATACAGACTTCCTGTAGGCAGTACAATTAGAAGACATAGCAAACATTTTAACTGCTATGCAGATGACACCCAGCTCTATCTGTCCATGAAGCCAAATAACACACACAGGATATGTCTTTCAATGCACATATTAAACAAATATGTAGGACTGCACTTCCTGACTGTGCACTTCCTGCCTGACTCACAAACTCTGCTCTAATTAATTCCAAAGGTGTTCTGTCAGGTTAGGACTCAGTGCAGGCCAGTCAAGTTCTCCTACACCAAGCATGCACAGTCATGTTGGAACAGGAAGGGGCCATGTCCAAACTGTTCCCATAAAGTTAGGGCCATGAAAATCTTAGTATGCCGAAGCATTGAGAGTTCCCTCACTGAACTCGAATATGAACCGAGAGGCTGACCCAAATTCTGAAAAACAGCCACACACCAAAATCCACCTACTCTGACTATAGTGTTTTCAACAAAGATGTTGGTGACACAGAGTTCAACCACAAATGAAGACCCTGGAGTTTAGTTGCAGCTTGTTTAATTGTCTCCATGAACATGTGGTGAAAACTGAAATGACAGAAAATAAACTCCATCTCAACAGGTAGACGCATGTTTACATCAATAAAGTGCATTACTCTCACTAAAACATTCATGTTAGCAAAATATACATTACTATCCAAACCTCTCTGTATAAACTGTCATATAAAGTAACTTACGGCGTTCCAGCCTGATAATTCAGAGTACATGGCATCTGATTACATTTCCATACTGCCTTTAGCTTGTGGAGCCTGTTTCTCAGCAAAAACCGGAAGTGCGTGACCAAAACCGGAAGTGCTCCGCCAGAACAGGAAATACATTTTAGCGATCTTTTCCTTTTAACTAAAACGTATGTAAAGCATGAATTATTCATTTTTACAACATGTATTTATAATTTTTTAATGGCAAATATTTTTAGAATTATTTATTTTTAAACTTATGAACTTATTTATTCAGAGAAATGCCTTAAGGGCAACACACTGACCTTTACACTTGGCACAGTTTAGTCAGACAAACAGAAGCACGATTTGTCACTCCACTGCTCCGGAGATCAGTGGTACTGTACAGTGGCCCCTAGAGACAAAGCAATGTACAAACTCCAAAACACAACAGAAGTGCTCCAGGATGCTAGGGGCAGTGTTGAGCTTATGTTACCTAGTGGCTACACAAGCCAGGAAGTACCAACGACCGGATTTGGTGTGTGGTAGTAACAGGTAAATGAACTTTTTTTAAATTATTTGAATATATATGAGTGCTTGTGTATAAATACACAAACAATACACATGTGCTTTCGACTGTGTAATTTAAGTGATCTAGGTAGCTCTGTTTTGGCAGTTCAGTTAACGCTAGCAATGTGCTTTGGGGTTTGTACGTGCTTTGTCTTTAGGGGCCACCGTAGTAATGTGCCTTACACTACAGCATCCGATGCTTTGCATTGCACTGGATGATGTAAGGCTTGTATGCAGCTGCTTGGCCATGGAAACACAATCCATGAAGCTCTCTCCACACTGCTCCTGATCTAATCTGAAGGCCACAAGAAGTTTGGAGGTGTGTAGTGACTGACTGCAGAAAGTTTGTGGCCTCTGCACACTACGCACCTTAGCATCTTGTGAACATGATCTATGACTTTATATGCCCCACCACTTCATGACTAAGCTGCTGTCATTCCCAATGGAACAACTGCTATCCTATCAGGGTACCACTTTACAATTCACAGAGTTTCTGAGAGCAACCCATTTTTTCACAAATGTTTGTAGCCACAGCCTCCATACCTAGCTGCTTGGGTTTGTGAAACACCTGTCACCATGGAAATGATTGGAACACCTGAGTGAATACTTGCAGTATAGTTGCAAGTAGAACACTTTCTTGTGGTGACAGTGGTTCCCAACAACACCATTAAGACTGATACTGATATCACTTACATAAACTTATAATAAGATCACTGTAGCCATTCAACTAATTAACCTCACATCCATATCTAAATGTGTGTTCTGGTGTTTTGCTAGACTTGGTCTGATGATTCATATTTGAAAAGTTGACATCCCAGCTCTTAATGTTGCTTTGGCTGTAATACACAGAAACACACTTCACTGTTCAACAATGTCAAGTTTCCCTGCCTCACAATCTCAAACATTTAAAACTGCTTTATGTCCCTCGTGGTTTACCATGTTTCCATGGTGACAGAACTGTTGGAAAATATTTTTGTGATTTGTTGAAAGCTGTAAGTTCTTCACCTTGAGCTGCATGTACACACGTCTTAATCACGCTCGCTAATTCTGTCTTTTTGTGTTCCTGTGGCAGAGGAACTATTGCATTTGTCTACTGTTTATTAGTTTATTAATAAGCTCATTTCAAATGAATATCTTTGCCATTTACCATTTAGAGCTGGAATGGGCCATCAGCAAGAAGCTCGGTGACGTTGTGATTATCTGGAAATGATTCAAATGATCATGAGAAACATGGTGGATCAGCCCAAAGCTACACAGGAACTTTTATGTAACTGACAGCAGCCGCTCGCTCATCTGGTTGTCAGATAGATGGTTGCTGAAACTGGTCGCCCAATGGAGGATGTTAACAGGTTAATTTTTTTCTAGTTTTTGTTGACATTTGTCCTCCTCATCCTCTGCTGACACTGTGGGGTCTGGCTTTAGGACCACAGATCCTTTGGGCCCTGTGGGTTTACCTGGCGGGGCCTTTTTGGAACAGGTTGGTACTAATACATCCCATGAATGCTGATCAAGCTAAGGACCTGGAGATCTGAAGGTCAACACTTCGGGCTCTTTGTTGTGTTTTTTGAGAAGATGCAACAATATTATCCTGCTGGAGGAAGCTATTGCCAGTACCTCAGACTCTCCACAAAGATGGTGAGTCAGCATCCCAACATGAAAATGCTGGTGCTCAGCAGTGCTGCTCCTCAGCTGCACTGGTGCCCACCAGCACGTATGGTGGAAATGTGAACATCTTAGATAATTTCCTTCTTGAATTACTAAGATTTTTAGCCGTTGTGCCTGTGGGATGAACCTATAACTTTAGTTGGGACTGTTTAGATATGTATTTTATGTGATTTTGTTTCTGTTTTGCTGGCGATCGGCATTAAGACCGGACACATGTGAAAGCTTTTAATGGTTCTTGAGTTCCTCTTCTCCCTGGACTCCTCCTTGGACTCTCTGTCCATCATTTGCAAGATGATGTTTTCTGATGGTGAACATTTTATCACCTTGAATCAGTTCCACAGAACCTCTTTAAAGAATGATTTTATGTCAGAACAAATGATAAATGTCAAGAGGTAGGCATCCCGAAGGAAGAATGACTCGGTCCTTATATAAAAACCTCAGCTAGGACACCTAGTAGGCACCAGTGCTGTGAGTGAAGGGAAACCTCATAAAAAGGAGTGGCATGCAATGGAGATCAGCTCTGTCACCTGTGGGGAACTAATGGCAGTCAAGAGGCAGCAAAGCCTGAAATAAGGAGATACTAAAATTTATGAAAAGAATCAGCCATCCAGCCTGATTATCACTCTCACAGAAGTGTGTGTGTGTGTGTGTGAGCAAGTGAGTGACACCAAAAGATGTTTTAAATAGAGGTGAGGCACACACTCGGCAATAAATTAAAAACATATTATTTCTATCCTCCGTTTTCAGTAACCAGAAGTTCTGTGGAGACATAAAAGTGTGTTGGTTTAGGACTGCAAAGATAAGTTAGTGGGATATTGTCACGTCTGGTGCTGTAGCAGGCAGGATGTGGACTCAGAACACAAGAGGAGCGAACTGAGAGAGGCAGCTTTATTGCTGTAAAATACTTTGTACAGGGAAATAAAACCTAACACAGGAAACTAGAAACTAAGAGGATGACAAGGTCCACAGGAGAACACACAGCTACATGGAGCGACACGACAACGGGCAGAGGAAACACAAAGGATAAGCACAGAATGAGATACAGGAGGGAAACTCAGCTGGGACCAATCTGACAAAATGAGACAAGGAAGCAAAACTGAAAACACTGAACACAGGACTGTCAAAATAAAACAGGAAACATGAGACATTCACAAAGACGTGGACTCGACACTGTGACAGGACAGACAGTCATGTTTGCTGACTGTGTCATATCTAACATTTCATGAACGTAGCAATAAGACTGAAGCAGTTAGCTTCTATCACATGTTGAACCAAGGTGAAAAAAATCTTTTAAGAGCTCTAAAGCTCATTTTAACACTTTTTAACTCCAGTTTTTTTTTTCTCTTCTTGATACCACAAAAAATTCAGAGTGTTTCAGAGATTTTAGTTTTTGTATTTAGCGATTTGCTGTTTCACATCGCAGACACTTGTTAACAAATCACATCATTCACATTATTGTTAATTCTGGCAACACCACAGGTATCAGCTTTCAGAGCTCGTCCTGGACACAATGACCCTTGAACATGTGATAGGGTCTATCAGAAAAACAATGTGGTCTCATCCAGCTGTCCTGTGCACGGGCACAGTGAGATGTAAACCCAGCTTCTTATATTTATTTCTTAGTGCTGTAACTGAGCCATAAGTGCCAAGAGTAGCCCAGATTAAGACCCCAGAGAGCTGGGTCAGCTATGCCTAAGCTCAAAGCTTACAGTGTGTGGTGGTTGAAGTCAGCACATAGCCACTGTAGACACTGTGCAGAGAAAGAAAGGTCAAATGTGTAATTCTGATAATTATTTCATAACATTGAAAAGTGCAGAAATGTTGGGTATTGTTTGAGAGTGAGGAGAGTTCTGAAACTAATCTTTATGTTCATCATTTATGTTCAAATGTCAGACGTATCCATGTTAGAGATGAAGTGTAACAGCAGTGTGGGGCCAACAGTGGCTTTAATGACGCCACTTTAATGTGAATGAACCCACTCATTTAAAAAGCGGCTGCATGTTGTTTGACTGATCAGTCAATTAATCCCAAACTATTACAGTGTATTTATCAAGTGGTCTGGACTCCCCGCTCACCTCATGCTCCACTTCCATCTGATCCTGGCACCGGTATTCTTTTTGGCAAGAGACGGCCTATAAATAAAGGCCTGTACAAAAAATGTGTTAATTACTAATTAGAGAGAAAGGGACCAACTGAGGGTTTGCTGGAAAGCTATAGTGCATGAGTGCGTGCATCCCTGTGTGTGTGTGTCTGTGGGTGGGTGTTCAGTGTACATTTTATTCTGAGGCACACAGTGATGGTGCCACCAGAACACCATCACTTCAGATCAGATGGAACAGTCAGGGGGGCACTGATCAGGAATTTAGTAACTGAGTACGACTGACGGCACCACAGCGTGTCTGTGGGTGCTAACCATGAGTGTAACGCACTGTGTGGAAGCTACACTTAAACAGATACAATAAGCACGTGTAGCAAGAAAGACAACAGACTTAATAAGAGATTGAATTAGGATTAAAATAAACACAGTAATCATAAATACATTAATTTATTGTGACTTTATAATAAAATTTAGTTCAGCAAATCTCCGACATCACAATAAACACATTTAAAAGAAACATAAAATGGATAACTCAAATCAATAATCAGACAGTTGTGATATAATAACAGAATAATAAGCAAAAGATGTATTAACAGGTTGGCTAACATTACCTATTAGCAACTTTTAACAAGCAAATCCCGTCTGGCCAGCTGTGACTGAGTGAGCTGATACAGCGAGATACTGTGTGGAGCACGTCCTCAGTGTTTAAGGTCCAGCGCTGCAGTGCTTTGAATCAGAATCTGATGTAAACAGTGAAAACACTGACAATTTGATTTCATTTAGTATTCTGACTAAACACTAAAATGACTGCATATGATGGGGAGTCTTCTTCAGGCACTAAGGATAATTATGGAGTTTCACTGGGTTCTGTGACCATTTCTATTTACATTACACATTTCTCTCATATTGGCTTCTCCTCATTGGCTCATCTTATCTAAAAGGCCTGACGTAGAGTACAGCACTGTGCTCTCAGACTAGTTGGTTACTGGTGGTTTAACAGTAGAATGGGAGGCAGAGCCTTCAGTTTTCAGGCCCCTCTTCTGTGGAACCAGCTTCCAGTTTGGATTCAGGAGACAGACACTATCTCTACTTTTAAGATTAGGCTTCAATTTTACTTTTTGATGAAGCTTATCATTAGGGCTGGATCAGGTGACCCTGAATCCTCCCCTACACTACAACTGTCCTCGGCTGCTGGGGGCGTCTCATGGTGCACTTTCTTCTTCACCCACCTGTTTTTACTCACTATATGTTTATACAGAACTCTACTTATAATCATATAATCATTGATCTCTGGCTCTCTTCCACAGCATTTCTTTTGTCATGCTTCCCTCCTCTCACCCCCACCAGTTGGGGCATATGGCCCCGCCCCTCCCTGAGGTTCTTCCAGAAGTTTCTTCCTGTTAAAATGGATTTTTTTCTTCCCGCTGTTACCAAGGGGATGGAGTGATTTTTTCTAATGTTGTAGGATCTTTACGTTACAATATTAAGTGCCTTGAGGTCACCTTTGTTGTCATCTGGCATTATATAAATAACATTTGAAAAATGGAATTGAAACTACAAAAACTATGTGCAGTATGAAGATATTACCACTGACTGCAAATAACTAATTTTAAACATGGGGAAACCTACAACTGTGTACAAGGGATGTGTTAACAGAGCAGTGTGCAGCATATACAGTTTAATATCTTCATAAAGACTGACGCCTCTAAAAAAGGGGACGGTTAATTCATTTGTTCAATTTCTTACAAGACAAGGTTAGATGTCCGTCTTCCTCATCTGGTGACTACAGTCAAAGACAACAGAGTTACAGCGTGTCCAAGGCAGGAGGAAAGGCTCAAGACATGTAAATGACATTAAGGGCCACCACCTGATCAGCCTGCTCACAGGGAAACACGACGACTGAGCCAACTTTCAAAACAGGACAGAGATGCTTTTTGTTGCTAAACTGATCTTAATGATTTTTTTGAGAAATGAAGCACAAAATATTTTCAGTTGATAATATTACCTGAGCAGAGCTGTTTTCTTTTTTCACAAGTTTTTACCATCTAAACAAAACTGGTAACTTTGAAGCCCAAAACTAGTGAAAAATAGAGAATAGCCATTCAGTCATTAACGTGGGTAAGACTGTATAAAAAGTGGGTCCTGCCATTATAACTGTGCCATCAAAATATTGCCACAGCTCGTCCTCTCGTTCCTTCATCTCAAAAGAATGTTTTCATTTTATGAAATAATAATGCCCTGTTTGCAGCTGCTGTCGCTGCTCCATAATGGGGGTGCAGGAGTGAGAGAAAAGTGGGTGAATTAAACTTTAAGGAGACAGAGGAAATTTAGCAGTGTCTATTAAAACTCACATTTAAAGGAACAGGGAGAGTGGGGTGAGGAGGAGAAGAAAAAAGGAGAGACAGAGGTTTGAAATAATGGCTTTGCAGGGTTTCTTCTCCCACTTTACACTCTCCTGGTTGGCTGACTGGGTGCCAGTTTGGCAAGGCCTCATCATTAAAGATGGCATATGCAGTCGATGGGTCCCTCAGAGTAATGCGAACCTCTGCAGCCTGTCTTTCTAGACTCATCCTCCTCCCACCTCCACCCTGCCGCCTGCCTTCCCCTCATTGATGTTAAAAGAAATCTTTATTGTCATTCACATATCCCATTCACTTTGTTCACCTGCACTGACAACTCTGAGCTGTGTGTGAGAGAAACTGTGCATACAGGTGAATTTATGCTTTCTGTGTGTGGGGGTTTCACAGGCAAAAAACAAAAAAGCTGTGAGGATGCAGTATGCTGCACTGTGCAGTGTGTGCATGTGTGTGTCTCACCGCCGTACTGTACTCTACCACAACCCTCCCCCATTCGGCTCCCTGTACCTCTAGATGTCGGCATACCTGAGCTTCTAAATGCTCCCTCATTAGCCAAAATCTGTTTGAAAAGCTGCGAGTGTGAGGCTGGTAACGAAGCGATGCTGTCTCCATCCCTCTATCTCCCAAATGTGTGACAGGTGGGGAGGGAGTGAGGGGGTGGGTGGGCTGTTTGATTTAAAGATGAGGAGGTGAGGAGGAAAGGATGTGGGAGGTGGACCTCACTGATGTTTTTGTGGGGGGGGTCACCAGCTTTGCAGAATCTCTCCACCCTTCATGTGTCTTTGTGCTCCTTGGTGACTGCACTACCTTGATGGGAGGAGGATGACAAGTCACAGCAAAGAATTGATTGGGCTAAGCGACCGACTTTGCCCCATGCTTCATTATACCTGATTGGCTCCTTAATGAGGTGAATCATTTGATGGCACTGGGCCAGTAGCAAAGATGGCCACCACAACCATTTTCTCACCTTTTCCGGTATCACGGAGAAAAAGAGTCCAGATACGTCCTCTTTGAAATGTGCAGCAGTCGTGGGGTGGCCAGCTGAGTTTCTAATCATCCGGCTCTTTTGTCACCGTCACATTTGCAGCAGAGAAAACGTGATGGTGACAGTTTAACAAGAGATATAGTAGATGGTACATGGATAGTTGTCAGTTCATTAACTGCGCCGGTCATGTAAATTCTTTCTTTGAACTGTGTTGCACCGCTGTCAGCAGTCTAAGGAAATTTCCATCTGAATAAATTAGCTTCATTAAGAACATTTACATTCCTTGATAATAAAAATGCATATGAGATGCTTTAAAGGCAATTGCCAACAAAAGAGCAGAAATCTAAAATCATGGACAAGTTGTGACTGTCAGAAAACTTCACTGTCATTATTTTACTCCAGGTGAGGCAGTGGGAGTCTGGAGATGGAAGTATCTGAATCCTCTGAGTGATGAGAACAATCTGCTGGTTGTCTCGTGACCCCTCGTACCAAAGCTATAGAAAATGTGGTCACGTGTGCTTAAAGAGCAGCCTGGGAGTGATAAAGGGAGATTTTAGAATGCACATCACACTCGCGAAATGAAAGTTTAGCATCTTTTGCTTATCTCCAGACTCTTTTCTCCACAGGGGGAGATAAGAGTGCAAGCTTAAAAGGACCAATTAACTCCTAAATAAACAAATATGGACAGTCGTGTGTGTCACGCCATGAAAAATCCACCCCACTGTACATACACAGGAAGAAGTCTCCAAAAAGACGAGCCGGACTGGCCCAGGTACAAAGCACAGGGTGGACAAACTCAGGCTCTGAGATTCCAGTTCAAACTGATCATATATTTAGGTTGTGTTGAGAAAAATGCAAAACGTAGTGGCAGACTCACACCACAGAGGGTGGCAGTGCGGTTTATATTTAGAACTTTTAATTTCACCATTTGAAACTGACGCTGTCACATGATGCTAATTGCATCAGTTTCATTAACAAATCAGATCACCAGGTCATTACCATCTCAATTCATTCCAACGCCAGGTCATTTTCATTTTATTGTTGGTTAACATACCTGAGGGAACACAATTATGAAACAGTTCACCTGCAGTTAAAGAGGTATAAATGTCCACCTTTACAGGTGCTCGGTTTGCTCTGGGAAACGGCTGACACACGATTCTGCTGCCAGTTAGTGATCCGAACATAAAGTTATACACAATTTCCATTTTGCGTATACTGTGTTTATCTCTTTAACTAAGCAGAGACTTCAATCAACAAGCTGAACAAAAGTGTACGACTCTAAGAAGTTATAGGATTTTCAATTAACCTAATGACACGGAGCCTGATCCTATCTGCTTGCAGCAGTTAGCTCAGGCAGCGCAGTGGATAAACTCACCACACAAACAGACTGCGCACAGCAATATGACTGCTTTACATCATGAAACAGTGTAACACTGGGACAGTGAATATCTCAGTTAGAGGAAATGGAGGGCTCCCATCAGCTCTTGAAATGACCAGTTGGACTTTTCTTGTCTGACTTTTGTCAGCAGCTTGACTCACTTTCAGCAAGAGTTCACAGTCAGAGTAAAGTGACCCCACATTTCTTCCCCCTACACGGCGACCTTTCACTGGAGCCAGCAGGCTAATTTTTTGCTTCAGTGGCCAGCAGTCAGGATGTGTTACTTAATCCAACTTTGAATGGATACAGGTATGCATGACACAACTGAATGGATTGAATTCTCCTTTGGTTGAGCTAAAGAGCAAATAGGGAGAAGTGTCATTTTACAGACAGCCTGGTTGCACTAAGAAAATGAAGGTGCATTATAAATTTTGGAAACAAAGCTGAATTATGTACACTGGTTTTCAATAAATGAACTGAAATCTTACATATAAGCAGCACTTAAGTGGCCAGTCCAAAGAAGCTGTGATTACTGACTATAAAGAAAGTAGTGACTGAAACTCAGCACCTACTTCTTTGGAGAAACAGTGACGTGAAGAAGAAAGTTTTCAGAGGACTCTATTCAGTCCAGTGAAAATTATGACCAAACATCTTTGCAAAGATGCAGCTTTGCAAATGTAAATGTCATTAAACTTGGTGAAACATGGGTCAGGCCTGCTGGCATTAGCCAACGGGTTGTCCAAATATCGTCAGTTCTGGGTCCAAAAACATAAATAAATAAAGCAAAGGAAGAAATGGCTGCAAAGCATGTAAACTGTCATTAATGTGATTGTGCAAATTAACACAAAGCTACTGCCTGGCAGTTTATGCCTACATATTTTTTTAAATTAGTTACACTGGTGTTCATTTGAATAAATATTGTTCAGACCTCCCTAGTTATTCTTCATTATATATAATATGATTAATAATCATTTTATACTTGATAATTTTATTTTTACAATTACACCAAGTAGTAACCAGGTATTTAGCAGCTGTTAATGGTTCGTGCTGTTTATAAAGTTTATGTGAATGTTTTGTAACAAAGTATTTAGATTTGTACACATAATGATTAGCGTCACGTCTTAGAGCATGGAAATACCCATGCTTATATTGTATCATGATATTATTTCCTGACATTTTGTTCTAATGTTATATTTTCCCAACTGATCTCGTTGAAATGGTGCAGGATGAATGGAAACCGGGAGAAGCGTCCCGTGTTCTTGATGTCACAATGTTACAGAGCACTCAGGCGTTGCTGCTTCAGCGGTGTTGTTTGTTGGTGACGCAGAAAGAAGCTGAGGAGCTCATTTCATGACACAGATTAGTACTGTAGATTTAAAACACGCTGTAGCTGAAATAAAGCAAAAGTGTAAACTGTTCTGATATTGCAGGGACATTGCTGTGACTTACAAAGTGTGTGCTTATTTATATTTGTTCTTTAAATAACATCAAATGTGTTATCTCATGTAGGCCAGATCACCAGAGAGGAGCTAATTTTAGCTTTTAGAGCCATTAGTCTGGTGGCATAGCTGCCAGCCAAGGAGCTGATGTACTTTATCATCTTAGTTTGTTGAAGATATTGATTTTGATCTTACTCTGGTTAAACTGAGCTTCATTGTTTGTGTACAGCACAGCGCCAAATCCAGGCAAAAGGAAGTCAAATGGATGTGACCTCTCAATGCCAAGCAGCAGCCTGCATTCACTTTGAATATTGATATTCACTAGCTGGGCCCACGTCCTCATTTTAGGTTTGACAGCGTTTTAGTAGGTAAAGGTGAATGCTTTGACATGAATTGAGCTGCGGTTTGGGGAAGACCTCGAAGGGGACTGCTCCCGGGCGACGGCTCCCGGGCCTGGCAGGTCCCCATGCACTAAATAGAAGTGAAGAAGTTAAAGAATGGAGAACAAGGAGGGAGGGTGGGGCACGTAAACGAGAATGAACAGCTTGCAGAACTGGGGGAACCTCTGTAGATGACAACCGGAAGGAGCGTATTTGGAGGCGTGGTCCTGCTCCTGAAATTCAAATACATAATCTCCAATAGATTGATAGGATCAGTTTATGTCTTTTATTGGGTTGTGTCCATTCAGTGAGTGAATATGTGGTGGAACTAACCAACTAACTGTTAAAACTATTAAGTACTTAAAGTCCTCATTAGATTTGTTGCCTGTTATTAAAAAACCACTGATGCCTGTAAAACATCAGTCTTTTTATACTGCTGGGTCCTTCATTCTTTCATTTCTAATGCTGTCATCATGTGGGGCTGGTTCTAGGTTCCCCTCTTTGTTTTCTTCCTGCCAGTGTATCTCGGTGCTCCTTTCTCCAGCTCCGCCTGTGGGTGAGTCTTTTCAGTTCTCATCAGCCACAGCTGATCTCCTTCTAGTAGCCAGTGCCCGGTGTTTAAGGACCAGCTCAAGCCACAACTCCCAGCATTCAGCACCAGGTTAACCTAAGCTCCCACTGTTCTGATGATTTGCTTTGTGTTCTTATCTCACCTACAACACAGTACCAACGAATTACAGCTGAAGTAATGAAAGAAGGCTAGCAAGCCTAAGATTAATAAATGCATGACCTGCCTTTTAGGCAGTACTCTGAGGCCGTTTGTAACTGATACTGCACACATAAATGGAGGCAGTCCTACATATTCATTTAATATGTTTAAATAAAGAACCCTGTGTGCATAGCATACTCGACATTTACATGCACAAACTGAAATCTATAGATGTTATCACTAAATCCAAAAACACTGATTCATCTTTTTACTTAGGCGCTTTTTTATGATCGAATGTTTCATGTGTTATTGTTAAGTGGCTTAAAAATTCCTCTGAAAATTGTCTGATAATAGAATGAAATTGAGTAAAAATGCAGCTTATTTTGGAGAAAAACGTCAGACCTTCAGAAATCCTGGAGAACTATTACTGAAGTTCTAAAAACTGCAAGTAAGTCCAGATCTTGGGAAGCTAAATATAAAGACACATACATGACACAGGAACAAGACCAGATGATGACATGACAAGTAAATCAAGACAATAACAAGGGTGAGGAAAAGAACCAATGAGGAGAATTAAGACACAGAAAGCAACCAGAATGACTAATATTAAAGGAAGTGACTGAAAATCAAACCTGACACAGCTCAACAGCAGAACCACTGAAGGCACTGAAAAAGGAAGAATTCAAAAAGAAACAAAGATCATCACACATACACTATACTGACAACAGCTCTGGTCCACCTACTAATACACCTGCAGGAGCTGCTCGGCTCCCAGTGCAGATGTTTGATGGTGTTAATACCAGATGAAGTTTGGAACTCTGCAATTACTGAGTTGTTGGCAGAGCACTGGTGAACCGCACTCTGTAACTTTCTGTGGTCTGAGCTGTTGTGGTTATCCACTTGGTTAGATTACCACTTAGTGTGGAAGATCTAGGAGAGGGAAAAATAATGGATGACTTGTTGCAACAGTAGCACGCTCAAAGTCATTAAGCTCTTTAGAAAGACCTGTTTTTTCACAATCCCTGTACAGGCAGACTACATGTGCTTGGTTATCATAGACCTATTGCAATACGAATGAAAAGACGACTTCAGAGATGTGAGCCATTACATTTCTTCATGTTGTATATATATTACTCCTGAAAGACATGGATGGATGTAAACTAGCCTGAAACTGCCAGGCAGCGATTATAGTGCATTATATTTTATTATTCAAATAAAATATGATCGAACTGTTTGTACGAGTTAATCATAATGACTGGGTGCAAGAAAGGCGGCGACAGTATGGTAGGTCCAATGTTCCTCGCTGATGTTCAGAGAAGACATGATGTAACAGAGCTGTCCTCTGTGGCATTTGTAATAGAAATTCCTTTGATTGTCTTTCTTCTTTCTACTCGTTCCCCTCTTCTTCTTTCCTCAGTCTTCCACTTCCTCCCGTTCACCTTCCTAGCATGGCTCTCTCTTGCAGCTCATTAGCTGCATGCCCCACCTTACCCACCCAGGTCCCATGATGGGGATGGAGGGGGAGTTTGTATTGCGGTCGCCCTGTTTATGCAATCCCCCTTGTTTTGAAGTGACAGGCTGGGGATAGATATGCAATATTAAAGATAGGCCTTATGAATTTTTGACATCTAATTAGTTGCTTCCCCATTAACATATCATTGCTTGCGGGGGCATGGAGAGCTCCACCGGGGCCCTCTCTGAAGTACAGGGCAGAAAAAAAGAGGCCTGCTGCCACTTCTAATGTATTCCCTTCTAATGTAAGTAGTAATCATAGCACTAAGGTTAATTAATGGCCCTCCAAAGCCCAGCTTTCTACAGAATACCAGGCCCATGGTTTCAGTGGCACACCAATTAGCTTTTTTTCTGCTCTTGCTTCAAATGTTAACAGCCGCTGTTTCAGGGCTGTGGAGTGACAGAGAGGAGGTAAAGCACTGAGGTGACTGTGGTAACACGTTATGGATGGTACCCAGGCCAGCACAGTGTGTCTGCACTGCAGCACTGCACAGCGCACCATGGCACGGTGCATTGTGCACATACAAAATGGTCATATTTTTTCTGTAGGGGGTTAATAAGGGCTGTTGGTCAATAATATTGACCAACCAATTATGTTGCCAGCTGCTAGACCTGTGGAAGCCATTTTATTTACTTTGCGTGTTTGTGTGCATTTCTGTATTCTCAGTCAGTCAGTGAGATGGGACAGGAGCTGACAAAAAGCTGTTTTTGATTCATCATGAAGATACAAACCCAATACCATCACTGGGGTCAAGCTTACATAATATTACTTCACTTCCCATAATGCAATCTGTATCTATGTATGAGACACATTTTCACACTATGTGAAAATGAACCAAGTCAGCCCAGCTGACTGATATTCCCTGAAAAGTCACAAAATTAAATTTTTTTTCTTTTTTCTCTAAAAATCTGGGACAGAAAGTTTTTTTTCTTCATATTACTTTTTTTTAACATAAACATTTGAATGTACTGACACAACAATTATGCTTACCTTCAATTCTTTTCTGTTTTTTGTAGTATTTATTTTTTTGTCTTACCCTCCATGAAGGAGCACTTTGTGTGCAGGAGTGATCCCAGCGGCTCAGCTGGCAGTTTGCTCTTCTATGTGGTCTCCCAAGGCAAACTGGTCCTGGATGAGGAGCCAGACTAGTAGCCCTTTTCCATTAGTACCTACTCAGATCGGCTCGACGTGACTCGTTTTCCATTACAATTGAGTACCGTCTAATGTGCATGGTGTCATTATAGGCTGAAAGTCCTGTGACGTCATTTGTTTACGACATGAACGCCATAACAAAGGAGGCGATGGTGTACCTGCTGCTCGGTGTACAGGCTCAGTGATGGCGGTACTGGGTTTGTTTGTAGCCATTTCCCACTTGTGTGGTTTCACAAATGGCAGTTTTTATTTTTCATGAAGGAAACTAGAGTACTGAAAATGGAATGGAAAACATACATCTGCTGTTTAAACTTATTTATATTCAGAAGCAGATGATTTCTCCCACATAATGCTCTGCACTCCCAGTCAAACCAGGACACACCTTCTGATTGAATGGTTTTTCTTTATTTTTACTACTTTCTGAATTGTAAATATATATTGAAGAGATCAAATAAATGAAACAAAATGTATGAAATTATGTAGCAAAAAATTTGATAACTCTAAATATGTCTTATATAATAATAATAATAATAATAATAATAATCATAATAATAATAATAATCATAATAATAATAATAATAATGGATTGCATTTATATAGCACTTTTCGAGACCTTCAAAGTGCTTTACAATTCCACTATTCATTCACTCTCACATCCACACACTGGTGGAGGCAGCTACAGTTGTATCCACAGCTGCCCTGGGGCAGACTGACAGAAGCGAGGCTGCCATATCACACCATTGGCCCCTCTGGCCAACACCAGTAGGCAGTAGGTGAAGTGTCCTGCCCAAGGACACAACGACCGAGACAGTCCGAGCCGGGGCTCAAACCGGCAACCTTCCGATTACAAGACGAACTGCCAACTCTTATTGGCAGTTCTCTTATATTTCAGATTCCTGTAAGCAGCCGCCCTTTTCTTTGTTGACAGCGCTGCCAACCCTCGGCCTTCTCTCAGTGAGCTTCATGATGTCGTCACCTGAGATGGTTTCACCTCACAGGTGTGCCTGTCAGGGTTCATTGGTGGAATTTCTTGCCTTCCTAATGGGGTTGGGACCATCAGCTGTATTGTGCAGAAGTCAGGTTGGTACACAGCTGACAGCTCTATTTGACAACTGTTAGAATTCATATTATGGAAAGAACCAATCAGCTAAGT
The DNA here is from genome assembly GCF_036321145.2 of Pelmatolapia mariae. Taxonomy (NCBI): domain Eukaryota; kingdom Metazoa; phylum Chordata; class Actinopteri; order Cichliformes; family Cichlidae; genus Pelmatolapia; species Pelmatolapia mariae. The sequence goes on from NC_086241.1 coordinate 39,171,074, forward strand.
AAAGAGAAACAACACGCTGGCACCTCAGACAAGAGCCCAGATAGATGCCACACAGAGTTCGCATAGCAAACACATCTCTGCATGTTCAGAGCAGACTGTGTGAATCAGGCCTTTATGGTCAAACAGCTGCTAAGAAACCACGACTAAGGAAAAGCAACAAGCAGAAGAGATTTGTTTGAGCCAAGAAACAGAAGGAATGGACATTAGACCAGTGGAAACCTGTGCTTTGGTCTGATGAGACCAAATCTGAGATCTTTGGTTTCACCTGCCGTGTCTTTGTGTGACACAGAAAAGGTGAACGATGGTCTCTACATTCATGGTTCCCACCGTGAAGCATGGAGGAGGAGGTGTGATGGTGTGGAGGGGGCTTTGCTGGTGACACTGTTGGAGATTTATTCAAAACTGAAGGCACACTGACCCAGCATGGCTACCACAGCATCCTGCAGCAACATGCCAGGACAGGACAATGATCCCAAACACACCTCCAGGCCGTGTCAGGGCTCTGTGACCAAGAAGGAGAGCGATGGAGGCCTGGCCTCCACAGTCACCTGACCTAAACCCAATCAACATAGTTTGGGATGAGATGCAGTGAAGGAAAAAAGTCCAACAAGTGCTCAGCATCTCTGGGAACTCCTTCCAGACTGTTGGAAAACCATTTCAGGTGACGACCTCATGAAGCTCATGGAGAGAGAGCCAAGAGTGAGCAAAGCAGGAATCAAAGCAAAGAATCTAAAAAATAAAACATGTTTTTTGTTTACTACATAACTCCATATGTGTTCATTCATAGTTTGATACCTTCAGTGAGAATCTACAAAGTAAACAGTCATGAAAATAAAGAAAAATAAGGTGTGTCCAAACTTCTGACTGGTAGTGCATACGTCTAACTGAACACTCCTGTAGGTGGCATCATACAAAGTTTTTTATGTCCATCGTTTAGGGTCTCAGTCACTAGTTTTTTTTTTAATTGAAAACAACATGCAGTTGATTTTTTTACATTTTGGTCATTTTTAGAGACAGAAACCCCAACCAATCACAGCAGATGGCCCCGCCCCTCCCTGAGCCTGGTTCTGTCGGAGGTTTCTTCCTGTTAAAAGGGAGTTTTTCCTTCCCACTGTCTCCAAAGTGCTTGCTCACAGGGGGTCACGTGATTGTTGGGTTTTCTCTGTATGTATTATTGTAAGATCTACCTTATAATATAAAGCGCCTTGAGGCGACTGTTGTTGTGATTTGGCGCTGTGTAAATAAAACTGAAGTGAATTGAATTGAAACAATGATAAATGCATGGATGTTCTTTGGATACTAACATCTCAGTCATAATATCCAAGTGCACACCAGCACTACCACAGTGTTGTTTTAGTTGGCTCCTAAAAAATGTTTCTGCACAACTGAACTGAGCTCTGTCCAGTATGGGTAAATAAACACACACACACACACACACTGTTACTCAGCTCAGAATTCAGCTCAGTTCACATAATGGTGAAGTGACCAAAGACAGTGTGTGCTGTTTTCTGTGTGAGCTGAGGCTCCACTTTGAACCACAGATGTCAGTGACTCCACTGCCCTTCTTCTTCTTCTTCTTCTTCCCTCTGAAGTTTTTCCTCTGTCTCTCTCTCCGAGATGCCTCTGTGTCTCTCAGCCATTGTCTTTTGTTCATATTTGATTTCCAGGTGCTACTGAATTACAATGTTGACATTTCAGGTTTGGACTTTTCCTTTAAATATAGGCTAATCTGACCAACTGCAGCTCAAGCACCTTTTGCTTAGTCTGGGTTCAGATTTTCCTTCAGGGCTTTACAGGATACTGACAGCCTAATTACATAAAAACAGCAAAATTATTAAACTTGGTAAAGAAAAAAATGAATAAACATGAAATGAAATAAATTACAAACAACATAAGATTCCTATAAACAGTTAAAGGGTCGGTTTTAAACTTTTATTTAAAGTGTAAAGCTGTTTTCTGATTCTTAGGTCAGCCAACCAACAGCTAGAAGCCTGAAACAAAGTATTGTTGGACTGCAGGGCCATCATGGTTTTTAGATTAGATCCTCCACACTGTGGAGAGATTACATCTTAGCTAGCCTGGGAATCCCTCAGTATCAAAGGCAGTGGAAGAAAGTCTGGCATAACTACTCAGCGTGCTGAATCACCCAGATGGACGGGTCGACGGCTGGGTAATTGTGTAGTATACGGGAAGCCCTACAAACTGAAGGGCTTTTAGACAATCCAACAACTACTTTAGCTAGCTGTGAACTCTCACTCTCAAGAACTTCTAATCTCAGCTACCAGTTAAGAGCGACACTGAGAGTGCCGAGAAAAAATACTTCTACTGATTCCAAATATTATTATGAGATACTGCAGTTTTTACAGGGAGAAACCTACTCTCTCAGAGCTAAGAGACATTTTTATATAGTTTATTTTTAGAGTAAGGTCTTCATGCTTTAACACAGTCAAATATTTAGACATTTAGTTCCTATTTAAACAAAAAGAGAACTCCCAAATGCCACACACATAAACACACACACACATATACACTCAAAGACACGCAAAACACTCCAGTATTCCAGACAGCCGTGATCAATTAACTGATTATTATTATCACTGAGGCTATTAATCACAGTCTGTACTGATCAGGCTGTCCTGTTCTTTCAATCAGGTCTTACATACACCACACCTTGAAACAGGTGTGTGAAGGAAGGAGTGAGCGCACGCGCACACACACACACACACACACACACACACACGCACACACACACACACACAGGTGTTGCTCACTGTAAACGTTCGCCTTATTTCAGTTTACCGCATAGAGTTGGATGAATGCAGAGCTTACAGTCACTCTGCACTCCTCTGATGTGCGCTCACCTGCCAGGCAGCAGTGAAAACAGAGTTAGTCGATTAGCTGTTAATGAAAAATTCCTGAATTATGAATCCATTTATAAAACCTAGATTCCAAAGGAGTGAGTCTGTGGTTGTATCTCAAAGGGTCAGTAGGTCACTGCTTGTCAGGCAGCTACATGTCCTTCCAAGACTAAAACACGATTCAGATTATTCTAAGCTTTAGTGTTTCAACAGCATTTATTGGCTAGTGGTGTATTAAAGTTTTTAACACGGTATGTAAGAGTGTATGAAAGACATCAATCAATGCTTCAGACACGCTTCATTAACAAATTATAATGTTGAAAAGCTTGATTGTGCTTTAGAACAGACATAAACAGAGACTTGTTGAAGTATGACATTCTCACCTAATCAAAGCATCACTAATGTCAGCATCACTGAGTCCATGTTCTTTGAATCCTTGTTTACGTTTTTTTAAAGTTATTAAAAAGCTACATTGTTTTCTTTCTTGTTCACCTCATGAATTATTTACTTGCTTCTCCTAAGGTGAGAGGTCAGTACGACCCCCGTCCCCCACCCCGTCAGTATTTTCGTTAGTGATGTGTCAGTCGCGAACGAAACGGCTTTCTCTCACCCTCTCTCTCGCACTTTTTTCCGCTTCACTCCGCACGCGAGTCTTGTACTTTGCGCTAGGACGAGGGGGGAGGGGCGCAGTAGCACAGGAACAGAGCGGGAGGGAGAGAGAGAGAAAGAGAGCCAGGGACAACAACGTCACATTAGAAAGTAGGGGTGCAACGATACACAAAATTCACGGTTCGGTATAAATATATATTTTAACTCAAAAGTACAGTTTTTAAATTTAATGTTGCTGAAACTACAAAGTAATAAAAAAATAAATATCTCATGGAGAAATCCCTCATCTTTGGAAAAGAGAGTTTATTACAGAGAAATGGCTCTTTCCAAAATAAAAGCTATACTATAGGCTTCTTCTGGGGTATATTCTCAGCAGCATATTAAACATATCAGGTCCCCATAAGGAGAATCATGTGCTAACGGCTGTCTAAATGACTCGGGTAAAGTTTGTAGCATGCGTGCTTGTTGTTTTTGTCTGCTTCCACTTGTCTTTGCACTAGGATGATGTCAGAGTAAATGTGCAGTCATATTCATTGTGTTCCCACTAGTGCTGTCAGCGTTAATCTGAAATGACATTAACGCCACAACACGGCAAATCTCCGTTAACGAGCTACCGCGGATCGCCCCGTGCGTGGGGTTGGACGGCGTCAACACGTTAACGAGCAAACTGCGCTAACGCAGTAGTTCCCACCCATGTAATTGAGCATTGCGTGGCACATCCGACATACTGTTTTACTTTTGTCCATGATGCGCTTACCTTCACATGAAGACCAAAATAGTTCCAAAGGCCATATCTGAATGAGGGTGGGGGAGGTTCAATTTGCCATGCTGCAACGAGCTAAGCTTCTGTCTTGCTAGCTTGCGCTGCGCTCAGTGGATCTGCGCTCGACAGTGCAGCCTAGGCGGAGTAGTCGAACGCAGATCCACAGCATTGTCAGAAGAAAAGTTGATAAAATAAATTTAAAAATTTTGTATTGTTCGATACACATGCATACCGAACCGAAAGCACTGTATCGAACGGTTCAATATCGATACGAGTATCGTTGCACCCCTATTAGAAAGGTATAGTAATCATCCACAACTATTTTCAGTTGCGGATGATAAAGGATTCAGAAAGTTTATTCATGCAGGCCCATATGACAGAGAATGTGCATCTTCTTTTTGTTTTCATATTTTAATTTATATTTAATTGTGTTGTGGTTTGCAGTGTTTTGTGTTGTTTAACTTTAAATTTGTTTAAAAGGAAAAAGCTGAAAATTTAAATAGTTAAAAGTTGAAATGTGAATAGTTGGTTTTTGTATTATATGATTTATTTATTACATTTTATGTGGAGTGAATAAATAAAAGTATATTTACGGTGGCCCCTAGAGACAAAACACGTACAAACTCCAAAACACGTAAAAACTCCAAAACACGTAAAAACACAACAGAAGTGCTCCAGGATGCTAGGCGTAGTGTTGAGCTTTTGTTACCTAGTGGCTACACAAGCCAGGAAGTACCAATGACCGGATTTGGTGTGTGGTAGTAACAGGTAAATGAACATTTTTTTTAATTATTTGAATATATATGAGTGCTTGTGTATAAATACACAAACAATACACATATGCTTTCAACTGTGTAATTTCAGTGATCTAGGTAGCTGTTTTGGAAGTTCAGTTAACGCTAGAAATGTGTATTGGAGTTTGTATGTGCTTTGTCTCTATGGGCCACTGTATATATTTATATATAAACATATATAAATAAACCACTTTTTTTTTAGATTAGTAATTCCTTTTGTGCATAATTTTGTATTATTGTTAATAATAAATCAATTAAAGCAACAAAACAACCTGAAGAGCCGGTTGGGAGCCGAAAGAGCCGGCTCTCTAAAAAGAGCCGGAAATCCCATCACTAATTTTCGTGTGGTTTGTGTTTCAGAGGCAGAGAGTAGCTGAGGTCTCCACCCCAGTAATCGCACACCTGACCCTCATACCTAAGACACACCTGCACGTTACCCTGGATACAAAAGGCTGGAGTTTTCCCTCTGTTAATGCCAAATTGTTGCACTACATGTGGTATAAAAGCGTGGCTCCCTCATTGTTCTTTATCCGCTGTATATGTGCAAACTCACCTTGATCTTCTCTGTCCAGCTGCTGTGGAGAGCAGACCTGCTTGGGAGAGATTCAGAAAGGGGAGAGACGCTTGTGGAGATAACTCGCCTGCTCCCTGCTTAGCCTTTGTTCGAGAGCTGCTGCTGGATTGCTGCTGCTTTTCCCTGAGGAGACTGTGCTTTGAAAGCTCTGTTGACAATAAACATCTTTTAAACGCGCCTGTGTGCGCCGCGCTTGTGTCCAGGTTTTCCACGAGAGCTTAACACTTGAGCAGGAGGCTATTTTAATGAATCACACCAACATGATTTACTGAGGTTTGTAGAAGGCAGTCCATAATTATTTGCACAATGACAAAATAATTGTAGGTTTTCCTTTGCACACCACTGTAACTATGTATAAAAATGGTTAATTCCTAAACAGTGAATGCAGTGCTTTTGGTAAACCTATTGAAGTAACGCTGAAAGTTTAAATCCACTCTGGTGGTGGACTCATACTGAAGCTGTGATAGTTACAGGAGCACTACTTAATTCTGTTAATGTGTTCTTCCTGTGGTTTCCAAATCTTTAAAATGTAATTTCATATTTGTACATATATGCCATTTCTTTTGCACAATATTTAAAATGCTGACCTCCGTATATTTTATATATATGTATATACACGCACACACACACACATATATATATGCATATATATTAGGGGTGCAACGATACACAAAATTCACGGTTCGGTTCAGTTCGATACTTTGGTGTCACGGTTCGATATTTTTTCGATACAAAAAAATGTTCATGCCTTTTTAATTTGTCATTTATTAAAATTATAAATATATATTTTAACTCAAAAGTACAGTTTTTAAATTTAATGTTGCTGAAACTACAAAGTAATAAAAAAATAAATATCTCATGGAGAAATCCCTCATCTTTGGAAAAGAGAGTTTATTACAGAGAAATGGCTCTTTCCAAAATAAAAGCTATACTATAGGCTTCTTCTGGGGTATATTCTCAGCAGCATATTAAACATATCAGGTCCCCATAAGGAGAATCATGTGCTAACGGCTGTCTAAATGACTCGGGTAAAGTTTGTAGCATGCGTGCTTGTTGTTTTTGTCTGCTTCCACTTGTCTTTGCACTAGGATGATGTCAGAGTAAATGTGCAGTCATATTCATTGTGTTCCCACTAGTGCTGTCAGCGTTAATCTGAAATGACATTAACGCCACAACACGGCAAATCTCCGTTAACGAGCTACCGCGGATCGCCCCGTGCGTGGGGCTGGACGGCGTCAACACGTTAACGAGCAAACTGCGCTAACGCAGTAGTTCCCACCCATGTAATTGAGCATTGCGTGGCACATCCGACATACTGTTTTACTTTTGTCCATGATGCGCTTACCTTCACATGAAGACCAAAATAGTTCCAAAGGCCATATCTGAATGAGGGTGGGGGAGGTTCAATTTGCCATGCTGCAACGAGCTAAGCTTCTGTCTTGCTAGCTTGCGCTGCGCTCAGTGGATCTGCGCTCGACAGTGCAGCCTAGGCGGAGTAGTCGAACGCAGATCCACAGCATTGTCAGAAGAAAAGTTGATAAAATAAATTTAAAAATTTTGTATTGTTCGATACACATGCATACCGAACCGAAAGCACTGTATCGAACGGTTCAATATCGATACGAGTATCGTTGCACCCCTAATATATATATATTTGGCATACATATTAGTCATGTGCAACCTTAAAATTGTATATATATTTATCCTTATAATTCTCACATTCCTGCTCTTATATGTGGCTTGTTTCAATTCAATTCAATTCAGTGTACCAGCCCATGTGACAATAAAACGAGTGCTGTCAGCTTAATCTCATTAAAATGACGTTAACGCTATAACTGCATTAACGCGTCAAATCTCCGTTAGTGAGTTATCGTGGATCGCCCTGCGCGTGGGGCTGCACAGCGTCAACGCGGTTAGCTCATTAACGCGCTGACAGCACTAAATAAAAGTGATTTGACATATCGAGTTATAGCAATTCCAATTTGGTGAATTAAAACGGTGAATATGAAAATATAGATGGTTTTAAGAGTGAGCTGCACAGATTCAAAGGTATATTTTTTCTCTTGTGTAACATCCTCTGGCAGCACGATCACAAATGCAGTGATTAAAACTGTCAAAGTTGTGCCGTGGCAGCGTGTTACATCATGCCAGATGCAGAGATGGGTGGAGCTGCATTGTGATCTCCAATCAGTGCCTGTTTCCTGACTGCTCACCTCATTTCAGGCACTTGCCTCTCACTGCAATAATATTCTTTTTGTTATTCTCTCTCTTTTTTTCAATTAGAGTCAATTGACCTGACAGAATTGCCGGCAATTAAGTGATTTTTGTAATGGTCCTGGGCTAATTTGCCTGGGCTTGTCAGCTGTATTTTATGTCACCAACCCCCTACCTCACTTACTCTCTCCAGCACATAATGACTTATAATTTCAAAATCTTTACTCTCCGCTTCCTTCTCAATAAATCGCAATTACAGGAAGTTGTTATAGATGCCTAAACTCCACACCGCCTCCGCTACAACCCCCATCTCTTTACTTTGTGCCGTCAGAGATGACAGAGTGGTGGAGGAAATCTATTTGTTTGCAGAGCCTTAATATAATCGCATTTCATGTGTGTACACTGAGTCCAACTCTCCTGGGCTCCACCACAGACAGAAGTTTACTTTCTCCACACTGCTCATTAAGAGTATGAATTTCTGGCAGCTGGTCTTTGGATGGAATATCTTTTATTTTCTCCTGAATGGAGAGTTTTAAAAGATGTTTTATTTCCCCGAGAGCATCTAATCCATGGATGCTGCTGAAGATTTCGGGTTGTGCTGAACATTTTCAGAAAAACAAAAAACTAAAGGTCAGCTGACAAATTCTGTTTCCTTTTAGGTCACAAGGTTTTACAGCCCTGACGGCACCTTGGAGAGTGATTTTTCCCCACTTCCACTCACCCAAATCGCTTTGCTCCCGTTTGCGCTCATTCGCCAAACTCAAACCTGCCACCACGCTTCAAGTTTTCATAAAATATGTAAATGACTTCATATGAAACACCTTTTTCCTTACTATATCCAAGCTCAAACACACCTCCCACACGAACGCGTCGCCCTCCAAACCCAACACGATTCATCTTTTTACTTAGCAACACCAGAGCTGAGCATCTGCTTGCCTCCAGAACACTCCATTGATCTCCCTTCCTCTCACTCCAGACTACACAACCACACATCCTTTGCCCAAATCGAGAGAAACAGTAGGGACTGAGAAAATAACTCCTAACATCCTATCAGTTATTTTTTTTACTATATATAACTATCAAGTATAAATACTAAACCATTTGAAAATTGACTGAAAATTCTGCAAGTTGTAATTATTTTATCTGCATCAGGACATCAGGGCTCACCATCAGGACTATAAACATCAGCTGGTCACCTTTGCAATGTAAAGGCCTTCAGGGAGTATCAGACAGAGGCCCAAACCCCTGTGAGCATGATGGGAACTTATTTCTCACAGTAAGTAAGACAGTCCTATTATTTTGCATCTATAACATTTTAAATGAGTGCATTTGCTTATTTTTTTATAATGTTAATAAGAACAAAACTGTGTTTCCTAATAAACAGCCAGCAGATGAAATAACGGTGTCACTTAACAGGAAGCAAATAACACTGAGCTTTAACCAATTATCACAATCACACACACTTTAATATGAGCTGCTATCTGTGTGTGTGTGTGTGTGTGTGTGTGTGTGTGTGTGGTGAGGGGGACTGTAGCCTCAGACTAACGCTCCCTTAACTTTCTCAATCTCAAAGTTGGAGCCTTAATGTTACTTTGGTTTGCAGAGGATTGGGTCCATGGATATTATGCTGCTTGATAACTATTTCCTCACAATCGTTTTACTCTCATTTCAGTAAGCATAAGCATACTGATACTGAGCCCTAATGGCTGTGCATGCTGTGCTTAACACAGTTTGAAATGAATAACCCCACTAACAGTCTCATAGCCATTACAAGCAGGACTTAAATGATCATTTGGGAGGATAAACCCACTGATAGAGCTTTTGAAATTATTGTAATATCATTTTCAGTTTGCCTAAATCATTCTAATGAGATGTGCCACTTAGCAACAGTGTTGGAGCTGAAATAAGGCCCATTTTTCAGACGCGCCCAACACAAGATGTAAAACTGTTGTAGAAATATTGCTGCCCACCGCTAAAATGAGTGCAGTTGGCCTCAGAGTGAGTGTGTGTGTGCGTGTGCGTGTATGTGTGCGTGTATGTGTGTGTGTGCGTGTGTGCGTCTTCGATCCACACAGGGATTCCTCAGACCAGCAGAACATTTTGTTGTTGTTGCTGTTGATTGAAGGATTTTATTTCCTAAGAACACAAGTCACACACACACACACACACACACTCTCACACACACACACACACACACACAGGGGCACATAGGCACTCACAAATGGACTCGGGAGAGAAAAACAAGAAACTGAAACGTACATTCAGATGGATCAACAGCTAAATTATTCACAGCAATCTGACAGCAGATGTTTGGGAGGCCATGATTCAGCGCTGGTCTCTGCTGCCATTTCAGATCAGAAATTCAAAAATAGGAAAGAAGGCCTGCGTGACGTGGGAATCTGCACTGACTCTCAGCCCCTCTCAACAGTGATGTCTGGAGCCAGTGTTACTACTGACAACCTATTAACCCCTTAACATATACAGTTAAGTCTATAATTAGTTGGACAAAGATACAGTTTTGTAGTTTTGCCTCAGTACACCATTACAGTGAATTCAATATATGATTTAAAATAAATAAAAACTTTCAGCTTTAAATTAAGAGGTTTTTACAAAAACATTTTCATTAACAGTTTAGAAATGACGTCAGTTTTTATCAACAGTCAGTCATAACAGAGGCTCACTGACAAACAGTTCCAGGGCCAGGTGACAAATGAAGAAGCCATAATATCTAACGTTAATTAGTATTTAATATTTTTCATTGTAATTTGAAAGACTCAAACAAATGTCAGAAAAAGTGAAAGAGGCCTGAAATCATTAGGCTGAAAACAAATAGAAACTAAATAAAAATACCAGAAAAAAACAGAAATGTGGCAAAATCTGCAATTTGGTGCATTTTTAAAATGAATGAATGCACTGGCCAACTCAGCAATAACAAAAAGCCTAAAAGAGCACAGAATACAGGTGAAGTCCATAATGCAAAAATTGGTTGAATGCAAAGCAGCTGTGCATTTAACCAAGTCACGGTAGAAGCATCTCTGTCGAGATCTAGTATGAGGAGATGCCTTCATCAATGAAAATACATCAAGGTGCAAACCACTCAAAATAAACTTTGCCAGGAAACATCTGAAAGAGCCTGCACACTTCTAAAAACTGTACCAGGAGAGAAACCATTGTATGTCCCTTTACCTGTCAAATATGTAAAATGTTAAATATAATGGAGCCATTGTTACAATATTGCCATAAATGGTTACCAGTAGATTTTAGGACTGCTGCTAAAAATAGCAGGATGAATTGTGACATTTACAGGGATATACTTGGTGTCACTTGGTGTTCGCTCTCTCTGCAGAGTATCACTTCCTGTTCCTGCTCAAACACACAGTGGTGTTTTTGAGTAGCTTATCTGCTTAGCAATTTGATTAAAAACTTTTAGATAACTTCTGTTTTCATAGTATAATCTTCACGTGCTTCATCTGAAGCACGCTCTCTGTGTACTCACTACCTAATTTATAGCCAAAGTATTCACTCAATGTGTCTTTACTATTTCGCTAGCTTAGCTTAGCTCATAGCTGACTCGTTAGCACCATGGCCTCTTCACCTGTCCCTCCTGCACTTTCCTGCTCATTGTGTCAGATGTTTAGCTACTCCTCGGCCTCCTTTAGCAGTAATGATACCTGTAACAAATGTAGCATATTTGCAGCTCTGGAGGCCAGGATTACTGAATTGGAGGACTCAGCTTCACACCCTTCATTCACCCGTAGCTAGCCAGGCCCCTGTAGCTGGTGCAGCCGAAAATAGCGTAGGCCCCGCTAGCTGTTCCCTGGCAGACCCCAAGCAGCTGGGGAAAGAGGGCGGCTGGGTGACGGTGAGGAGGAAGCATAGTCTTAAACAGAAGCCCCAGGTACACCACCAACCTGTTCATGTGTCTAACCATTTTTCCCCACTCGGCGACACACCCGCCGGGGGTCAAACTCTGGTAATTGGTGATTCTGTTCACAGACATGTGAAGCTAGAGACACCGGCAACCATAGTCAATTGTCTTCCAGGGGCCAGAGCAGGCAACATTGAAGGAAATTTAAAACTGCTGGCTAAGGGTAAACGCAAATTCAGTAAAATCATAATTCACGTCGGCAGTAATGACACCCGGTTACGCCAATCGGAGGTCACTAAAATCAATATTGAATCGGTGTGTAACTTTGCCAAAACAATGTGGGACTCTGTAGTTTTCTCTGGTCCCCTCCCCAATCAGACCAGGAGTGACATGTTTAGCCGCATGTTCTCCTTAAATTGCTGGCTGTCTGAGTGGTGTCCCAGAAACGACGTGGGCTTCATAGATAATTGGCAAACCCTCTGGAGGAAACCTGGTCTTGTTAGGAGAGACGGCATCCATCCCACTTTGGATGGAGCAGCTCTCATTTCTAGAAATATGGACAAATTTATTAAACCCCTGTCCGCTCTTGGCGAAGGCAGTCGCACTTTTCTCCTCTCCTCTCCCCCTTATCTTCCCTGCTTAGCCTCTTGTGTCCTTGTCTAGTCTCGTGTATTTTTGTATTACTTTTCCCTGGAACACTCTCTCACAGTCTGTTCTCTAAAACCTAAAGAGGAATTATGGATTTGATCAACTGGTCACTGAATGCAATTGACACCCTTTTCTCAACAAGACGTCTGGGCTCGGGTGAGCCTGAGTGTTGAAGATATCTACCTATTCGGAACCATGATAACAGGGTTCTTGCTGATCGGAGCTGGCTTGGCCCTGGCTTATCGAAGATTAAAGAAAGCGGAATCGGCTGTTCAAACCCCCACAAGGCTGCCCGCTGGGATTGAAACGATGGGACGAGTGGTGAGTTCTCAAAATGGGCTCATTGAGTGCAGCACGGATAAGATCTTGGAGAAGCTTACGGCTGCCGTGAATACTCAGAATAAGACCTCTGAGCGAAAATTGATTACATCTTGGAGAAGCTCACTGCGGTCGTGAGTTCTCAGAATAGGCTCTTTGAGCACAAGAATGACAACATCACGGAGCGTAAGTTTGATAACATCATGGAGAAGCTCACGGCTCTCCAACGGGAGATTGAGAGACCAGTGTCGGACTGTTAGAACAGCTTTGAAATTCACATGAGTTGTTCGCACTAAAGTAAAAACCACCATCACTTCATGCGGATACCACTTCGGCGCCAGCTGTGGTCTCAAGGCTGGAGCTGAACAAAAACACCCTGATAACAGACTGTGCATAGACTGTTCTTCCTATCTTACGCAAGGCCACCTGGGTTGGCTGGAAGACTGTTTACTTAGCCTAGCAGGGCGAAGGACACTGTCTCAGCTGAACTCTGGACACACACACACATACACATACACTGATAAGAATAATAAGAATAAGAACAACTTTATTTATCCCGAGGGAAATTCTTTTGTCATGTACATGCTCAAAGCAGCAGGAGAGACAGAGGAACAGATGAATAAGATATAAGATATACAATATATACAATAAGAATAGTAGTGTACAGTAATATACAGTAGGATAGTGCAAGACATAGTATCGGATAACTCTAACGAAGTAATATACATAACTATATCCTGGTGAATAAATAACTTAACTATCAGTGCAGGCGATTTTAGAAAGTGACAAAGTATTGTGCAATAGAATAAAGGGAGTAGCAGCGTATGATGGGGGGATGAAACAAATATTCAATAAGTACTCTTGGGTAATATTGCACGGTCTGGGAGGGAACAGAATAACATTGATACACACTCATCCCCCCTCCCTTTCCAAACGCCTTCGATGCTTGTCCCCTACCGGGGAAGATGGCGTTCGACTGGACCAGCGCAGACATGCTGCAGGACCGGATGCGCTGTCTACACCGGCTCTCTCTTACCCTTTACCCGCCCCTGTTGCTTGTCATGTGTTTCTATGGTGTATTGATAGTCATGTGCTTTTTGTGCTGAGGTGTTTTTTTCTGTTATCAAACTGTTCTCCCATTAGGAGCTCAGTCTGAGTGGAGTTTTTTTTTCTCCTCTCACCTCATGTTATGTATTTTCGTTGTTTTTTTTTCCTATCAGCCTACCTCTCTGACATGTCTTCCCAATGTGTTGTTTGTGTAAGTTTGGTCAGAAGGTTCCTTTGTAAGTGCGCATGCGCCATTAGCGTGCTGCCTGCTGTAACCCTAATTTCCTTCGGTATTAATAAAGTATTCTGATTCTGATTCTGAAAATATGACTATCCAGAGTTGGGACCAGGAAGCAGAGTTGCAGTCTTACACGCCTCTCTGCAGCTTCTCTCCTCCTGCTACCCCCCAAAACCCCATTTCCATAGAGACTGTGTCAGCTCCCAAACAGACAAAAACAAACTAAAAACCACCAAAAATAACTTAAACATAAAAAATCACAAAGAAAGAACAATACAGTATCCACGTCTGAACCAAATAGTAAAACAGTGAAATGTGGATTATTAAATATTAGGTCTCTCTCTCCTCCAAGTCTCTGTTAGTACATGACTTAATAATCGATCAACAAATCGATTTACTCTGCCTTACAGAAACCTGGTTGCAGCAGGATGATTATGTTAGTTTAAATGAATCAACACCCCCGAGTCATTCTAACTACCAGAAACCTCGAAGCACAGGCCGAGGGGGCGGTGTGGCACCAATTTTTCACACCAGCCTATTAATCAACCAAAGACCCAGACAGACTTTTAATTCATTTGAAAGCCTGATGCTTAGCCTTGTCCACCCCAGCTGTAAAACTCAGAAACCAGTCTTACTTGTTATCATCTATCATCCACCTGGGCCTTACACAGAGTTTCTCTCTGATTTCTCAGACTTTTTATCTGATTTAGTGCTCAGCTCAGATAAAATAATTATTGTGGGTGATTTTAACATCCATGTAGATGCTAAAAATGACAGCCTCAACATTGCATTTAATCTGTTATTAGACTCAATTGGCTTCTCTCAAAATGTAAAAGAACCCACCCACCACTTTAATCACACTCTAGATCTTGTTTTAACATATGACATAGAAACTGAACATTTAACAGTGTTTCCTGAAAACCCTCTGCTGTCTGATCATTTCCTGATAACATTTACATTTACAATAATTGATTACACAGCAGTGGGGAGTAGACTTTATCACAGTAGATGTCTTTCTGAAAGCGCTGTAACTAAGTTTAAGAATATAATCCACCCACTGTTATCATCTTCAATGCCCTGTACCAACACAGAGCAGAGCAGCTACCTGAACGCTACTCCAACAGAGGTCGATTATCTTGTTAATAATTTTACCTCCTCACTACGTACAACTCTGGATATTGTAGCTCCTGTGAAAACTAAGGCCTCAAATCAGAAGTACCTGACTCCGTGGTATAATTCTCAAACACGTAGACTAAAGCAGATAACTCATAAGCTGGAGAGGAAATGGCGTGTCACAAATTTAGAAGATGATCATTTAGCCTGGAGAAATAGTTTGTTGCTTTATAAGAAAGCCCTCCGCAAAGCCAGAACATCTTACTATTCGTCACTGATTGAAGAAAATAAGAACAACCCCAGGTTTCTCTTCAGCACTGTAGCCAGGCTGACAAACAGTCAGAGCTCTGTTGAGCCAACCATCCCTTTAACGTTAACTAGTAATGACTTCATGAACTTCTTCACAAATAAAATTTTAATCATTAGAGAAAAAATTACCAATAATCATCCCACAGATGTAATATTATCTACAGCTACTTTCAGTACCATTGATATTCATTTAGACTCTTTTTCTCCAATTGATCTTTCTGAGTTAACTTCAATAATTACTTCCTCCAAACCATCAACGTGTCTTTTAGACCCCATTCCTACAAAACTGCTCAAAGAAGTCCTGCCATTAATTAATGCTTCAATCTTAAATATGATCAACCTATCTCTAATAATCAGCTATGTACCACAGGCCTTCAAGCTGGCTGTAGTTAAACCTTTACTCAAAAAGCATCTCTAGACCCAGCTGTCTTAGCTAATTATAGGCCAATCTCCAACCTTCCTTTCATATCAAACATCCTTGAAAGAGTAGTTGTCAAACAGCTAACAGATCATCTGCAGAGGAATGGCTTATTTGAAGAGTTTCAGTCAGGTTTCAGAGCTCATCACAGCACAGAAACAGCTTTAGTGAAGGTTACAAATGACCTTCTTATGGCCTCTGACAGTGGACTCATCTCTGTGCTTGTCCTGCTAGACCTCAGTGCAGCGTTCGATACTGTCGACCATAATATCCTATTAGAGCGATTAGAACATGCTGTAGGTATTACAGGTACTGTGCTGCAGTGGTTTGTATCATATCTATCTAATAGACTCCAGTTTGTACATGTAAATGGAGAGTCCTCTTCACACACTGAGGTTAATTATGGAGTTCCACAGGGTTCAGTGCTAGGACCAATTCTGTTTACATTATACATGCTTCCCTTAGACAGTATCATTAGAAGACATAGTATACATTTTCACAGCTCTATCTGTCCATGAAGCCAGGTAACACACACCAGTTAGTTAAACTGCAGGAATGTCTTAAAGACATAAAGACCTGGATGGCCGCTAACTTTCTGCTTCTTAATTCAGATCAAACTGAGGTTATTGTACTCGGCCCTGAAAATCTTAGAAATATGGTATCTAACCAGATTCTTACTCTGGATGGCATTACCTTGGCCTCCAGTAACACTGTGAGGAACCTTGGAGTCATTTTTGACCAGGACATGTCCTTCAGTGCACATATTAAACAAATATGTAAGACTGCTTTCTTCCATTTGTGCAACATCTCTAAAGTTAGAAATATCCTGTCTCAGAGTGACGCTGAAAAACTAGTTCATGCATTTATTACTTCCAGGCTGGACTACTGTAATTCATTATTATCAGGAAGTCCTAAAAACTCCCTGAAAAGCCTTCAGTTAATCCAAAATGCTGCAGCAAGAGTCCTGACAGGGACTAGAAAGAGAGAGCAGATTTCTCCTGTATTGGCCTCCCTTCATTGGCTTCATGTTAAATCCAGAATTCAAAATCCTGCTCCTCACATACAAGGTCTTAAATAATCAGGCCCCATCTTATCTTAATGACCTTGTAGTACCATATCACCCTATTAGAGCACTTCGCTCTCACACTGCAGGCTTACTTGTTGTTCCTAGAGTATTTAAAAGTAGAATGGGAGGCAGAGCCTTCAGTTTTCAGGCCCCTCTTCTGTGGAACTAGCTTCCAGATTGGATTCAGGAGACAGACACTATCTCTACTTTTAAGATTAGGCTTAAAACTTTCCTTTTTGCTAAAGCATATAGTTAGGGCTAGACCAGGTGACCCTGAATCGTCCCTTAGTTATGCTGCAATAGACGTAGGCTGCTGGGGGATTCCCATGATGCATTGAGTTTTTCCTTTCCAGTCACCTTTCTCACTCACTATGTGTTAATAGACCTCTCTGCATTGAATCATATCTGTTATTAATCTCTGTCTCTCTTCCACAGCATGTCTTTATCCTGTCTTCCTTCTCTCACCCCAACTGGTCGCAGCAGATGGCCCCGCCCCTCCCTGAGCCTGGTTCTGCCGGAGGTTTCTTCCAGTTAAAAGGGAGTTTTTCCTTCCCACTATCGCCAAAGTGCTTGCTCATAGGGGGTCATATGATTGTTGGGTTTCTCTCTGTATCTATTATTCTAGGATATACTGTAGAATATAAAGCGCCTAGATGCAACTGCTGTTGTGATTTGGCGCTGTATAAATAAAATTTAATTGAATTGAATATACTCACTGCTCAGATTTAGCACAGTTTTCCAGAAGTGATCATCGAGGGCAACCCAAAAATGGGATCCCGAAACACTGCAAAAGCAACCCAAGAGTTTGTTAAGTAAAGTAAGTAAGTAAAATTTTATTTATATAGCACATTTCTAGATAGAGATCACAAAGTGCTTTACAAGATATAACAGATTAAAAAGACATAATACAAACAAAGTTAGCAAAAAGCAATTTTAAAAAGATGTTTTTAACTGTTTTTTAAAAGTAATCAATGAATCAGCAGATCGTAAGTCCAGAGGAAGGGAATTCCACAGTCTGGCGGCCACAGTAGCAAAAGCTCTATCACCCCTAGTTTTCAGTCTCGTATTCTGGATGACAAGTAGGCCCTGACTACTCGACCTCAGAGACCTACTAGGGGCATAGGGCTGTAAGAGTTCAATAATATATGGTGGTGCCTGTTGTTGAAGAGCCTTAAAAGTTAGAACCAGAATCTTAAAATGGACTCTAAATTCGACGGGAAGCCAATGTAACTGCATAAGCAACGGTGTTATATGTGAATATTTAGAAGCTTTCGTCAAAAGTCTTGCTGCAGCATTCTGAACGATCTGCAGACGCTCCAAAGAACCTTTGTTTAGACAAGTAAACAGGGAATTGCAATAGTCCAATCGTGAAGAGATAAAAGCATGAATAACAATCTCCAGTTCGGTATAGGATATTATAGAGCTCAATTTAGAAATATTTCTTAGATGATAAAAGCAAGACCGAACAAGAGATTTAACATGACTATCTAACGTAAGAGCAGGATCAAGGATAATCCCTAAGTTCCTGACAGATGGTTTTACAAACGTTGAAAGAGGACCAAGAGCATTCATTATACTGGGTATATGTCTATCTGGGGCACATAAGAGAACTTCGGTTTTATTTTCGTTTAGTTGGAGGAAGTTTTCCGCCAACCAGCCTTTAATGGCTTCCAGGCATACATTTAAGAGCTGCAGCTTAGAAGCCTCTTCAGGTTTAAAAGATATATAGAGTTGGATATCGTCCGCATAACAATGGTAACAAATATCCTCAAAAGGGCTCAAAATGTGCTGGAGAGGGAGTAAGTAAACTAGGAACAGTAGTGGCCCTAGCACAGAGCCTTGTGGCACACCGAAAGACAGGGACGCAGGAGATGATCTATACTTAGAAACTGCTACAGAAGAAAATCGTTCAGAGAGATACGAGGAGAACCATTTCAATGCAGTCCCAGAGACACCGACCCAGTATTTCAGCCTGTTAAGTAAAATATAGTGGTCAACAGTATCAAAGGCCGACGTAAGATCCAACATTAAGAGAACAGAACATTTACCTGCATCACTTTGTAACAAAATGTCATTAGAAACTCTAAGAAGGGCTGTTTCAGTGGAATGAACTTTGCGAAAGCCAGATTGAAATTTGTCGAAAATACTGTATTTATCCAAAACTGCTGTAAGCTGCTTAGCCACAATCTTCTCTAGAATCTTCGCAATTAACGGAATTTTTGAGATCGGTCTATAATTGCTAGTAAGAGATGGGTCCAGCATAGGCTTTTTTAACAAGGGGTGAATAACAGCATTTTAAAAATAGGCAGGGACTATGCCCGAAGCCAAAGAGGTATTAATTATAGTAAGAATACAGGAAGCAGTAGAGTAAAAGACATTTTTGAATAATGATGCAGGTAAGAAATCAAGTGAGCAAGAGGATAGTTTTGTTGCACTAACTATTTTTCCCAGCTCTGGTAGTGAAATAGGTGAGAAATCTTCTAAGACAACAGGCCGAGCTGGCGTGGGAACTGACAGCGCAGATGCTGAAAAAGACAGGTTTTTTCTTATGTTGCTAATTTTTTCTAAAAAGAAAGCAAGAAAAGTTTCACAATCTTCAACAGAAGAAATAATAGCGGCAGGTGGAGCAGGAGTAATAATGTTAGTAATAGTATCAAATAAAACTTTGTTAAGGCAAAGAAATTGGATATTCTTTAATGACCAAGTCCGTCACATTTCATATTTTGATTGTTTGTGTTCACATCCACTGTGATGGTGTACAGAGGTGAAACGACAAAGAGTGTGTCTTTGTCCAACAATCTATGAGCTTAACTCTATGTTTTCCTTTCTTTACCTTAGGTAAATTTAAAGTGTTGTTATGGCCCATCTCTCATGGAAAAGAGGGAAACAACAGATGAATTTATTGTTTTATATTTTATTCCAGAGTGGAATGATTTTACAGCATACACTTTTAAAGACTTTAGAAAACAAAAGTTGGGTGCACAAGTTTGAAATAATCAAGACAGCACCACAGGTCAACAAGATGAGATAGTATAGTATATAGTATAGTACTTGGACTCTACAGAGGTTTCACAGGTAGTCCATCTTCTCCAGGATGGCACATCAATACATGGCACTGCCAGAAACTTTGCTGTGTCTCCCACAACAATCTCAAGAGCACTGAAGAGATTCCAGGAAACAGACATTTACTCTAGGAGAGCTGGACAGGGCTCCCGAAGGTCCTTGACCCATCAGCAGGACTGATATCTGGTCCTTTACCCACGAGGAACAGGATGAGCACTGCCAGAACCCTAGAAAATGACCTCCAGCAGGCCACTGGTGTGAATATTTGTCACCAAACAACCAGAAACAGACTTCATGAGGGTAGCCTGAGGGGCCAATGTTCTCTGGTGAGTCCTGGACTCACTGCCCTTGCAGAGGCAGACTTGCAATTGGCAGTAGAATTGGCAGGTCTACCACTGATGTCCTGCGCTGTTCACAGGTAAGAGCAGGTTCACACTGAGCACATGTGATAGATGAACAGGTCAGGGGAACGTTGGATTCTACCAACTCCAGCCAGCAACCCAAAAAACCACCAAGCTCAAGCAGACAGAGCAGCTGTCCACCAGCGCACCCAAGACAGAGGTACTGCAAGAGGGGCTACATGCTTAGCTAAAAGCTAGAGCCACATGACCACTGCTGCATCACCGTTTGTTAGCTAGAATCTGAACTCTTGAAAACAAGATGAATGAACTAAGAACCAAGACAGCTACATAGGCACACATTCATTGCAATGACCACACGTCTGCTTTGGGTAAAAACAAAGATGTAGGTTTTTATGTTAACAAGAACCACTGTTGGGGGGACATTGATGCACTGATGAAAAGTATTTATTGGGCAGCTTTAATCCCACAAACTGGGAAGTGTTTAAAATTGCTGAGGATGGTTCTGTGGATTTAGAGGAATATGCATCAGTGGTTACTTTAACACATGGACTGATAATATTGTCCCTAAACATTGCTGCTAAATATATCCAAACCAGATAGACGAACTGTGATATACACTCCATGCATACATGCTCAGCCGGTGACATAGAGGGCTACAAAAAGCCCAGGAGTGATCTACATCAATCAATCAGCAAAGCCAAGAGGAAGTACTGATTGAAGTTGCAAGGATACTACAACAACTCCGATTACAGCATGGAGCTCTTCATTCACTGTGACTTTGACTAATATTTGCAAGGTCCTGAGGAGGACTAACCCATGAAAAGCAGATGGCACTGACAACATCTCCAGCGGTGCTCTGAGGCTCTGCTCTTCAGGGCTAGCTGGCTTCAATTTTTCCCTTCAGTCCACCACCGTAGTGTCCCTCGCTAAGAAAAACAACGTGTGCCATGTCAAAGAATACCATTCCATACACACTCTTTCCCGACAAGTGCATCACAGAGCATTATCTCCTTCAGTTGGAACAACAGCATCACTTGTTGTTGTCGGGGTGGCTGTGGCTCAGTTGGTAGAGCAGATCAGCTACTGACTGGAAGGTTGGTGGTTCAATCCTTGGCTTTCCCAGTCTGCATGCCAAGTATCCTTGAGCAAGATGCTAACCCCAAGTTGCTCTCTGATGCGTCCATTGGAGCGTGAATGTGTGTGAATGCTTAGATTGCACTTAAGTATAAAAGGAAGTGCTTGTGTGAATGGGTGAACGAGGCATATTGTATGCAGCGCTTCTGAGTTCTCTCCTCTACTTTGAGAGTAGAAAAGCACTATATAAGAATCAGTCCATGTACCACCAAGTTTAATGATGACCCTACCATCATCGTGCTGATGGTGGCCTAGCTGATGTCCCAGGAAAATTCTCTCTTCTTAGATGCTGAGAAGACTAAGGAGATGATTATTGACCTGAGGAAGAAGAGAGACCGGCATGCTTCATTATACATCAATGGGACTCAGGTGGAGAGGGTGAAGACTCACATCACTGTGGATCCCACCTGGATTTATAACACACTCTTCTTCCTAAAGAAGCTGAGGAAATTTGGATTATCCTCCAAGCTCCTCAGCCACTTTTACAGAAGTACTGTGGAGAGCACCTTGACAAACTCCATCACAGTGTGGTGTGGGAACCTTGGCTTGTTGTTAAACAGCACAGTTTATCTGTGGAGTTGCCTTTCCATCGCTACAGGACACTTAAACTGCCCGCATGATAGAGAAGGCACACATCATCAAGGACCGCACCCACCCACAGCACACACTGTTCACACTCCTGCTGTCTGGCAGATCCTACAGGAGTGTGAAAGCAAAGACAACCAGACTAAAGAAAACAGTTTTTATCCACAGGCCATCAGGCTACACAAACTGATTACTGCACTGCAATTATCTGTCACATGCTGACCTGTATATTTACAACTGTGCACACAATAGAGTAAAATGTTTATTTTCATAGACAATAATATAATTTTAAATAATACACTCATACATTCTGGATGTCTTACCATTAGTATGGATCACTTAGACTAACTGCAATTTTCCAATAATACAGTTTTATGTGTAGTGAAGTGTTTTCATTGTGTTTTATTACTTTTTTCCCTAAAGGACTGCTTTAAAAAATTCCTCAATCATTTTCTCATAATTTTCCATAATCCATTAGATATTAATTTCACTATACAAATAATAATATTTTACAATTCTTTGAACTGAATTGAATAAGATGGGAGCCACATGGATGGAACTGATGGAATTATGAACACAGAACCCTGAGACTGCACTGGATGTAATCGCACTCAGTGTGCACTCAGTGCGCAAAGTTTAGTTGGACTCAGGGTTTAACTGAATTTGGTGGTCGAAAGTCAAGTTAGTGTCACCTCATCAAGCACATTTTTGGTGCTAATGCAAGTACATATTTGCCAGTTCACACAAAATTCCATTCAAATGTCTGTTAGGATGCAGGAAGGAAGAATGAAGGAATGCTATTTTAAATTCAAAGTATTAATGGTCAGGCTGACTGGACAGCTGGAAGGTTTCAATTTCTAACTGCATCCTCAAAATTCAGTTTAACCTCATCTATCTGCACATTCACAGTCAAACTATACAATGACCACAAAGGTTATTGGGTATAAACTAATGTCAGCGACACTTGTCAAAACATAGGGCAGGTTGTTGAATGTTGGCGGTCACATCCACCGACTACAGAGCTTGTGGAAAAGACGTGGAAATCAAATTTCCACGTCGACCATCCATCGGTGTGTATGTATCATAATTGTATGTAAAGCACATTTAGAGGTCAACAATACTAGAAACATGCTACATAAATACCAGTCCAATTAAGAGAACACAGTCTGGATTATGTCAAGTGAAATATGGTACAAATGCCGTTATTCGTCATTGCATCCTGCATGTCAATGCCCACATTCCCTTTGTTGTTAAAGTGAAAGTGTGTGTGTGCGGGACTGGAAAGGCAGTGGATGTGTTGGGTGGTGCTGGGGTGACAATGGGATTTAGTCATACTTAACTTGCAATTGAGGGTCCCCCTACACCACTTCCTTCAGCGAGGCACCTTTTTCATACATGAATGAGCCATTCATATTCCATCTGTTCCAGCTCTCACTCTTTGGGGAGGCTGTCAATCTCCAAGACTCATGTGATGTGAATGGAAAAGGGTAGGGTGGGGGTTTGCAGTAGGCCGGCAAAAAGACAAAGGGAAACAGAAAGTGAGGGAGAAAGTAGTTGTGCTGGTGCTGAACTCCTGGGACCTTTCAGAAAAGTTTATTGCACATCAGTGTCCTGCCGAGACGCCACTACGGAAGAGCGGATGTCCAAGACAGCAGAAAAGGGGGATGAGGAGTAGGAGCATGTCAGTCAGCAGAGGGGACATGAAATTGAAGAAAAGGGGTGCTAAAAGGAAGCTGAGATAGTGATGAGTGTGGAAGGATGGAGAGGAAGGGCTGAAGAAAACAGCACAAATGATTCCTGTACGTAAGACAAAAAGCATGTGTTCACTGCTGATTAAGATTTCCACACTGACCAAAAGAAGTCATGTTAGTGACATTATTCCCTCTTCTACATAAAATTTGGACAAAGAAGGAATGCAGTGCTAAAAGTCAGATTCATCTTTAACTTTGTTTATGGTGGATGTTTGTTTTTGTCTTTTTTAAAAGAGACGACAACAACAACAACACCACGTTTGGTTTAGTGGTTCAGGCTGTTTCCTGTGTTCGAATCCACTCTCTGTGGAGTCTGCATGTTCTCCCTGATCTGTTAACCTGGCATCCAAGGAAACGAAGTTTTAGATGAACTTGCAATAAATAATTAATTATTAAATTAAATAATGATTTAATAATTATTAATTAGTAATTAATCAAAAACCATGATGTAAACCTAAATGAGTGTAATAATAGGGACAATTTGTGACCACAGACATTTAAATCAATATTCACTAGTAAATAAAGAAATCAGAAATATCGATCCATCTGTTTTTTAATACTGTTCATTTTCCTCTGATTATATTTGCATCGTCTAATTTTAACCTGTTTTTCTATTTTCACTTGTTTTTTCCTCATTTATTCTAAAGCATCCTTGGGTGTTTTGAAATGTATGTAATGAACTAATGTTATTAATATTAATTGAAATCAAGATACACCGGGAGTTTTATTCACTCAGTACATTATATATATTTTATTTTTATGTTGCAGGCTGAACTAATGAAATGTAATCAGCATCTAAAAAGATGAAAACACAATTCCTGAAATGTTACTAATCCCTTTATTTATAAAGGTACATAAATTATTGCAGCGTTTACTGTACCGTGTTTTTAAGAAGCCAATTAATTTAATTCCAAATATCTGGCTATTGTAGCAAATTTACCTGAAGGATTAAGATGTTCAGTGGACGTCTGAGACAAAGATTTGAAATCTGCAGCTGCACTGCCAGAGAAACTGCTTGAATATGAGGAAAAGTGTGTAGAGAATGAGGAAGCGCAGGAAGAGGAGTACGATGGCAGGGATTAGAGGAAAACAGGATGCATGTCCAGGAGGCAGCACAGAGGCAACACATCTGTCACAGTATTAACTTTCTGCTCTGTGGGACCTGGGCTTCACCGCTAGCTGCTGAGGCCCAAACCCAGCCCTACTGGAGCTCAGATGGATCACTCAAACTTCCTCTCACCTATGATGTGTATGCCTCTTAAAACACAGGATTGTTGCAGGATAATGCAGAAACTGATGATCATATGGATAGATCCAGGAACTGCAATTTTCTTTTTAAGTGAGGGATGCTGAATTTGAATGTTTGCCCTCGTTAAGCAGCAACAGGAACATTCTGTATAGTCAGTTAAACTAACAGTTCATGTTTTATTAATATCATATATGCAATTAACTGTTAAGTCTGTGAGGGTTTGTTGTTACCCAGCATTAGCTTAGCTACAGCATTTGAACCTCTCCGACCAAAGAGCTACAGGATTTTAGACCTGCACAAGGTTGGAATGTGAAGATGACAGCTGCTGGTGTGATTCTTCTGAACTGGGAGAAAAATAAACTGACCATCGATAGCTTTTGGTCTAGAGCGAAATCCTTCAAATCAAATAATTATTTCCTCCACTGTGTAAGGAAAGAAGCCTGCTAATTTTAGCCACACTTGGCAAACAAAATCGGACATTTTTGTGACATTAAGAATGAATTAAAGAACTCCATACTTAAACTATAAATTGGATGTATAATAACATGGATCAAATATGAAGGACTTAAAGATAGTAATTGTAGTTCTACCCTCGGGCTATAGACTCACAGTGAACAAACTCAGGTTTTCTTTACTTACGATCACTGTATCATAGACTCAGTTTGCTGTTTATCCAATTTGGCTCGTCATCACTCACATCTGAGTCACCTGCTGGTTTTCATTTGTTCTGACAGATTTGCTTCATCATGTATAATGACGTGTTTTATACTGAACCGTGAAAAAGTCACAGTGATGATTACGTCCTCTTTTGTGGTATGTTACCTTTTGAACCTGAATGGTTTAGAATCTGTGCCTTCATGCATTGGCAGTAGTGGTAATAATATTGATGGGCCTGTTTTAAATGTATATTATGGTCATAGTTTTATAAGCCAGGCAACCATGGTTCATGTCCTGCTGGAGTTTTATTTCCACTTTGACTGATTTAGGTTGAAACGTGTCCCTTTGTAACCGTGATTGTTGCACTGAAAAATTAAAAACTTTGAGTAATAACCCCATCTCATTAATGTCATAATCCAGTGGGTCACACACTGGTGCCAAGTGACAAACTGAAAACTGTACAACTGTATAACTGAGACTCAGCAACAGCTTTGACAAAACGAACAAACTGGTGCTCCAGGACTGAGAAGAGGCAAAAACTTCTATTTAACACATTTCAACTAAAGTCTACATATAAAAATAAACATAGCCACTTCACTGTGGTGGTTAGTGAAGTCTTGGAGCTTGGGCTAAACTTTGGCCAAATGTTTTTTGATCTGGATGTCAGGGATCTCACTGCACACTCATATGATATCAGTACATCATTCACAAGCTAGGTTTTTATCACGCTGTTTCCTTCTGACAGAGACCGTGCAAAATGAAAGTGCTCCTGCAGCACATTCAAAATAAGCCGACATGGTTTTCAGACCTAGGAGCTTTGTGCATGTGCAGGTAACGTTTGTACTGCTACATGTAGATTTTATTTCAGGGCTTTTACAGACTCATGGAGGAGACAGCAGGGAGATCACAGATCAGTTTTGAATTGTTTTCATACGTTTACATATTTCTATATGCATGTATAGATATCTAATGGACAGATTGGGTAACTCCAGCCTTTAAACACACACACACTGACAGAGCAGATCCCTTGGACCATGAAATAGGCATTTATTAACCTTCGCTCTACGTCCCTCGTGAACAGTATCTGAGCATCTAATCTCTAATGTCATTATGGTCACTTTGTCCAGGGAATGGCCTTTAGCGCCACAAATCAATAGAGCCCGTTTAGCATTTCGTCTCAGAGGTGTATTTTAGCCAGTCTTTGGGAGCTCTGTCTCCAGAGCTTAGAGAGCCTGATTTTGTCCAAACTGACCCTAGAGCCCTGTTGGCTCAAACTGGCAAAAAGCCTGCTGTTTGGGAAGTCCTCGAAGAGTTCCCTGAGGGAAGCCAGGGTCACCGGCACTAAGCTCCTGCGGCAAAGGTTGTTGTTTTGTTATACCTGATGTCATTGTTGTTGTTGTTGTTAGTGGTGTCTCTCCCTCAACTTCTTTATCCAGCCCCTCTCTTCCCTCCTCCCTCTCCATCTGCAGCCTGCAGGGAATAAAGAAGTCCCATGAATTAATGAAGATGAGCGAGATAATTAAACATGGTGGTGATGGCGACACAGATCCTGGGAGGGTTTCAGAGGGACAGGAGGTTCACATGGGGCCTCGACCTGCCTGCTGCATGATCACCCGCCTCCCTTACTCTGTCCTCCTGGTCCCCAGGTTGCGTGCCATACAGATATGGCTTGATTGGCCTGCTGGGCACAGAGGGAGGAGGGGCTTTGGTGAAGTTGGCACCCAGGGGAGGTGGAGGGAGAAGCCGGATAGAGGGAGGTAGATTGAGCTCAGGCCTCACCTGTGGCCCCGGAGCCCCTCCCTGGATCCCTCCCTTGGCAGCCAGGTCACGCTGCGTGGTCCAAACACCCCCTACCTGGGGAGAAGAGGAGGAAAACAACAGCATGGAGGGAAGGGAGGTGTAGAGGAAAGGATGGAGGCAATAAGGGAGGTAGGGCAAGAACCATAGGAGCACTTCCAGGGATTACGGCCTCATGCTGGCCCACTGGGGCGCAGCCTTGATGGACGTCTGACTGGTAAGCAGTTGCCCTTTTATAGAAAGCGATGCTTGCCGACCATATCGACACCGTGTGGCCCAACAGCTGAAAGGAAACCAGCAGGATGCAGCTGTCAGTGGTCATTTATCAGCACATTATCACGTCAGGCCTTTTGTTTTTAAAATGTGGTGTTAATGAACATCACAACACAAGTCTACTTTGTCTATTTGTTTACTGCAATACACACACGCCGCAAACACTCGGTGTGTTTTAGTAATGTAGGCCAAACCCATCCACCATATGACCGGGGAAGTCCTCAGGGACGAGGCTGCGTTTTAGGCACAGCTCCATGTTATATACCATATAGCTAAAAATCCATATAAAAGGGTGATGAGGAGAATCTGACACTAACTATGGATCAGAACAAGACAACACAGGATTTTTTATTGAACTATATGAATAAAACCTGTCTTACCAGAGACTAGCTGAACATCAGAAAGCCAGCTACAACACTGTGGCTAAAAATATAGTAGTTTCATCATATTCATTTTTTTGTATTAAATGGTGAATAGATAGTAGTTTTGCAGGACACAAAGATATGGGTTACTGCACTTGACTGGCATGCTGGCATATATAAACATAAATATGTCTTGCAGAGAAAGCACCATACTGTAGATCAAATAAGCCATATCTCTGTCATCAATTTAAAAAATCTGATTATTGATTACGGTAATAAATGTCCCACACATGACAGAAAATAAACTCCATGCATAAAGACATTTGTATGCATTTAGCTGCTCTTTCCAAAGTTTTCTGAAGTATATCAACATAAAGTACCACAAAACTGTCACATGTTCAGCAAAATGAGTAGGATGAAGTTAAAGCATAAAATAATTAAATACCAATGCTATTGAGTTTTATTTCCACTCAGTGTTTAATTTGGACTAATTTTTTTAGTTCAGGTTAAGATACATAGAAAAGTACTATTTTGTCCTTTTATATTAGCTGGTGCACCAAATGAAACTTCATGCATGTTTTTGTGAGATGATGGCACCTTGGAGAAATGTTTGTCTCTGGGAATGAGCTTCACCTGCTAAGTAGTGGCTGAAGATCAAATGTTACACAGCATTTGCCATGGAATTAGTTTCACTGTGTTTTCCTTTGAGACTTTATTCAGTTTTGTATGGAATGAAAAAGAAGTAAGAAATTTGAACTGAATGTAACATCTTCAGGTTTTTTAAACTATTTTTGTTTAGCATGTTGCTGAAATAAAACCTATATGTAAAAAATATAAATTGTTTCAGATGTAATCAAGTTTATTCATTTCAAACAAATACATTTACTTACAGTTAGTTAGTTTGTGGATTTTCAGAACAATATCGTATAAGCACATGGTTAGGGCTCGTGGTTATGTACCTCAGAAGATTAATAATCAAAGTTGCCTTAAGGGAAAAGTTTTTTGAAAATGATTCCCTATTTCTCTAACTCTGTCTTATAAACAGGTAGTAAAGACAGACTGGTCCTTCATGTAATGTAGCTGCACCTTACTCCAGCCCTTGTATATATATCACGTTTACACTAATTTATAGGTTTTATGACTGATGTGTTATTTACTGAATAAAGAAGGCGAAATGAGCAGATGGATTGGAAGCTAAATCCCCAGGTGAGGCCTGGAGTTGCTGTTCTGGGTGTCTCTGACTCACAGCGTCAGGAGGACTTGATGAACACTAGAAGCAGTTTACCATTCGATCTGCTACACCGTTACCACCCAGGAGAGCTCTCCACACCTCTCCTGTCTTTATTTGTTATCACAGCCTTCACTGGACTAATTACACGGGCCTAAACTTTGGTCTTGAGCCATATTTCTTCCCCAAGGGTGGAAGGACAAGCACCACTTACACCCGCCACGACTCCCCGTCTCCCAACCCACGCCAAAACACGTGTCGTCCGAAAGGTTTCTGGGAATTTGATGTCGTGAGGTGGCAGGTAGTGTGCTTTGTTTAGCCACAAGTCACCATAGCATACACCTTTCTTCACCCCACCCACCCCTCCCAAGATGCTGCTTGTCATCACTGACCCTGAAGTTCATTATGTAAACAGAAATTTGCCCCAATTAGAGGAGGAAAGATTGTCTCGGGAATAGAAAGGGAGGAGCTGTTTGGAGACAGGTGTCCTTTCGTGCCTTGTGCCAGTTTTCAGTATTTGACCTCATGCAGCTATTTTTATTGAGATGCATGAATAATAATAGATATTTAAGAAATAAGGTAAGAGCAAATATTCAGCATTCATCAGTACTTACATGGATGGACCTCCATGAGTAATAGACAAAATAGATATCATGGACAGTGGTTGTGGTTACAGTACTTAGAGGATGAATTTGCCTTTCATCATCAAGTACACAAATGCATTGATTACAGAAGGGTGGGGCTGTGGCGTGAGTGCGAGAACAGATGTGCTGTGGACCCCCTCCAGAGACCACCCAACCACCCCTGGGCTCTCAGAGGGAAAGAGGGACAGGGGTATTTGGCGGAGGTAGAGAGGGGAAGAGCTTAGCTCATTAGAGAGAGTTTGCATCTGCTAACTCATCTTCCCCTTGGGAGGCATCTAATCGTTGCACAGGGACCAGCAGCCAGTTAGAAGAGAGGTGGAGAAAGCAGGATGTAGTTAGCATCCTTCCCTCCTTGTCTGCTGCAGAGCATTCACCTGACTGTAAGTGGCATAATAACAGAAATAATAAATCCTCACAGCATAACCACATGATCTTCTCGCTGTAGGAGTCAAGGGTTCGGGTGTTTCCTTTAAACGAATGTTTAGCATGTATTGTCTTACAGCACTGGTAGAGTGTGTCAGTATTTGACACCCCTTAGACCCAGTCATGTTCCTACACAGCAGATCAGATTATGGGTTTGTGCTGCTCTGTTTTGACTGATTGTCTCCAGCATGAGAGACTCTGATTGCCAATGCAGTCTGCAGAAACTGTGCTTTGCTATGAAAAATAAGAAACCATCTAATCATAGGCTTTCTTGCTGCTTTTCACACAATTTCATTGTTTTGACAAGTTATGATAGCTATCTTGTGAGTGCTAATTAGCTAGTATTAATGAACACAAACAAGGAAATCTGAAAGAAATGACTTTAGTTTAACATCGGATGTGACCATTTGCATGTTTAGTACACTAAGCTTAAATGAAGAAACAGGAGTGGAAGCTTTGAATTGCTGTAATCAAATCTTGATCCACGCTTCATGTACGCTTGCCTGTTAAAACGATTGTTTATGAAATCGATCACATCACAAAGAAACACTAAAGTGGAAATCTGCAATTTTGCCAACTATTCTCACGTCCACGTATGTTCTGTGCCCGTCTCCTTATGCGGGTTTTCAAGCACCACTACATGAATTTAACTTGACTCACATGTTTGTAAGAAAAATATTTCCACAAAGTTTCTCTTTTCAAGGAATGGAGGCAACTCAAATAATAATGCAAAACATGTTTAATAATCATGTTTTGCATTATAAGGAATGTATCAGTCAAACTAAATCTGCATACTTACCCGACCATTATTTGTTGGAACGAAGATTCCCCTAAGATACTGTTTTCACTCTTTAACTCTTCTTTTAGAGCACCAGATCCTCTCCCTGCTCACCTTTACTCATCTTCCTTTTGCGACTCTCTAATGTTATTATTCTCTGAGAAAATCCACAAAATACACCAAGTCCTGCAGTCTGAAGTTGCCTGTAGTTCTCCTTCTGTAATTCCTCTCCCATCACACTGTTTTTCTGTTTTCCAGCTTCCCTCTGTTACTAATATCTCAGATCTCATCTGTAAGTCAAAATCTTCTACCTGTCAGCTAGACCCCAATCCTACAGTTTGGGTCAAAGCCTGTCTACCCTCTCTGCTTCCCCTCATTTCTGCTATCATCTACTCCTCACTTACCACTGGATCTGTTCCTGTTCCCTTCAAAGTTGTGGTAATCACACTAATACTGAAAAAATCAGCCTTAGATCCCAATAATTTTGATAATTTCCGTCCTATCTCCAATTTACCATTTCTATCAAAAATTCTTGAAAAGACAGTTGCCACACAACTCCACACATACTTAACTAATAATAATCTGTATGAACAGTTCCAGTCTGGTTTTCGCCCCTCCCACAGCACTGAAACTGCGCTAATAAAAATACCCAATGATCTTCTCGTGGCAGCTGACTCTGGTTTACTCTCCATTCTTATTCTCCTCGATCTGACTGCCGTTTTTGATACTATTTCTCACTCAGTTCTCCTCAGTAGGCTAGCCTCCATCAGTCTCTCCCATACTCCACTAGCCTGGTTTAAATCATACATGTCTGATCGCACTCGGTTTATTCGACTTAAATCCTTCACTTCTCAGCCCTTTCCTCTGGTCGCAGGCGTGCCCCAGGGATCTGTCCTGGGGCCCCTTCTTTTCATTATCTACCTTCTTCCGCTTGGACACATGTTTTGTAAATACAATATTCAGTTTCACTGTTATGCTGATGACACCCAGCTTTATCTGTCCACTAAACCTGATTCTGCTCTCCCCCCGTCCTCTCTCACCCTCTGATTAGCCGAACTAAATTCATGGTTCTCTTCCAATTTTCTCAAACTCAATAGTAACAAATCTGAGCTCCTCCTGGTCGGCACTAAACAAACACGATCCAGAACTAACAGCTTTTCTATTACAATCAATAACTCGCCGGTCTCTGTTTCCCCATGTGTGAAAAGTCTGGGTGTCATCCGCGATGGTACTCTATCTTTTAACCCACACATCAGTAACGTCTCTCGGTCTGCATATTTCCAACTCCGTAACATTATTCGTCTCCGTCCTTTTCTCTCCCCACATGCCGCTGCCACTCTTGTTCATAGCCCGGTCACCTCCCGGATGGATTACTGCAACTTCTTTTTGGTCTTAGTCAAAAATCTATCCATCAGCTTCAACGTGTCCAGAACTCTGCTGCTCGTATTATCACCAGGACCCCTTCTATGCACCAATTCACCCCTGCTCTGCAGCAGCTTCACTGGCTTCCAGTTAAATACAGCATCAATTTCAAGATACTTTTGTACACATTCAAGGCTATCCATCATCTCTCGCCTTCATACCTCTCTGACCTGGTTCAGATCACCGTTCCTTCTCGGTGTCTCAGATCCTCCTCCTCTCTATCTCTTTCCGTCCCTTACCACTGCCGAGCCATCGTGGGGCGCAGGGCTTTCTGCTGCTCTGCTCCCCGTCTTTGGAGCTCCCTTCCTCCTGAGATAAGAAACATCACTTCCCTCCCTCTTTTTAAGTCCAGACTCAAAACTCACCTGTTCACATTAACCTATTCCACATAAATTTTTCCATCCTGCTACTTTAATTTATCTTATCCTTATTATTTTGTAAATTGTTATGTTTGTTGTTGTTACTGCTTGTGTACAGTGTCCTTGAGTGTTTTGAAAGGCACTTTCTTAAATAAAATGTATTATTATTATTATTATTATTATTATTATTATTATTATTATTATATGGAAGAAAATGGGCTCCTTTCAAATATTTCAGCTATTTCTCTTCTCACTTCAGTGGATCACCCCACGAGCATCCATAAAGTGGTACGATCCAGCTAAAACATTGGAGAACCAGCCTCACAGCTGGAGCAACGTCAAGGATCATTTCCATTTCCCAATGCTTAAATTGAATATTAATTTCTTAAATCAAAACCTAATTAATTTAGATACAGTTCTGATGGTGCCCTGCTACTAATACACATGCTGTTAATTAGATGTAGCCTAATGTCATTCCCCCTCCTTTAACATAATTAAAACAGAAGATCCCAACCCGTGTGAACTAATGTTGGTACAACCCAGAACAGAAGGTGGTGTGACAGTTGACAGGGAAATGTAATTTGTCACTGTAGGGTACAGAACTGGCATTTACATTGAATGAGGGGTGTTGAGTGAACATATATATCTGAACCAAGAGTCTATACTATCAGTAATGATGGTGTGGCAGCTCTTTTAGTAGAAAATACTGAGATGTGGTTAGAAACTGTGGATATTCTTGAAAGAGGAAACCTCATTTAGACAAATCATTAACTTTTTGCATCATTTTCCCAGTGTCAGTTTTCAATAGGGTTATGGCAGCTTTAAGGTTAGGGTAATCTTATGGTTCATTTTAGTACCTGCTCGGATTGCTTGGAACTACAGCTGAGCAGGTACTATGACCTCATGGAAAACCCTAAAACCATAGCGAACTGTGCCGAGTTGTTCCAAGTAGGTATTACAGTTTTTGCCCGTTGCTTGAACACATTTTGCAAAACTTCGCTCATTGTGCCAAAACTCTAAACACAAGTAAACATGACACAACACTGGGAAATATACCATTCACATCTGTGCCAAATTTAAACTCTACTCTCAAAACCTAACATTCCTTTGTCAAAATGTAACTCTGTTGACAAATTGACACATACTTGCATCATATGCAAACACTTTCCGATCAGGGGGAACACACTAGTCTACTTTATATAAAACACTGCAGTCTTTGATTTTCATTGTTTATTCAGAAGGCATATTTTCAGGAGACACATTTTCAAACAACCAAAAAAGCAAATAGGCCTACTCAATATTGTACATTGCAGCACTGTACATTGCAGTACCATGAATTCAGATAAAGCAAAAAACAAACAAACCATAATACAGTAATAGAAAAAACACTATACTGTAAACACAAAAAATCCTGACAATTGTGCATACGTGGGCTCATGGATCCTGCCGTCTGTTGGGGTCTGGCCACAGGACCTCATCGACATCGCAAGCAATGTCTTCTCCCGCTAGGCACCGGGGAAAATATCCCCTTGCATGTCGAAACCATCCATGGATTGCTGTCACCTGCATGTCGCCACAGGCCTGTTCCATTGCCTGCAGAAGAGTCATGCGGGAATGTGGTTGGCGGTCATATACACGCCATCTCCAAGCCGAAAAAAATTCCTCTATAGGGTTTAAAAATGGTGAGTAAGGGGGCAAGTATACCACTTCAAGTTGATTGTGGTTGGAGAACCAGGCCTGGACCAGAGCAGCCTGATGGAAACTGACATTATCCCATATCACCACAAACCTGGGCTGATCTGGTCTGTTCTGTACAACTATATTATGGAGAGCATCTAGAAATGTGAGTATATGTTGGCTATTGTATGGACCTAGTTTTGCATGATGATGCAGAAGCCCTCAAAGGCTTATGGCGGCACACAATGTGATATTTCCCCCGCGCTGCCCTGGGACGTGCACAATTGCCCTTTGGCCAATTACATTACGACCCCGTCGTCTTGTTTTGCACAGGTCGAATCCAGCTTCATCAATGAAAATGAATTCATGAGGCTGTGCAGCTCCATCCATGGCCAAGATTCTCTGTAAAAAAAAAAGAGAACATATTACTGTACTACAGTGCTACACATACAGAACCCTCACCCCATCACACAGGTACCTGTGTAGCTGTCAGAATGGATCCATGTGGTACTGATATGGTACATATTCAGCTGCTACTGGATTTCACCAATACTGTATTGTAAATGTAAAGGACAGTTACACTTACCCGTACATATTCAGCTCGAAGTCCTTTGACCCTGTCACTGTTCCTCTCAAATGGGACTCTGTAGAGCTGCTTCATGGTGATGCTGTGTTTTCCCAAGATGCGTCTGATGGTGGTGATGCTCACATGGTTTATGTTGTTGAACACTTGCCTGTCTGCAAGTATTGTCTTTCGTGGCTGGTGGAGACGGATGGCATTGTCTGCCCTCACTAGGTCCACAACGGCAAGTTCCTGCTGTTGTGTGAACAGGCGTTGGCGTCCTCCCCCAGAAGGTCTTCGAGTCATTCTAGAGAAATACAACCACATATTGTCATCGGTTTGCTTATTTTTCTTACAGTACTTTACTGTATATACTGTATCATCCACTGTACAACACTGTACTTCAATATAAGTAATCATGGTATGTTTCACAGAAACTAACACTTTGGCTGCAAAAGGAGCATTAGCACCCTGCAATACCCTGTACACTTGATATGGTAATGTGATATACTGTAGAACAGTGCTATAAAAACCATCTGAGTAGAGTAGAAGGTAGAGAGGTGAAGACATACCTGTTTTCTAGTCGGAATGTTCTTATTACAGATGCCACTGTGAAGCGGCTTAGATGTGGGTGGACTCTCTGCCCAGCTTCCCTCATAGTCAGGCCATGGTTGATGACATGGTCCACCAAAGTTGCTCTTATATCATCAGAAATATGGGTCCGTACTGTACTGGCAGACGTAGGTTACTGGCCTGGTAGCCTGGCTGCCCCTGAGTGGATCCGGGGCAGGCGTGGGGGCTTGGGGTTCGGGGGTGCTTCGTCTCCGTGATGGGGCTCTGGCTGGGCCTTGGGGGCATCGGTCCTCGTCGGTGTGTCGCCGGGGTTGTGGGCGGGTGGGTGCACGGGGGCTCAGCCCTGGCGCAGGGGGCCTCTGGTGCATCGGCCTAACTGGGGGGCTCTTCAACTGGCAGGGAGGTTGTTCCATCCTTGCAGAAGTCCACTCTGCAGGTGGGGGAGAGACACAGGAGAGGTGGAGAATAAACCTAACCTGGGTGTCTGTTGTCTTGTGTAGTCTGGAGATGATTGAATGTTGGGGTGGGTACAGTTTCCTCTGCGGTGGGGTAGGGTGGGCTTCCCCAGGTCCTGTGGGGCTTGGCGGTGCTGCTGTCGTAGGCCCGGTCTGGATGGGCCTGGGCTCCCTTGCCTTGGTGGGTACCAGAGGACGGGGGTGCCTACTGGGGTCAGCGGGGGAGCTGGCCCTAAGGAGGGGCATCTTGCCCCTCCCTTCTTTTCCTCCCCATCCCCGGCTGCCTCCCTCTTCCCGCTCCACCACACCCACCCACACAGGTAGGGCCTTGGGGTGCGGGTGTGTCACCAGGGTGCAGGGGAGGCATTCCCCCCCCCCTCTGTCCCCTTCTGGCCACCTGTGCCTCAATTTTATTCCACAACTTAGACATCCACATTATTCACACTCTCATAACACACACACACATATATAGGGCCTTGAGGGTGACCACGTTAACGGCGTCCAGTGGACGATCTGTGTATTCAAACCTACCTCTGGCGCCGGTGCCCACCTCTCAATTTTAAATCCATGTAGACCTTGAGGGTTCTCGGGAGGGGCGTGCTAACACCTGCTGCTCTCTGGCAGCAGCACCATGCCCTCCCTTGTTTTAAATGCACTTTAGAACAACACGCAGCAACACTACACATGAGCGGGAGGAGGGAGGTATGGGGTCTTCACACACCCCCGTTCTCTACTAGCCATCGGGGCGGGGGGCTGGGAGGAGGTGTTGGCTGTCCGATTGGCCTCCCTGCTGCTGCGGACCCTGGGGCAGTCTGCTTGCCTCCACCCTGGGGGAAAGGGTACATCTCTTGGGTCTGGGTGCCGTTTCCCCCTCTGGGGGCGAGGGTACCTGGACCCGGGGTATAGAGTATGTATGTCTATCCCTACGTCGGGTGAGTGCTGAGTGTTTGTATATGTGTGCATGAGGGTGGGAAAGCATGTTTGTGTCTGTGTGTGCCTGCTTGTCTGTGTCTATATGTCAGGTCAGGTCTTAGACTCCACCTCCCTGGGAACTCCCAGGCCCTCCAAAGTATGGAGGCCTATCTCCCCTCACCACACTCCCTGCCGGTAACTGATGCCCTCAGGGGTTGGTGCATTGGTGGTTCTTGGTGTCCGGGGCTGGGCGCTCAGGTATGCACCAGCTCACTCCCGGTGGCTACTTGGCGGGGCCTGGTGCCTGTCGCTCGGTCAGGCCTCTTCCGGGGCAAAGGGGGCCCTCGTGCCTCCGGCCTCGGGGCCTGCGACTCGGTTCACTCTGGCACAGCTGGCTGCCGGCAGAGCTGGCGGGCACGCCGGTGCAGCCCCCTCTGGCTTCTGCTCCGTGGCTACTGGGTGACCCCTCGTCTGGGGATCTCCCCAGCCCTTCCCAGGAGGGTGGCACGGATGCCCCTCCGGTGGTACTCCTTGGACTCCCACACTCTGGGGCCTCTGGATGTCTGGAGCCTGGATCTCCTCCATGCCTGCTTCATGCCCTGGGGGACGGGGCTATGGCCCTCCACACCCTCTAGCAGACCATTACATGGGGAAACCTTTTGTATACAAGCGCGCTGATCCACACAGGTGTGCACACACGGGTGTTCACTGTTCGTAGACATAAACTACACCTTTCTTAGCTGCTACTTCAAAGCACATTGTGCGATGTCTGTCCTGCGTGCTGCACAACAACATTCAATATTTAGTATTTACTGCTGTTCACACTTAGCTAGATTAACGTGATGGTGTTGTGTTTAGTATGTTGCTTTGTTTTGTTTTGTTTTGTTGGTTTTTTGCTTGTTTTCTCTTCTTTTTCTCTCAACAGGTGATCCAGGAGATTTTTTTTCTCTCTTTGTCTTTGTAAGTGCCCTTTCTCACTGTCCCTTTTCCCTTCTGTTTTTCTTTTCCTTCCTCTCTTTCTTTCTCCCTTTTCTATCCCCCAATCATGTCTGTCCCATCTGTAACAACTGAAAATAAAATAAATAATAACAACAAAGTTTGATCAAATGGACCAAT
The DNA here is from genome assembly GCF_036321145.2 of Pelmatolapia mariae. Lineage (NCBI taxonomy): Eukaryota > Metazoa > Chordata > Actinopteri > Cichliformes > Cichlidae > Pelmatolapia > Pelmatolapia mariae. Next base: position 39,209,293 of record NC_086241.1, read on the forward strand.
ACGGCAATGCCATGATGATCCATTTGGCAAAATAAATCCATTTGGTATCCTTGTTGGTCTTCAGACAACAATTCTGATGGCTAAAGATCCAAATGGGACAGACAAAAAAAAAAAAAAAAGAAAAAAAAAAAAAGAAATATGGGTCCGTGTATGGCCTCTTCGGCCGCTTCGACCTCCTCCTCCTCCTCTTCCTCTTGCTCTCCCTCCATCCATGCTTGCAAAGTTCTTGAAATGGCTAAACTGAGGGCTTTTTGTAGTTGGCTAATTGGTGTTCAGTTTTGCAAGTAAGTGCCTTCAGGTTTGTATTTGACTGGTTGCAATTACCCGATGTGTTTTGTATTTTGGATACATGTGTTTTCCAAATGGCACCCTGAAATTTCATTTTTGAACGAAGTGTCTTATGTATGAAATAGAATGTAGTATGCAGGACCATGTGTGTTGCATAAAGGAGTAAGTGTGTTGCATAATTGCAACTAGAGTGCAAAGCAGCGCTTTTGTTTAAGGTATGGGTACATGTGTTTGAGGTATGGTAACAAAAGCTTCAAGTTGTGTTACTTTAGTCTAAGCATGGGTTTATAGTGTTCAAGCAACCGGCAAAAACTGTAATAGAAAAGGGGCTTTGGTTTGCTGCTGTTCTGCAGGACACACACTCTCACCTGAATGTGCCTGCTCTCACCTGCAGGTGGATCATTGCATGTGAATCTGTGCAGGTATGTCTGGACTTTCCCCTCAGGTCTGTGTACTTTCTCCTCTTCTCTTCTCCTTGTCCAACCACAGCTGCACCTCCCGACACTGGTCCTTCAAACCTCTGAGGTTGGCAGATGACACCACCCTCATCGGGCTCATTTCGGGTGGAAATGAGCTTGCCTATAGGAGCGAGACTGACAGCCTCGTGATCGGGTGCAGTGACAACAACCTGGAGCTCCATGCTGTTAGAACAGTGGAGATTATAGTGAACTTCAGGTTAAAACCCGCGACCCTGGATCCCAACACAGTGGGGTTCTTCCACTTCCTGGGAACTTTAATCAATGCCTCCTCACCCGGATCACTGCTCAGTTAACGTGTTACAATAAAACACTTACTTATTAGGGATTTGATAAACAGTATTAGTAATCGCTCTGATCCTGACCTAAATTACTGGATCGGATATCGGGGAGAAATAGAAAATGTACCCAGATCCATTAAAAATCACAAAACGTGGCCTAACCCAGGACACGACCTCAGCACGTCGGAGCAGTATGTGTCACGTGACAGAGCGGTTGTCTTGTGTGAGACCTGTCGGCGGTCACGTCAGCGGTGTGGAGTTCTTAATGAAAAAAGCAAGACTGCCAAATGTAACTTATGCAATGAAAGTGTTTTGCTAGGTGGTAGCAGTGTTGGGAACATGATTAAACACTTACAGAAATACCACAGTAAGGAGTACACAGAATTCATCCAGGCCTCCAGTGCTAAGAAGAAAAGTGTACTGTATCATTTGGAAAACATTCAGAGGCGTGAGAAACTCCCTCCAGAAAGCAATAAAGCAAAGATGATAATGGAGAAAATTGTTGAATTTGTTGTCCTTGATGACCTTTCTGTTGTGGAAAATGTTGGTTTTCAACACTTAATGAATCATTTGGAGCCTCGCTACGTTCTGCCAAACCGGCACTTCATCTCTGAGCAACCAGAGATGTACAAGCAGGTGTGTAAGTTCATCTCTGAATGTTAGGAAAGCATTCTGACTTTAAGCTTACAAGTTTGGGATGCTTCGCGCACAATGAGGGACACAACACAGTGTATGTGATGCTGTGGCAGTTGGCAGAAAAATAGTGGGTCACTTCAAGCACTCACCACAGTCATATTCACGTTTGGAGGGCATGCAAATGGAGCTGAAAGTGTCACCCAAGCGTCTGATACAGGACGCTGTAGATCCTGTTCCTCAGTTTGCCACAACAAGTGCAAACTTACCTCAGTGAGTCAAACATTCAGCCCTCAGACAGTCGTATCATGCCGTCCTTATTATTTACTCAGGATTAAAAACTTGGCACACAGGACTCAGTAAAAGCACTTTGTACATCATATCCTATCTATATTTCCACTCCCCCCACTCATAATTTTACATATTTCTTATTTTCTAATTGTGTGCTATATCTGTGGGTAGTTATATTACTTTTGTGTGAATTTATTTTTTATATTTTACATCTACATAGATTTGTATATGTGATACATATTGTAGATTATATTGTAGGTTTTCTTGCACGATAAAACCACAACAGAGTCCTTGTTAGTATACAAACTTGAAAATAAAAGTGATTCTGATTCTGAGTGTGTGGCAGAGGTGTGGTCTGCAGCGTGGCTGCAGGGGAGGGGTGGTGCAGCAGGCTCAAGGGGCAGCACCAGGTAGGCCTGCAGGTCAGCTGAAGCCCCTCCATTAATCATGCTCTTGCTTTTTCAGTGAGCTGGGACCTGGAGGGAGCAGTGGGAGATAGCTGGAAAGCTGACAGTTTGGGGACCAAAAATGACGGAACTGAAAATTATTTTGCAAATAAAAAGAAAAGCTAATCACAAGCACGCCGAGTGTCTTAGGTTCTTACTGGGGTTCACAGAGTGATGCAGGACTCTTTAATGTGAGGAGAAGTATTTTCAACTCAGGTTTGGATTTAACAGGGAAGCAATGAAGAAAAGCTAGCATGAGAGAAAACCATTTCTAGTCCCTGTTAGTACTCTTGGTATGACATTTTATATGTAGAATATGGAAGAATATATCTATAGATAATGTACAGATATTCAGGCCCTGATCGATGGTTGGCAGATTTGCAGGTTTAGATATTCCTCATTTTCAATAATTTCCATTTTGCTTGAATCCAGTCAAAAATCTGGATCAAATTCAGACAATATAGGCAGTGCAGCCTGCCTGTTTTGGAATATTATTTGTGGTTGGAACAACTTAATTGATCATTCTCAACTATAACAAATAGTTTTTAATTGGCAATGCATGTATTTGTGATATACTGCCGCTCTAGCGGAAATGTGTGCCAGCAAAATGGGATATTATTTTCACAACCAATTAAAAGATGAAGACCTCAATTATAAAAATCCTACTGTCTGTATCCAAGCAAAGCCACACAAATATTAGTTATTAATTGATATCTGTTCAGCATTACACTAATATGTACAGAAAGTAAAACAAAGCATATAGTTGTAAACCATAACAATATTTTCTGGTTATATTCCAAGACTTCTGTAGGGAAAATACTGATCTGGTGTTGCAATTGTTACAGTGTAACAATGTGCCATTAACACATAAACACACACACACAGCAGAAAATTATCTTAAAAATAATAATATAATATAATATATAATATAACTAGAGAAAAGGGTAATATTTAATTACTTGACATAAATGAATGATTGTGAAACAGTCATTCGCCCTCCAAGCCCCAACCCTCACCTTTTTAAACCCTACTAGTATCACAACATTATTTAAAAAGTAAATTTAAGAAGAATCACCCATTAACAAGGAGCACCAATAACCCCAGAGCCTGGCAACATTTTATAATAAGTGAAAACTATTAGGACTTAACAACATATTAGTTGGTGCTTAATTTATTCAGAATTGCTCGTCCTTAAAATGGTTTATTTTTGCTTAATGAGCTAGTATTTTTGATTTTTAATGACATAATTTGTATACTTCCTAAAAATTGCATTATTGCATTAAATTGCATTAAAAATTGCATGTAGAAACAAGTTATTTAGGGGCTGTTTAGGTACACTGTATCATTAGAAAGTCTTTGTAAATGATTAACAAAGTATTTGATTCATATTTATAAATATACAGATTATGTAATAATCTCCTTTTTACATTTTCGATGGATGTTTTATAATTATTTTATAATTCATGCCATGGTTAATTCATAGCGGTTAACTGGACCAACCTCTTGCACCACCTGGTATGGTCTTTGCCATTTGGGAGCCAGCTTGGCAGTGAAAAACTTTGTTGCCTTGGAGAGGGGATGAGCTCATACCCAAACTCTATCTTGTTCAGTTTTCTTAACAGTTTTTTGAGACAAGGTCACACAGATCTTCCAGCTGTGAGATCTTGGCATTTGCCAGGGAGTCTGGTGTAACATCCTGAAGTTGTAACAGCAGATCCAAGGGGCCTCTTAGAGGGTGTTGAAGGTTCAACTCTGCAGAGGAAACCCCGGTGGATTTCTGGACATCTGATTTAGAGCAACCTGGAACCCTGGAATATATTCCTAACGCTGTTTATGTCTGGTTCCAACGTCGGAGGCGTTTATGGTTTTTAAAGTACGATTGACTCTTTCTGTGAGGTTGGTCTGAGAATGACACACAGACGTTAATTTGTGGCCCACGTTCCAGGTTTGGGACGGTCTGGAAGACTGAGGAAACAAACTGAGTTCCACGCTTGGACAGAATGTAATCAGGCAGGCCCAGTGAGTCATATCTCTCTCACCAGAATCTGCTGTGGCTTTTCTTAGAAGGAACAATTCCACCCACTGTGAGAAATAGTCAACACAGACCAGCAGATATACATTTTGGTTGATGTTCCTAGGGAATGGACCCATCACATCCACTCCTATCATTTCCCATAGCTGTTGGGCTACAGTTTGTTGTAGCCTGCCTGTCAGTTTCAGGTCTATACATTTGGATAACATGACAGTTCTTCACATGTTCCTGAACATCCCTGCTTAGTTTTGGCCAATAGTTCTGCAGTTGTCTGTATGTTTTGTGTCTTCCCAGATGCCAAGAGAGGGGATGATGGTGGAAATATTCCAATAACTACAGTTGGTATGGGGTCTTGTAAGGTAGTTTGACAACACGGTAAATTAGGTCCTCCATGATTTTGAATGATGTAGTAGGACTGATCTTGTGTTCTCCTGTTTCTATGATTTTTGGCACAGGGTCTGGCATTCTGTGTCTTTCTGCTGTGCCTCTCATACTGCCTCAATCATGATAGGTAGGTCTTTGGAGGGCATATATGGGTGTGCACCTTCTGGCAAGGATTCTTGAACATCTGTTGGGAGAGAGATTTAGGCAGAGTTTTTTATTTGACATTCCTATATTTATAATGAGTGTGAAATCTTGAAGCCGAAGTGCCCACTGGATGAGTCGGGTGCTAGGTTTGGTGGTTGCTAACACCCACAAGAGAGAGGCATGATCGGTTACCACTGTAAATAAGTGACCTTCAAGTGAGTCAACTGAGTCAATCCTGCACTTTTCCACAACTCACACCACAGTCAAACATTCCAACTCTGTGACTGGATAATTCCTTTCCATTGGATTCAGGCTACAGCTGGCAAAGGCCAAGACTTCCCCATCCCCAAGGTCTCTTCTCTGCACTAGGATGGCCCCAAGCCACCTTCCCTGGCATCTGTATACACCACAAATGGTGCATTGAAGTCTGGGTGACCCAACACCAGTGACTTGGTGAGTCAGTCCTTGAGGGATAATGACCTCAATGACATCATCCCGTAACATGTCCTTAATGAGCTCCTTCATCAGTCAGGGCAACCCAATAAGTTTCTGTCAGATGGATATCAGATTGGTTAGGTATTTGTCATGCTTGAGTAATCATGTATGTATCAACTTTTGAAGTGCCAACATCCGAATTACTGAGCAAAAAATTTTCTAACTTTGGCTTTCTATATTCCTAAAGATGACATGCCTGAATGACCCTCTGAACTAAGTCCAAATCTTCACTTGCAGGTATTTTAAGGGGGAAGTGTAGTGGTGCAAGGAGCTTCTGCCAAGAAGAAAGCAATCGTATCAGCCAACAGGAAACAATATTTTATCTGGTCAAACCCAAGGGCTTTCTAGGTTGTTCATCAGCCAAATATAAAGGTTTTCCATTCCATGGTATTAGTTTGTCACCCAGAGTCTTAGTAGTGTTCCACACAGGTTCACTGGGTAGAGCACATGTTGAACCAGTATCCACTACAGCTTTTCCAGTTCTAGTTTTCTAAGTCCTAAGTGTCTAACAGTTACAGAGTTGTGGAACATCTATCCTTGGACCAAAGAATGAGATGTCCAAATGTGAGGGACATATGGTCGGTGGATCACTGAGAATTGGAAGAACTGGGAGGTTTAGCTTTCTTAGACTCATTATGAATGGGACACAAATATGGAGCCAGCTGCTGAGTTTACCTTCTCTTTGTTTTTATGTCTGACAACTTGTTTTTTTTCTAAGACCATATTAGCCTGGTTTATTTGATCGTTTTCCAGCTGTTGTCCCAACCTAACCAGCTCATTCACTGGTGTTACTATGCCAGGAAGGTGACTTGCCATACCAGGATTAATGCTTTTCAGAAGCATTTGAGTATTGACGGTTCATCAATATCTGGTCTCCATGTTAGGCATAATGAATGGTACATATAAGGAAATGTGGAATGCCTTTTTCCTCACTCTTTCCACCAGTTCTTCCTCATAGTCCTCAGACAAGAAGGCAGCACAGAATGTTTTCCTTAAAGTCTGACCAAGTTTGTATATTTCTTCACACCACATCCACCAGTCTCATGCAGCACCAGGTAAGACAAGCGCAAAGTTGCCATTATTTCTTCATTAGACAGAGGATGCAAAGCCAGGAAATGTCTAGGAATAAAAGGGGTTCCAATTCATCCTAAAGACATCAAGATATTGAAAACTGTAGCTTAACAGGTTCACAGGTTAACATTTGCCAGTTGGCTGTCCTCTGCTAACCAGTAGGACTATGGAATCCATGGGAACTCCACCAAAAGACCGCCCTCAATGTCATAGTTGACTGTAGATGTCCTCTCTATTTCCCAGAGCGTCTTTGGTTGGAGCAGCCAGATCAGGGGCACATGTCAGCACGGACATATTAAGGGTTTGTTTTAGGGTTTGTTTTATTGTCAGCATTTCATGAGTCATTTTGCAAACATTACTTTATGGATCATCAAGTGTGTGTTGGACTGGTGATAAGCGTCCCTTGATGTTCTTTAGCACCTCTGTATCTGCTCTCCAGTCCACTTCAGTCTCCAGTTGAGATTCCCAGGAAACTGATTCCTGATGTATGTAATTTGTTCATCCAAAGCCTGCTGTAAACCTTGTTGAAAGGTTGTAGTGGCATCTTCTAATAAAGTTCTTACCATAGTTTAATTTTGTGTTTTATTTGTTCATCCAACGGCATTTGAATGTTTTCTTCCAAAGACTTACTGAGTACCTCTGCTCCACCATTGTCCTCTGATGAAGGGTATCAAAGACTCCATTATGTGAAAGGCGTGGGGAGGAGCACAGTGGAATGACTGGTTGACCCAGGTCAGCGTCCATAGACAAATCCATGTTCAGAAGATAATAATCTGTTCCATTTTGACACCTTTGTTGTCGCTCTTCTGATGCTGATGTTGTCCATATGCAAAGTTTGCAGCTTGGATTAGTACTGTTTGTGCATTATTTGTCTATTAAGCCTGTATATTGAATTTATCTTCCAATGCATTGGTTTTTTTGCTTGTTTTTCAGTTTTCAGGTGGGCTCCTTTTGTTCCAAGTTTAAGTTTTTTTATGTTTCTTTAGTTTTTTCTCAGTGTGAGTTCTTTAAAAGTTGGGCACCATTTATTTATGTAATGGTTTGACCTATATTTAGGAATCAGGTTAGACACTCAGATCAACCCCTACAAAGGATTCGTGCACAACATACCCCTGGGTTTTTCAACAGATCATTAAAAAACATTCAGTCAGACCATAAAAACAACTCAACACACAAATTGTTCGTAAGGGAAACAATATATGAACAACCACATCTTAAAACAGAAGTTTACAATCCTGGCTAGCTCAGTTCCAGTTAACTTAGTTTATTTATGAAGGAAAAGGAAAGAAATCCACGCTGCATTTTGAGGCAGACATGTCAGAAACATCAGGGGGCTGAAGCTGGTCACAGTGATCAACCACAACTCACAATCGTCCCCAGCAGCTTTATCAGTAGGAAATCTTCAGACCGTCCCAGAAGACTGAAAAACTAGCATGTTAAGAAAAGTGTAATCAGAGACTTTGCTTTGTGTGATCTTGTTTATGTAATCTGCATAAGCCTCATGTGAAGTTTTACATAATTACAGTTACGACTATAGTTCTATTGCCCGGTAAAGAGTTCTATATGTAAAACATATTAAACCAGTGAACACCAGCTGTGTTACCACAGACTGAGATACCAGCTAATACTGGAGCTGATATTGTAGGCAGGTTGTGAATGTTAGTTGGCTACTGGGCACACCAGGTGAGCTTCCCATCTCTCAGATAAAAATGTCTCAGTACCTCAACTTCAGCTAACCTTCTGTTCAGTACAGTCAAAACGATTCATATTTAGCATTAATGGAATGATTTCTTTAGTCAGAGCTGTGAATTCATTCACACGCATGGATTAGCTACCAGTGATGGGAATAACGGCGTTACAAGTAACGGCGTTACTACCCAGCCAACATTTATATGTGGGGCCCATATGGTTTGGAAATGGGCTGAAAAATGGGCCCCATATAGGATTGTCCGCGGGTTCCATAATGGCCCCATATTAAATGCCCATCTTGGTGTTATACTGGTAAAATCTGGGAACTAAATGGGCCCCAACTGGGCAAAGTACACAGAAACCCACCTGGGCCCCATCTTTCAAGTTTTTTGTGGGTACCATGTGGGCACCACAAAGGCTAAAAAGTGGGTTTTAAGTGGGATTGTCCGCGGGTTCCATAATGGCCCCATTTTAAATGCCCATCTCGGTGTTATATTGGTAAAATCTGGGAACTAAATGGGCCCCAACTAGGCAAAGTACACAGAAACCCACCCGGGCCCCATCTTTCAAGTTTTTTGTGGGTACCATGTGGTTACCACATAGGTTAAAAAGTGGGTTTTAAGTGGGATTGTCCGCGGGTTCCATAATGGCCCCATTTTAAATGCCCATCTCGGTGTTATATTGGTAAAATCTGGGAACTAAATGGGCCCCAACTAGGCAAAGTACACAGAAACCCACCCGGGCCCCATCTTTCAAGTTCTTAGTGGGTACAACATGAGGAAAACATGAGCTAAAAAGTTGGAATGGCATTATCAGTGGGTTCTGTAGTTGCATCTTACTTCTAGTTTGAATTGGCTAATTTCTGGCACTGAGTGGGCCCCATGTAGTAAAACACTCACAAAATCAATTTTTTAGATGGCTAATACGGGTTCTGTGACACAAAGACACCAAATATATTAAAGCTGACCACAAACAAAAACTAGTTTGTAAATAAAACCATTTCAAAAATCACGAGGGTACACAAAACAACATTTTTCACATTTATTTTGTCCAACAACTGTGATTTTACGTAACTGTATTCCAAAGTGCGTAAACTTTTAAAAAACTAGAAATGTCAAACTACATCAAAATTCCTTAGATATTCGGAACTGTTGCAACAGTGAGAAAAAGTCAGATGGAAAACTCAAAAGCTTATCTTGAATCAGCAGGGTTTCTTTTTTTGTTTTTTTACAGAGCCGTAAGTCTATTTTGTACCCTTGCAGCCCTCGGTCCTCCTCTGTCTTTAGCTCCAGTGAACCACTTGGAGAGAGACTTCTCTGCTTCTTGCAAGTTGACTTTTGATGTTAAATAATTCTTCAGTGCCTCTGCAAATGAAGAAGAAAAATGGGCAAGCCAAAGTAAAGTTAATCTTAGCTTACTTAATTTGGTGATGATTTGCAAAGAACAATGTTTATTTCACTTTATTGCCTCAAAAAATATATATAAATTGCATGATAACCAATCTCAGTTACACTTTCAAACACTTTATTAAAAAAGTTTAGTTTTCTAAAGTTCAAATGTCTCAAGTGAAACTAACTTACCATACACAACATTAAAAATACGTAAATCTCTGAACTTTTTTTTCCCATGTCGGCCAAGCATTTTGTACTCCACAGCCAGCTCAGGTCATATGAGGAATTTCATCATCCTTCTTGTGGCATCGTCTACACTTGTTCCCCCTGTATCTGCTACCATGGCAACCTGAGGGGAACATACAAAAAGGACAGATTAGATAATGGCATCTGGTTAGGATGCCTCCCTGGTGAGGTGTTTTGGGCATGTCCCACCAGGAAGAGACCCAGAACACCCAGGACATGCTGGAGGGACAATGTTTTTCGGCTGGCCTGGGACTGCCTTGGGCCAAGTGCCTGGAGAGAGCGAAGTCTGGGCCTCTCTACTTAGTACCGGATTGGGTTGAGGGGCAGCAGCCTAAGCTTAAGATAATGGACCGGAATGGAGGATAAATGGACGCTTTACATATTACTTAATGTTTACTGTGTGGTGATAAAAAAAATATGGTAGTAAACACAAGCTAAACTAAAAAAATTAATTGCGGTTCCTTAACCCTTTATCCCCAATAATGTTACGCAGGATAACCGGAATTATATATTGTTTTAGCTGTAAAAGTGTCATAAAATCAGCTGTGACTGTGTGTGCTTTTGTCCCTTTTTTCAGTATTACTACTACTTTACACATCTGGTAGGTTTTTTCCTCTACTGTATACTATATGAATGTAATCAAGGATTAATAACAGAAAAAAAAGAAATTGAAATTTTGCCATTTTTACTGAAGGCAATCAAAATGTACATGAATAAAATATTTAAATTAGTCAATTCAAATTAATAACTCTAAAACACTGAACAAAATCAAGTATTTGACCCTGTGGTTTATTTTTGGACATCTCTTTTCTTCTAAAAGTCCAGGCGTGTTGGGCCCCTGGTAGAGCTCAGGTTTGACCAGACAGGTTTGGAAAAACCTGTCACTGGCGACTTTTTGGGGGCTGAGGGTTAAAATAAATAGGAATTGGCCAAAATTTGTATAAACTATCATAGCAGAACAAAAGTAAAAAAAAACTTTATCTGTTATCAGAATCAAATATTTGATTAGAATAAAAAATTTAACTTTCTGGAAGATTTCTCGTTACATCTGTCATAAAAGTAACAACATCTCAGAAAAGAAACATGATAGCAACAAAAAAATATGATAGCAGTGTGATGTGATGGTCCCTGGCCAGATTTATACACATATTATAAGCCCTGTGACACAAAAACCACTGAACTCTGACACGCACAGACTGTTTTCGTTCTTGGTAATGAAGAAAAATGCTGGTCTGGTATGTAAAAGGGAATTTATTCTTCCAGGACCTGAAGCTCCGTAATGCAGCCCTCCAACAGCCAAACCTATCTGTTGTCTGATTGTCTTGATGCATGCTCAATCATCCAGGTAAGAAAAATCTCCAAAAGTTGATTCTGTTCATCTGGACGTAGTGCTTTCAGCATTTTCTCCCACTGAAAACGCTACGTCCAGATGAACAGAATCAACTTCTGGAGATGTTCTCTGATTGGATTGTTTAATTGGTGATTGACATGAAATTGACCAATCAGCTGAAAGGAAGAAAAATAGGGTCAAAATTTGGATGTGTAAGTATAAATCCACACACAGCCAGGAAAGCCGAGCGCAGAGTTGTTTGTAGCACCAATTCAGCCAGAGTGGAGCCAGATGGATTTTCCATCCATCCACACTGTAAAGTCTATAGACCAGCAAGTGATAAATTAACAGTGTTGTTGGTATTTTCTAAAACAGTTGTATGCAATAGGAATTGCTGTTTATAGTCCTCCTGTATATCTGCATGTTGCCTCCCAATTAAAACCTGTGATAATGGAGATTCAAATTCATGTCATACCTATACCAACAGTTATCAAGTATCTGGATCGACCTTTACTGATGTGCTTGAAGGAAAATTGTTATTTCCATGCATTTTCCTGTTCTGCCTTCAATTTTGAGGACTTCCCCCCACATTTCTAGTTGTGACAGTGCACTACAACAAAAAAATCTGCTGTGATTTACATTTGTTGAATGAGCAATTTTGTAAAATAGTCTATTTTTGTATGCACAGTTTACAAATCTGTCCTGTACAGCATGGACTGATTGCATGCTAAAAAGTTGTTGCTTAAAAATAAAACAATAAATTTTTAATTAATAACATCAGCAGAAAGCCTTGTTATTAATTAGATGTACAATTTCTATAGAATACGAAACAACTCAGTTCATTTTTGATCATATCAATACCAGCATATTACACAACTAGTGATGGGATTTCCAGCTCTTTTAGAGAACCGGCTCTTTCGGCTCGGCTCACTAAAAAGAGCCGGCTCTTTGGGCTCCCAACCGGCTCTTCAGGTTGTTTTGTTGCTTTAATTAATTTATTATTAACAACAATATAAAATTATGCACAAAAGGAATTACTAATCTAAAAAAAGAAACGTGGTTGTATTTATATATGTTTATATATAAATATATACGGTGGCCCCTAGAGACAAAACACGTACAAACCCTAAAACACATTTCTAGCGTTAACTGAACTTCCAAAACAGAGCTACCTAGATCACTTAAATTACACAATTGAAAGCATATGTGTATTGATTGTGTATTTATACACAAGCACTCATATATATTCAAATAATTCCAAAAACTGTTCATTTACCTGTTACTACCACACACCAAATCCGGTCGTTGGTACTTCCTGGCTTGTGTAGCCACTAGGTAACAAAAGCTCAACACTGTGCCTAGCATCCTGGAGCACTTCTGTTGTGTTTTGTAAGTGCTTCGGAGTTTGTACGTGCTATGGAGTTTTTACGTGTTTTGGAATTTTTTTACATGTTTTGGGGTTTGTACGTGCTTTGTCTCTAGCGGGCACCGTAAATATACTTTTATTTATTCTCTCCACATAAAATGTAATAAATAAATCATATAATACAAAAAACAACTATTTACATTTCAACTTTTAACTATTCAAATTTTCAGCTTTTTCCTTTTAAACAAATTTAAAGTGAAACAACACAAAACACTGCAAACCACAACACAAATATAAATTAAAATATGAAAACAAAAAGAAGATGCACATTCTCTGTCATATGGGCCTGCATGAATAAACTTTCTGAATCCTTTATCATCCGCAATTGAAAGTAGTTGTGGATGATTACTATACCTTTCTAATGTGACGTTGTTGTCCCTGGCTCTCTTTCTCTCCCTCCTGCTCTGTTACTGTGCTACTGCGAGTGTAACTACCGCCCCTCCCCCCTCTTCCCAGCACAAGGCTCGCGTGCGGAGTGAAGTGGAAAAAAGTGCAAGAGAGAGGGTGAGAGAAAGAAAAAAAAAACCACGCTCACGTCGTTCACTTCAAAGAGTCGGCTCTAAGAGCCGTTTCGTTTCGACCAACACATCACCAACAACTATGATGAAAAACGCTCATCTGCTTCCATCACGATCAGCTGATTAACATTGAACTGCTGCAGTCAACACCATCAAACTAACTTAGTGTTTAATGATATGTTATTTAATGCTTTTATTTTTAAATCTTTACCAGAGCTTGAAGACTGTAGATGTTCACACCTGGTGTTAGAAAACCGAGCTCACAGCAGTATTTTTTTTTTATAACAGGAAATTTAAATTTTTATTGGTTACCGTGTTTATTACCACTTTTATCAGTAATGTACTTCCTATAAAATATAGATTTGATAAGTTACCGGTTTATTGAAATCAGCTAGTGAACACATCGATCACTTTATTGAACTACACGCCTTGCACTCTTGTGAGCTCTGGTTACTAGCAGCAGGTGTGAATATTTGTAGTCCAAAACGCAGATAAAGATTAGAATAACAAGGCAATGTAAAATCAGTTTAATGCAGTTTGCAGTAGCAGCTCAGATGGAAATCAGCCAATTGTGAGGAGAGCAGAGGACCAAAACTGTCAGAGTTGTGGGACAAGTGAAAAGAACACTGTTGGCATTATTGTTAGCATAAAAGATGGAAATTTAAATAAATGTTAAATTTTAAAATTGATCATTGCCTCCTGTGCCTAAATATGTATGTGTGTATATATATATATATATATATATATATATATATAGATATATATATACTGAATACCAGTAAAAAAAATGAAGTAATGCACTCCTTTCAAGGATGCCCCAAAGACCATCACTTTTCAAAAATAATAATAATAATAATAAGTAATACAAATAATATGAAAGTTACTTACATGTTAAAGATGGTGCTTGTGATCTTGAAGAATCTAAACGTGATAAGGAAATGAAAGAAAGTGCATGAGAAAAAAAAATACAAACATTTTCGTTTTTTCCCAGGATAATTCAATATAAAAGATTCTCTTACTAATGCACAAAATGAACAGCGTAATTAAAAGTTTGAAAGGCACTTCATGTGTTTATATGGTAAACTGACTAATTCAAGCAGCAAACACTAGCAGTGCAAAAATGTATCTAACTAGCTGACAGACTTTAAAGTCACAGGAAGATATATCAAAATGGTGACTTATGCCAGAACAAATATCTTGACAGACATAATTCCTAAATTCCTTTAAGTAAAAAATTGGTGACATAGTAATAAGTGGTCCCTAGTGGTTTTCAAATTATTACATGGCTTATTAATTTTTTATAAAATTATTAAGAAGCCAGACGACTTCAAAACATTTACAAATTACTATAAAGCACTATCCAAACTTCAAAACAAGTGGCAAAATCTCCAAATTAAAAGTACTCGCAAACTATAAAAATTTGATTATACTTAAAAATATGCAAAAACTAATTTAGTGGAATTTTTACCTGCTCAAGAATACATTAAACATGCACTATTTAATTGAAAAGAACAAAATTTGTGTACTTTTAGAAAGAATTATTAAATATTTGGGGATACTAGCCATAAAGAGGGTCTCGTACATTTACGGGCATCTAATTTCCTGGATTTAATGGTTTAAAAGTTTAATAGGTCTTTGAACTTGATAATAAAATGGAGTCCATTATTAGCAAAAAGAATAAAAAAAAGAGCAAAAAAATGCTTAATATATAATAATTGTTTTAAACTTAAGCTTTGTAAGTGTAGCAGATTTCATTATGTCTGTAATTTTTCATTTAGCCCCACAATAGTAAAAGCCATAAATGGGAGTTAGATTTATTACTAGTATTTTTACACAGCATTCAGCTATAGTAACATGTTCTGCATTTTCCTACTTCACCATCTGATCTGAACAGCTGCACTCTCTTAATTAATTAATAACCTAACATTTCTCAGTAACCATATTACGTGACGTGGTATGACTAGCTCATGTTCAAACATTTAAGATACTGTTCAGCCATTTTGTTTACTGGGTAGTGCATAATGGCCGAGTTAGCTGAGCGGGAATCCACTAAAGCCAAAAAAAATATATATTTTTTTTTAATTAATTACAAAAACCTTATAGGAAAACCTAAGAAACAGTTGCAGAAGCACAGAAAAAAAACTGCCATGTACGTTATAATATGTAAATTCAAAAACTGTATAGAGAGAATGGCGCAATGAAAACAGAATAAGATAAGATGAATTTTTTCGAGTAGAATATAGGCAGTAAGAGTTTTGTAATTAACTTTAAATTATGTTTGCCAAAGACAATGCAGTAAATTAACCCAGTTCTACCTGCTAGCTAAAGATGTTATGCTTCTCCCCCTATTACCGTTTAGGACGACTATAGAAAGTTACTAAAATAACCATTGATGAAAACTTAGAAAACTTTAAGTATTTACCTTTGTCATAGTTTTCGATTCTTTGGTATCCTTTTGTCCTCCACGTTCTCAAACACCAGGGAGAGAAAAGGCGCAACTGACGAAAGACCGCGAAGACTAGACGCTAGGCGGTGCAATCTGCTCCTCCCTCTTTTTAAACGAGCCAATAGGAGCTGCTCACATTAAAAACAACTTTATTTAAAAAGTCATTTTACACCTGATACAAAAATTTTAAAAGTCAAACAATGCACAAGTTTAAAAGAACAATTTTATTTATTTAAGCATAGGGATGGTTAATATGTTTAAAAAAATTAATACATAATATTTATCAAATAATTGTCACCCAAATCAACATCATAATAAAAATATAATTAATAAAATATATAATAATGATAAGAAGAATAATAACAGTTTACCTAAAAGCTCTTCTAACATTAGACTGCTTTTGAAAAGTTTCAATAGTGTCAATACACCATAAGGACAAGGGAGTTTCACAGTTCAAGTGTGACTGCTTTAAAGACCCCATTCCCTCTCCTTTCCACTAGTTCAAAGAAAATATAAATTATTTCTGGTTATATAATTTGAGGTCACAAGTTTGAAGAGTAACATTTTAACAGATCGGTAATATACTTCAGGAGCTTTACTGGATCTGATTAACCAAAACTTCCAACTTCCATGTAGCTAACTGTCTTTTCTCTAATACAGTAGAGTGTCTCTGAGCTACTAAAAATCCTCAATTGCATGTTTGCTCAAGTAAATAGTCTTAATTGTTTGAACAACCAGTAATCCTTAATTTGCAAATGCCAAATCTGGATTTTGTCTGTGTAATTCACTTTTATCTTAGGTTTTTTATTTGTATTTTTTGCTTTTCTTTTTTTCTACTCTTGTGTCCGTTTTAATCACTTATTATTGCTGCTGTGACAAGTGAATTTACCTAAGAAGAATCATGAAGTCCTTATTTTATCTTATCTGAGCCTCACCATGCAGAGCGCTGAAAGTTCAAATTAAGTACTTAAAATGAAATCTAAAATTAAAAAGTAACCAGTTTCAAACCAGTTATTTGGAATAGTGTGCAGAGTGTTTTGAGTAACATTGAATGTTCAAAAACATCAAAGTTCCTATAGTCTCACTTGACAGCTGGGCTGTAGTGTCTGATAACACATAACATCTTGAGGTCTCAACGTGGACTTTAAGTACATTCGCTAGCCAAGGCTAAATACTGAGAGGGTCAAAAATGAAGGGTAAAGAACATCTGACTGTACGTAAGGATAGCAAAAGTGATAGACTGAGGTTGTGCCAAATATGTTAAAGTTAGGGTGATTCGTTAGAGAATGGTACCCCATGGGTGCCGTCTGCACGTTATAAAAGAGAGTTATGTTCATACTTTCTTTTGAGATTCTTTTTACAATTTGACTTTCAGAACTCCCTGGGTTGCGTGCAATCTGTGATGGGCTTGTTTGGAATAAATCCTCCTTCATTCAAATAACACTTTCTCAGGCTCTTCACAGAAGAAGAATCCTCACATAAGCATGTGCTACCATTTTGAACCAATATACACATTTACCATCACTGACCCAACTAGGACCTACATTGGATGCCCACCCATATGGATTTAATGTTAGAAACCCATGTGGGTCCCATATATACTAAACAATCTTGAGCCCATGTAAAATATATGCCCATATTAACTTAACATAACCCATTTGGGGCCCACATAGACATGTTTTCAGGGTCTGACTTGCATTTGCCCACGTGTGACACATATAGTTTGACCAGGTGGGCCCCACCTATGTCATCAGTACCAAAAAATATATACTGATTACCTCACTTTGCCCCACAAGGGGCACACAGCAAATGCTTTTCTTTAAATGACTGTGTTTGCCCATGTCTAACCCAGGTGAAAAACCCAAGTGGGTCCTACGTGTGTTTCCCATTTTGAACCAAGTGAAGTGTTTCCCATGTTTGACCCAGCTAGGACCTACTATATGTTTCCACTTGGTTTTGCCCATATGGCTTTCATGTGAGAAACCCAAGTGGGTCCCATATATACTAAACAATCTTGAGCCCACTTAAAATATATGCCCATATTAACTTAACATAACCCATTTGGGGCCCACATAGACATGTTTTCAGGGTCTGACTTGCATTTGCCCATGTGTGACCCATATAGTTTGACCAGGTGGGCCCCACCTGTGTTTTCAGTGCTAAAAAATATATTGATTACCTCACTTTTCCCCATATGGGGCACACAACAGCAGCTTTTCTTTAAAAGACTATGTTAGCACATGTCTAACCCATGTGGAAAACCCAAGTGGGTCCTACATGTGTTTCCCATTTTGGACCAAGTGAAGTGTTTCCCATGTTTGACCCAGCCAGGACCTACTATATGTTTCCACTTGGTTTTGCCCATATGGCTTTCATGTGAGAAACCCAAGTGGGTCCCATATATACTAAACAATCTTGAGCCCACGTAAAATATATGCCCATATTAACTTAACATAACCCATATGGGGCCCACATAGACATGTTTTCAGGGTCTGACTTGCATTTGCCCATGTGCGACCCATATAGTTTGACCAGGTGGGCCCCACGTGTGTCATCAGTGCTAAAAAATATATTGACTACCTTACCTTTGTCCCACCTGGGGCCCACATAGACATGTTTTCAGGGTCTGACTTGCATTTGCCCATGTGTGACCCATATAGTTTGACCAGGTGGGCCCCACCTGTGTTTTCAGTGCTAAAAAATATATTGATTACCTCACTTTGCCCCACCTGGGGCCCACATAGACATGTTTTCAGGGTCTGACTTGCATTTGCCCATGTGCAACCCATATAGTTTGACCAGGTGGGCCCCACCTGCGTCATCAGTACTAAAAAATATATTGATTACCTCACTTTGCCCCACCTGGGGCCCACATAGACATGTTTTCAGGGTCTGACTTGCATTTGCCCATGTGCGACCCATATAGTTTGACCAGGTGGGCCCCACCTGTGTCATCGATACTAAAACATATATTGATTACCTCACTTTGCCCCACCTGGGGCACACAACAAAAGCCTATCCTTAAATGACTGTGTTTGCCCATGTCTATCCCAGGTGGAAAACCCAAGTGGGTCCTACATGTGTTTCCCATTTTGGACCAAGTGAAGTGTTTCCCATGTTTGACCCAGCTAGGACCTACTAAAAGTGCCCACTTGGGATTGCCCATATGGGTTTAATGTGAACAACCCAAGTAGGCCCCATATAAAAAGCCCAGTTTGAGCCCATGCCCACATGGTACCCATCCAGCCCGAGCAAAAACCAGGTGGGGCCCATATATACATGTTGGCTGGGTAACGGCGTTACTTTTTTCAGTAACGAGTAATCTAACTAATTACTATTCCTATCGTTACAACGCCGTTACCGTTACTAACAAGGAAACGCGGTCCGTTACTATTTTTCAACAAACAGACGGTTGAAGCTGTATTCAGCTTACCGCATCTTATATCAGTTGCACGGAAGTAGCTGTAAGTAATCTGGACGCTACAGCTTTAAGCAGCTGCGCGCGCTCCCGCAGACGCGAAAATCACGATCACTGTCTAGCACAACACCTGGAGCTAAGGGGGCAAAACAAGCATGAGTGCTGCTGTTTGACTGAGGAAGAATAAAGTAGTCGTGGTAAGCCAATCACACGACCACTTAAAGACAAAGCAACAAGGTGATATATACCAGTTTATAAATTGTGCTGATAGGCCACGTAAAACCAGAGTCATGATAAACAATATATACGCGGCATTTTTTCCTCAATAGTTTCGTCACGTTTACTGTCTAAGGACAGCGCTAGCAAGCACTCTCTGCTTATGACCAAAACAAAAAAAAAAACAGGAAATTTTAGGAGTGACTGTGAGAGAGAGAGAGAGAGAGGGAGTTTTGAGATGTGAGAGATTTGTGACGTTTAGCGTGTTTGGAGTGTGTAGTTCATGTGTTGTCTTGTGTAGTTAGTGTGAGGTGTTGTGGATAGTTTTGTGTTGTGTGTCAGAACAATGAGGTGACTGCTGTCTCTAGAAACAGGAGTGATACACCTGCTGCTGTCAGACCTGCAGGTATCAGGCTGTGATGTTCTCCTTTATAGTGGACAGAAATATTTGGAGTGGCACAAATAATTTGTGCGGCATCTTATTGAAGAACAGCTGATGGTTATGTAAATAGTTTGAAATGATTATTTAAAAAAAGGGTAAAAGTAAACTTGTGCATAGGATTTTAAAATTGACAATTTATATTTGCATTTAAAGTTATGAAATATGATTCATTAAAGATGTTTGTGGTTGTTACAGTAAAGAATATAACTTTTTCTACTCTGATTTTATGTTTTTTGTCTGATTTTAGATCAATTGTGTTAATACAGTATGTCAACATGAAAACATAACTGTAAATTCAGACACGTGATGTTGTGCTAAAAAGAATGATACCAAACAAGGCAAAGTAAATAGTTTTTAAAGGTGAAATGTGGAGGGAATATCAAAAGTAGTTAAAATGGCCAGTTATACCCTGGACCCCAGAGGGTTAAACTTTTTTTTTTTAAAGTAACGCAATAGTTACTTTTCAAGTAATTAATTACTTTTAGAATATTGTAACTCAGTTACTAACTCAGTTACTTTTTTGAAGAAGTAACTAGTAACTATAATTGAATTACTTTTTCAAAGCAACTTGCCCAACACTGTTAGCTACACAACAGCAGCTTTCCCCAAGTAGGCGATTGCTCATCTTCGCTAGCTATCTAAGGACGTTATTTTTCCTCTCCACTTCTTAAGAAAAGACCATAAAATAATAATGAAACAAACAGTGGGAAAAAAAAAATTGATTCTTTAAAAAGAATATACAATACTATCAATAATTTGATCAGACTCTGGTCGCATTGGCTTAATCAGTCAATCCACATTATCAGTTGGAGAGAAAAAAAACAAGTCCCCACCCCTCCTGTATACAGGTTTTTGTAAGAGAAGTGAAGCTGAGTGCCACTGTTCTAGAAGCCCACTCAGTTATAACAAATGTGAGTGAAAGTATCCTCTGGGTGCAGCTGCTTAGTCACTCTTTCTCTTCAACCCACAAACTTTGGTTCTAGTCCAGGGGTGGGCAATCTCAGTCCACGAGGGCCGGTGTCCCTGCAGGTTTTAGATGTGTCCTCGAACCAACACAGCTGATTTAAATGGCTAAATTAGCTCCTCAGCATGTCCTGAAGTTCTCCAGAGGCCTGGTAACGAACTAATCATGTGATTCAGGTGTGTTGACCCAAGGTGAGATCTAAAACCTGCAGGGACACCGGCCCTCGTGGACTGAGATTGCCCACCCCTGTTCTAGTCCAACATCCATTTCAGGATTCTGCAGACCTTAGGTTTAAATCTTACTACAAATATTTGTGCTTTGTCTGTTTCCTTTTACTGTTTTGAATATAGCCGAGACTTGCTCGAGTCGTAAGGTCCTCCTGACCGTACAGCTTCTGTTCGTACTTGATGTAATACCATTTTTTTAAGAAACAGTTCATCCATCATATATGAAGAATAAAAATGCTGTCATTAAATATGTTGTATAGGAGCTAATTAAGCATGACTAAACCACAAATAGTCAAATCTAGGTCAGAAAACAAAAACAAACCTTTTAAATCCACAATTTAAGGTCATGGCTCAAAATCTCAGCTTGTTGGTCAGATCTGGCCCTGTGCAAAATGCAACCATTTATGACTGAAATTTTCAATAAAATAACAAAGAATGGGGAAAAACACAAAAAACATTTTAAAAACTTGCAAACTTAGAAACGTTGTGCTGTTGACATACCTTTCATGTGGCTCATGTACTTGTGTGTCACGTGAAATTTAATGTGTCATCACTTTGAATCAACACCAAAGTGGATGAAAGAGAAAAAGAGCATTCACAAAGTTACCAGTTAACTGATGATAGGAGCACAGGTACAGCAACAAAAATGAATAAATAAATAAATAAATAAAATTCACCAAAACAACAACAATAACTAATGATCAGAGCAGAGGAAATAGTCAGTCTGTGATTTTATTTTTTTTTAAATATTCTTACTACTTGAGCAAAAGTGTTGTAGTGCTGTTGTGAAACAGTCGTGTGGTAGCTTAATGTTAAAAATGTAATCAGAATTTTTACGTTCAGTTTGCTTGTTTAAATCAACATTCTGTTGAGGGTTTTATGTATTGTACATTGTACAATACACAATACAATACAATACAATACACATTGTACATGAGAGCGATATATGGGACATGCACGCGGCATTAAATTAAACCATAATGTAAATCAGATGTTGTTGTCTTTTACTGATAAGGGGCACTTTGGTGCATTGAGCAGTTCCTCAGTGTGCCCTAGAACAGATTTGGATACAGACTGAAAAAAAGAAAGTGTGGATCTGAGTCATTTTTGGTCAAGACTACTTTTAATGTGGTCTCAGGAACTGGATCTCAGTGCATCTTGGGTGCATCCCACTTGTGACATTTTAACACTTTCATATATTTATTGTTTTTAAGCTTTAGATGAAAACATCCAAAATACAGTTTTTGTTTAATTTTAAGAACACGAATGGATTGGTGCTTAGTTTGAAAAAAATATAATAGAGAGAGTGTTAAAAAGATCTGCCCTGAGATATGGGTTGTCCTTCCCCCTTTTTTCTTTACTCATGTATTTGCCCCCCCCCCCCCCACTAGAAATCTTCTCCATCCATGCTGCCACCCCCCACACCCCCACCCTCCCCACCTGAACAGAAGCCAACTTAGGAGGGGAGAGGCAAGAAATCAATAAGCCATGATTTATTGATCACTAAAAATGATGGCACTCATTAGCCCCCTAAGGGGACCTCAGCACTACGTAGATGACAAAATGTCACCTGCCCTCATTTATTGTTTGGATTTGACTGGTGTCTACTAACAAGATTTTCCTTTGGATTTTCTTTTGACCTGTAAAATGAGGCAGACGTATGACATGACTAAAATAACAAAGCTTTGCTGGTGGTCCCTAAAGGCTTTCATGTCCTTAACACCTCTGAAAGGCCTGATTATGCTTTAAACAAGCCTGGAGGATTTTCTGCACCATCTGGAACACCCTTCAGGATGTTGAGTTTCAGCCAAGAGAAAATTATACTTGAAAACTTTTTGCTAGTTTATCGATTGGGTGACAAAGACAAAAACCTCATGTTTTTTCTGACATATAAGATTTCATTCATTGGAAAAATACTCGTGATTGAGAATATGTCATTGACCAATAGTGGAAACAGAAAGGTCAAGGATTTTACTGATGGCAATTTCATATCTCTGAAATATGTATTTTCAAATGGTAAAGCTTTGTGGGGGTGACAATCTTTAATCTTTAGCTTTCACAGTAATTTCACACTGCACTCCACTGAATTACTGCAAATGCACTGAAAACTTTGCAGGCTGCAAGAGCTTTTGTCTGTTCAAGAATTGTAACCATGAAAAAAGGTTTTGATTAGTTTTCATCAGCTGACAATATGTTTTATACAGCAACAATACATTTGCATTAAAAACAAACTAAAACTACAGACATCTGTATAGTGTATCCTGCCCTTCAGCTAAGGATAACATTCAATGGTAGAGTTGACTGCTATGAACTACTAGAAACACATGCAATCAGTGCCCATGTGAAAAAACCAGCTCACTGGACAATAAATGCTGTAACTGGGGAGAAAAGGACCGTAGTTTTTCAGTGTAAAATGGGCTGCCATTTATGAAGCCCTTCTCTAGTCATAGTCACTTGTCAAGGGGGATATCTATGGGCTCAAATTGTGATGAAGGAAAATGCTGGGCTGGCATCTAAAAGGGCATTTATTCCCTTCAAGGACCTGAAGCTCCATAAAGCACCCCTCCAATAGCCAAACCCATCTGTTCTCTGATTGGATAGTTAAATTTGTGATTGACATGACATTGGCCAATCAGATGAAAGGAAGAAAAATAGGGTCAAAATTCGTACTTGTAACTTGAAACTTGAGTGCAGAGTTTCACACGTATTTTTTGGCTAAGTCCACACACAAATCTTTTTTACACATACAAATCCTGATTTACAAGTACAAAATATTTATGACCACAATTTGAGCCCATAGATATCTGGAGGAAACTGGCATTTTTACACAGAAAGACCTCAGTTAGGATTCAAACCAGGAACCCTTTATCCTGTGCGAACTGCTACACCACCAAGTCACCCCAACAGACATAGTTGTGCAAGAAGTACTCTCTGTGAGCCAGATTAATGCCAGTGTTTTGTGCTAAAGCGCTATCAAAGTACTACAGGGTACTTGTAAATAACTCATGAAAGAATAAAGTTACATTGAAACCAAGCACACCATTGTTTTTCTTGTGACATTACCAATAAGTTTGATGTGTCACATGGCCCTCTTCCTATTGAAAAAACAAAAGTTGTATCCAAGATGGCCGACTTCTAAATGGCCACCATGGTCACCACCCATCTTGAGGAGTTTGCCCCCTCACACATACTAATGTGCCACAAACAGGACTTTAATATCACCAACCATTCCCATGTTATTACGGTGTATCCATATAAATGGCCCACCCTGTACTTCAGGTAGTGATGTGTGAACTCCCAGATAGCAAGGAAACATTGAAACAATGTTGAGTCAATATCAGGCGACGTCATTGAAGCAACGTTGAAGTGTGACGTTGACCCAACATCACTCTTGCACCCATTTTTAACGTTGAAACAACGTCAGGTTTTGATGTTGAATCAATGTTGAAACCTGACATTGATTCGACGTTATATTTTCTAACACTGTTGACATTGAAACAATGTCAGATTCTGATATTGAAACACTGTTGAGATATGGTATTGATTTTCCACCTCTTTCGCACAGTTGCTTTTTATTGAAAAAAACAAAAAACCAAAAAAGGTC